>NC_137891.1:90259466-90721419 GCF_963455335.1 Martes martes | reverse complement strand
ATCAGATTTTCATTTATAAAGGATTACTCTGGCCTCTGGATCCAGAAGGGATAGAAGGTGGTCAAGAAGGGAAGCAGGGAAATCTCTGGAGGCACCGAGGTAAGCCGTGAGGGTAAGCAATAAGGGTATTGGCAGGCAAATGGGAGAGATGTGGACAGATATGACAAATATCTGGAAAGGAATTTCAATAAGACTTGCTGATGGAATGGGTGTATGGTTGAAGAAAAGGGTTGTACTGGTAGCTGGGGCCATTTTTTTTTTTTTTTTTTGGTATTGTTTTAGACAAGTCAAGTTTAAGATCCTTACTTATCTTCTACATGCAAATGCTAATTGGGTGGATGGATACAAATGTGAGGCACAGAGGAGAGCTGGAACTGTAACTCTGGGAATCAGGAGCACATTCATGGAATCTGAAGGCACAACACTGGACAAGCTCACTCAGAAAGAGTGTGCTGAACTCAGGACGTAGCTCAGGGGCCTTGAACACACAGAGGTCAGCGACAAGCATAAGAGGACCCGGGATATGTGACTAACAAGGTCCATCCAAGGAGACAGTAGTAAAATCAGGAGTGTGTGTCCTGAAAGCCAACACATAAAGTAAGTGTTTCATAAAGAAAGGAGAAATTCAGCTGTGTCAAACGCTACTGACTGGTCAAGCAAAAGGATTACTAAATACTGACCGCTGATTTGGCAAGGTTACTGAAGACTTCGACAAGGACAATTAGATCAGGGAGGTAGACTAGACGCCACCTTGTACTAGGCTGTTTGGGGAGGTCGAGACAGCAAGTACTGACAATTTTGGGGGGAAGGTCTACCATGAAAGGGAGCAGAGAAGTGGGGCAGCTGTTAAAGGGAGTTACCAGGTCAAGACGTGTGCTTTTAAGATGGAAAATATCAGAGCATTGTGTATGGTAACAGGATGTATCCAGAGCGGAAAACATTTATGACAAAGGAGATGAGAGAGAGAATATGGAAACAGGTGAGTAGAGGGAACCAGGGCCCAGATGGACTGAGGAGCCGGAACACAATTTCCACTGTGATGTGAGACAACAGAAAACATGGGCATAGATGGCAAAACAAAAACAGGGAGTGTGTGTTTTGTTCTGTTTTCTTCATGAAGTAGGAAGTGAGAACCTTATGGGTTTGCCATGAGGCAGGGGAAGGCTCGGGAGTAGAAATAACACAGACCCTCAGACAGTCTGCCCTTCAGAAAGGCCAACCAATTTACTAGAGAAACACAGCTACCAGGCAATAATAAGTGCCTGTTTGAAGACTTTGGCCGGGAATGTAAAGGTGAAGCGAGTAGCCCACTACGTAATATTCTGCAGCCACGTTGGCTGCTTGGGGATAAGTGAGAAGAAAGTGAAGAGTAGGCTGGGTTTCGCTGAGCGCACGCAGCAGAGGGAGAGACTGCAAAGGAACTGAAAATATTTGCCAAGGAGCGATTTATGATGACAGTGGAGTGGAGTGGCGGATGGCGAGAAAGGAGTCAGGTCCATGGGTTGGGGAACATGTTGGGGTTGGAACACAGTTGGCGTGTGAGTGCCCGACGAAGCGAGCTGGGGGTCAGCAGGTGGGTTTTGGACAGTGGGGCACTTCAAATGTGAGGTTTGTGCAACTATGCAACTGCCAGTGAGGATGAGATCTAGAGTTGAAGCCATGAGTGACTACTGAGACTTTCTGACTGTGAGCAGCACACTGACTTAAGCTAACTAAAGTCAAAGGGACTGGTGAGCAGGAACAAGCTAGATAGGATATTGCCACTGCCCCTGCATACCGGGTGGGGAGAAGGGGGTTATCCCTCTACTCTTTCCTCTTTTAGCCTCACCTCTATAAGATTCAAAGCCCAGGCAGGTGAGTCCTACCTAGTGCTGGAGCTCGGGTCCTGTGCCTTTTCTTATTCATTCTAGAAATGGAGGAACCCCTCCTCGGGCTTCCTTAGTGATGGAAGTGGTCCTGCCTTCCACTGAGCTCACAGAGGGGATTCTCTAAAACTAAGAAGGGGTCTGGACAGATAATGGCAGTGAAAGAAAAAAAAAATTTTTTAAGAATAAAAGGTAGAAGAAAAATTTGTTGCTGTTGTTTTTTAATTGTGTAAGTTTGTGAAGGACTGAACTGCAGAGGAGACAGCCAGGCACTGTTCTAGGTACTGGTGAGATGAAGATGAAGGAACAGGTCCAACCCCTGCTCTCTGGGAGCTCATCTTCTAGCAGGGGATCTTTGTCCATCCCAACGCTCATTGCTGTAGTCTTTCCTGCCGGCTAACCCCTAAATTCTTCCCGTAGAACTCACAGTCTTTTCACCTACAATAAATAATAAAGGGCTTAAAATGTTAAATAATTGGTTGAGGTAAAAAGAACCAAACCTATGTATACTAAAATAGATCCAATAAAACCAACAGCTGTGGTAAACATAAATTAAGCACCCTGCCATGCCAGGCTCTTCCCGATCCTTCCTTGACTGTCACAACACATCTAGAACATGGACACTGTTACTAGTCGCACATCCATGCATAAGGTGACCAAGGAACTGAGGTGTTAAGTCACTTGGGGAGGAGGCGGCAGGGCCTGGAAGTCTGGCTCTGATAATGACTTTGTACCACAGACTTTCCTCTGTTGTTTCCACTTTGTGTGGTTAAGTCGGGGAGGGGATCTGAAAGCAGGAAAACCCTACAGAACAAGCAAGCCACTGAGTGCAGAAAGGGAGAGGCTAGCCTAAAAGAGGCCAGGGAGATAGAAGCCATGAGTATATGCCCAGAGCTCAGAGGGATAAGGTTGTCTGCCAAGAATCAGCAACCTTGTTTTGCCCCATTTATGGTATGGAGGAGATTTTTTCTTTCTTTCTTTCGAGGAGATTTTTCCTTCCTTCCTCCTTCCTTCCTTTCTTTTGAGAGAGTAAGATCAGGGATTGGGGAGGAAGCTGAGGGAGAAAGAGAGAGAGAGAATCTTAGGCAGGCTCCACACCCAGCTGCGTGAGCTCGACACAGGGCTTGATCTCACAACCCCGAGATCACAACCTAAGCCAAAATCAAGAGAAGAATGCTTAACCTGCTCAGCCACCCCTTGTTTTTTTTTCTTAATCTAGAAGAACTACTTGCTATTCTCAGTATCAGGAGATCTGAAGGGAAAAACAGAAGAATAGGAAGATTCTGAGAGGAGAGTCCCTGAATGATAAGACTGGAGTGCGGACAGTTTGTACAGTTTGGAGCAGAATAAATAATAACTTTGGATCTACTGGACAACCTGAACAAGGTACAAAACCAGAGTGCTGCTTGTCCATGATGCCCCTTCAGTAAGCTGGTTGGACCCTAGCAAGGGCTTCTCCAGCTGTCAGTGTGGGAGATTTGGGAGCCGCTCTAGTCTTTAGGGTGCAGCGTGGGGACCATTCCTGTCCACGAGGAAGAGTCATGTCTGTGGTTAGGGTTTGGCAGCTCTTCCTGCCCTCCCTTCCCAGGGTAAGAGACAGAATGGCAGTTGTCCTACAATATTTCCCTATTGCACAAGCTCTAAATTCATCCCTATGTACATCCTGCAAAGATTCAAACCAAAGCTTGCTTTATAGGCGCTTAGAGTTAGATGGCCTCCAGCTACCTTAAAACACAGCCATATGCTCCCTGATATTACAGGTCCTATTATGCAAGGCTCCTCCCCAATCCCAGAGGAGACCAAACGACATGCCATTGCTTGCTGTTGCTTCCTATTCACATTTTAAAATAACAGAATAAAAAGAAAAAAAATCCAGCCACAATTGGCTCCAGTTGGTGTGAATAATGAGATGTGGTTGTCAGATTCCTGGAAAGCCGCCAGTATGGTCATTAGCTGGCCGATAGTGGGCCCACTTAGAAAGAGGATAAGGAATACAACGTTAAATGAGGTCAATTTTAAGGAGGCGTGAAGTTTGGCATTTGGGTGTGGGACGAAACAATCTATGAATTAAAACCCTCCTTACATGAAGTGCCCTCCCTAAGAAAAGGGGGATAGACTGGGATGAGATGGGGCTTCCTCAAACTGAGCTTTGCCCAATTAAAATCTGGTCTGTTTTTGAAGTCTCTGATGGAAGAATCCTAACTTTGACAAGTTGGCAGTAATCCTTGTGATCTATTTTACTGGGATATATATTGTCACTGCAAAACTCAAACATTCTACAAAACTGGAGAGCAGACCTGGCCTGTGATCATTAGACAGACTGGACCAAGTGCCTCAAGCCTTTGATGCCCCTGACATATTATTTTCTGGATGGTGTCCAGCAACCCAATGCAGAATAGCTTTTTCTCTACTGTATCCAGATGGCAAATGGAAGAGATCAAATTCAACAGTTTCAGAGCTAACCTTAATGGATGTGAAAGGCTGGATTCTCTACTAGCTGTTCGGAGATCTATGATATCCCCACCCCCTCCTCCAAAAAAAAAAAAAAAAAAAGCCTTTGAACAAAGAGACAAATAATTGGCTTTTTTTCTCTCTCTCTTCAAAACTAAACCATGGATGTGGTAATCTGGTTCAAATCCATCTTCTGGTTGAAAAGGACAGCCAAATATCTGATCAGTTCTAATCATTGACACTCTCATGACACTTTCTGTGAAGTTCAGATGAGTGTTGTTCTTAATCTTGCGGACATTTTTTTTTCTGCCCTTCAAGCAGATATTTTCAATCTTGCTCTATTTCCTCCAAAACTTTAATAAAATATATCTATTCCTAAATGTATAAGCAGCAGCTTCTTAGAGTAAGATTCTCACACCCCCACTAAAGACTGAATTGCAGAACTGGCTAGCGTGAGCCTTACATGTTGGTTACTGCATACATTGGAAGTTCACTTATAAAGCCATTCATACAGAAAGGAATAAGGTATGAAGGTCAACCTCACTCCCCAGACAAGAGGCTTTATGTATTGAAGTACCACAAACACTTCATTAGAAACCATTGCACATAAAAACCCGATGGCATAGATCATAAGACCAGCTTTGTAACTGGTTAGAGGCAGAGAAGGCAATGAGGAAGAAGGCTCCATGTTTGAAAAAAAAGAAGTCTACCTTTTGTGAGTTAAAGTAGGAGTTCTTAACCACGGTTTATGGGCTTCTGAAATTGCACACAAAGTTTTGAGAGTTATGTACATATTTTTCTTGGTAGAAGGTCCACATTTTAATCAAAGGAAATAGTGACCTCCCCCGCAAAAAGTATAAGAACTCTGAGGACAAGACTTAATAGAAACAGGATGAGGCATATTAGCATATCTAAAGAAAGACTATGTCCCCTGGAGGGTAGAAGCTTAGAAAAGAGGCTCTGTGGGGAAAACCTTGGCCCTGTGTTTTAAAGAGCTGTCCAAGGGAAATGGTGCTGTGAAAGAGAACAAGAATATGTTGCTCAAGGAGCAGGTATGTCCCATAATGGAGATGACTTGATTACACTAGCCAATAAGGTGATCTAATGAACACTCCTTGTTTTGATTCCCCACCCATCAAGCTACTTTATTTAATAATCTGGTTTTCTAATTAAATTTGCCTGCAAGTAGAGACTATGGTAATCAGTAAACAAAAGTGACTGGTACTCTCTCATTCTAAATTCATAGATGATATGTGGTGTGCGTGTGGGTATGTGCATGGACTTGAGTGTATGTGTGCACACGTGCACGTGCATTGGTCTATGAAACATTTCCTCATTTGGTTGGGGGCGGTCACCTTTTTCTACTTTTCCTTCCACGCATCTGACTACTACTATCTTGGTTGGTTCTTCTCATTATTCTAATCTCTTAATGTTGCAGTGCCCACAGGCTTAGTACTTGGAACTTTTCTCTTCTCTTTCTACAAACACTAGGTAAGTGATCACATCCAGTCTTAGAGCTTTAAGCGCCCAGTGTCTGTACCAAAATCTCACACACTTTCAGCCCCATCTAGACCTGACCCTTGAGCTTCGGTCTCATGAATCTTAACTGCTTACCTGACATCTCCACTTCGATGTTCCCTAGGCATCTGAATTCCACATGTCTAAAACTCAACTCCTCATCTGCCCTCCAAAGATTTGTTCTACTTATAGTCTTTATCATCTTAGTAAGTGGCAAATTCATTTTCCCACTTGCTCTAGCCAAAAGCCTTGAAACTGGTCTTGACTCTGTTCTGGCTTTCATCCTACATCTGATCAGAAAATTTTACTGGCTTTACCTCCTTCAAAATAAATATCCAGAATCTAACCACTTCTCATGAAACCATTTGTACCACTCACCCAAGTTTGAGTCATCACTGTCTCTTGCTTGGATCTTGGATCTAGCCTCCTAACTGGTCTCCTTGCTTCTATCCTTGCTTCTCTGCGTTCTATTTTTAACTTAGCAGTGAGAGTAAGCTTTAAAACCTTCATCAGATCATAACATTCCTCTAAACCAAATCCTCCAGTGGCTTTCCAACTCAACCCATGTAAAAGACAGTCATCACAATTGCTTCTGAGGTTCTACATAATTGAATCCCCACTTCCACCTATTAGCCATCTGACTTCATGTTCTTCTACTATTTTGGGCAGCATAATTCAACCCAAGGTTAGAACCCCCGCTCCCTCCCCTTTTTGGCTATGTGCATTTTGATGCTCCTGTGACAAGTTACTTAACATCTATTTTATAGATCCTCATCTGTTAGCACTAGCACTGGGTTTATACAGGATTGTTACGAGAACTACATGACTTAATATTTGCAAAGTATTTAGAGAAGTATCCAACACATACTAAGTACTCGATAATATTTGCTAAATGAAGGAAATGCTCACTTTTCTTCAGCCACATCAGCTTCCTTGCTGGTCTCCAAACATGTCGGATTAGCCTGTTTCCATTCTTGTTTGCTCCACCTGGCATGCTCTCGCCCCAGACACGCACTTCGTACATGCTCTTACCACCTTTGAGTCTTTCCTCAAATGTCACCCTTTTGGAAGCCTTCACTGACCACCTCTCTCAAACTGTACTTACCATCTCCTGTCTCTACTTTATTTTTTTCTTCCATATCACTTTTTATCACCTAACACATTATATATTTTAATTACTTGTTATTTGTTTCTGCCTCTGAAATGTAAGATTTTTGTCTATGTTCTCCAATGGTCTGTCTCCAACACCTTGCACATTTTAAGTGTTCAATATTTGTTGAATACATCAATACAAATAAAATATTCATGACCTTATTACTCCCATGAATTAGAGATGAGGACATAGTTCACCAGGTGGCAAATCCAAATAATATTCCACTGAACAGTCTTTTAATTGTTCAGGAGACATTGGGCATAAATGGACCAAAATGTCTTACGTGGCTACAAAAATCAGAGATTAACTGTTTACACATATTCAGCCCTTTGTTGTTACACTCCCACTTCTTGAATACTCTCTTCTATCAATTATAGGCTTAGGAAGCTGGCTCTCTTTCTTCCCTAACTTCCATTATCCAAGAGAGTTCAAGGATCAGGTATAGTATCCATACAACACACAAGATTCGATACATTCATTTGGTCTCTTCAGCTTCAAGCACCTACTCCCACAGTTAGCTACTGGACCTTGTCATCACCCATGACTCCTCCCTTTTTGAAATCATAAATCTCAATATTCCACTCAGTCTGAAATCTTCTACCTTTCAACTCTTCATGCTTATATTTCTACTATACCTGCTCCCAAAGCTCATTTAGGAATCAGAGCCTCTGATATGCCTATTTTTTTTCCTGGTGCAGAGGTCCCTATTTGTCCTCTCCTCTTCCCTACCCAGCCTGGCTCCGAGGTCAATCATTTGGACTCTGGTCTCTTTGTAACCCTAACTGCTCTTGCCATTAAGTCTCAGTAGCCACATAAAAGGCCAACCCTGGATCAAGGCTAGAAAGCTTGTTCTTCACTTATACACCTTGTTGGCTAAGCACTTTTGGTGAAAAATCTCAAAGCAATGCAGAATTCACCTATTAAATTTAATCTATGGTTTCTTATCTCATTTAGGCTCTCAACTCTCAATACTGCTTATTGAATCCTTTTTCTAAACTCATATAGCCCTTACAATATGCCTCATACTGTTCTAGACACTTATAATAACTCATTTAATCCTCACAGTGGTCCTCTGAGGTAGATACTATTATTTTCTCTGTTTTACAGATGAAGAGATTAAGGCACAGAAAGGTTAAGACTTGGTAAGCACATAATGCTAGTTAGGGACTTAAGTGGTGGAGCTTACTAGCTCTGAACCCTAGCAGTCTGACCGCAGAATTCAAGATTTTAACTTACAAGATGAAGAAAATGAGACAGAGAGGTTCACTAACTTGCCCATGGACATCTAGTTATCAAGTAGAAGAACTTGGATTTGAACCCAGTCAGACTTTAGAGCACATACACTAAACCACTAACCTATCTCATCTCCTCAGCTAAGCCCTCAGAGAATTATACCCCACAGGTTTTGAAGTCCCTGATTTCCCACCCTATTCCCAGAAAACTGATCTAGACACACAGTCAACTTTCCTCCAATCTCGGGGTTGATCTGTCTCTCCTACTGTGTTTAATCATTTGCTCTGGATTGTATTTCTTGTTTCTTTCCATCTCTTTCCTGTATCTTCAACCTCTCCCCTTTTACTGGCTCCTATAATCATGCTCAAGTCGCGTCCATCTTAAAAGGCCCTACCACCAAAAACTTTGTTTGGTCACACCATTCTTTATAGCTCTTTTCCCCCTCTCTGACACTTCCATCTCACTCAGGATCTGCAAAACAACAATCCCTACTTTCTTACCTCTTTTCTCACTGAAATTAATCTTTGGCACCAATAACTCTTCGGAAGCTGTACTTGATTATATCTTTAGTGACATACCAATTGTACATGCCAGTGAATACTTTTTTTTAACTTTTTTTTTTTAAGATTTTATTTATTTATTTGACAGCGATCACAAGTAGGTAGAGAGGCAGGCAGAGAGAGAGGAGGAAGCAGGCTCCCTGCTGAGCAGAGAGCCCAATGCGGGGCTCGATCCCAGGACCCTAAGATCATGACCTGAGCCGAAGGCCGAGGCTTTAACCCACTGAGCCACCCAGGCACCCAACCAGTGAATAATTTTTAGTCGTTATTGGACCATACCACTACCTTGCTCTTTATTGCATTTTTAAAATATTCTACCTCCTTGAAATCCCTAGATCCACACTCACACTCCAGCAACTCTTCTCCTATCTCTGTTCAGATTCATCAACTCTGGGCTCTCTCCTAGAGTTTGAGCCTACAGAGGGTTAAAAACCCTTGATTTTTAAAAATTAGTTTTCCCACTTTACATGCTTTTCTTGATGATTTCACTAAAGAAGATACAAATTTAAGTGCTATTCATCTGGCAGTAATCCTAACAGCAGTCATGGCTTTGTTACTCCTTTTTGAAGATCCACTCCTTTTTCTCTCCCCATCCCTCCTAACATGTGGTCCAGATGGAAGCTGGATGACCCTATCTCCAATTCTAAAGGTGGGTATTTGGCCTTCAAGAAGACAGGTATCATGGGAGTCTGACTCCCAAGTCTCCTATTTAGACGTTAAACTAAGACTACATACACTGTGTCTCTAGTTGAGTCATAGACATGTTAATATATTCCCAATCAAAATTAAGGACACATGTCTGCTAAAGAATTTTTCTTCCATTTTAGAATGTGAAAAACAATGTGGGAGATGTCATATGGATGCTGAAACATTGGAATTTCCAAGACATTTTAAAAGATTTATGGGTATAACCAGTCCCTGATTTAACAAGATGTCTGGCCACTGTAGTCACAGACTTTATCTGGAAGATGCTGCAGTCCAATCCCTTTTAACAGACATGACAATCTGTGACAGTTCTATGATTATGCTGGGTTGATTTAAGGTTTTAGTAAACATGTCAAGGATAAATTGGTAACAAATATAACAATAAAACTTTCCTTATCAACTACTAAAATACTACTGGCCACTTTAAAAAGAAGAGAATATAAGCTCTTTGTATTATAGATTCAAATTCTGCTTGAATCACACTGCTCTACTCTTACTATGGTGCAAAGAAAAATAAACAGCATTAAACTGTAAGCTTACCAATGACTTCACTGTCTACATAGTATAACAGGGCAGTGGAACCTAAGGCTATTTATCTATGAAGGGCATACTAAGACCAATAGAGCAAAGGTACTAGGCATAGTTTGACAGGTTGCTTTAAAGGGACTTAAGATGGACAATTAAGAAAAGAAGGCAATGTTGATATAATAAATGAGCTTTTTATTTCCTTCATGAGATACATGAGCTCTTGATTTATATTAGAAAACACAACATCAGTTGTTGTATTAATAATACAGGACATTTATTGAACCAGACAGTATTCTGAGGCAAAAGTATGCTCCAAATAAAAGGTTCTCATCTTAATCCTGTGTGTGTGTATACTTTTCTATATACAGAGGTAGCAAAATTTTAAATGATATTCATAGCAAACTGCAGTATTATAAGCTATGTCTGTAAAAAATAAATTTAGGTTATAGCAACAAGTTGGAAATGACAGCAGCCTTCTTGGAAAATCACTGAAATAAAATTGGTATTATCTTCCAATCACTTATAAATATCTGGATACTTAGGGCAATGATAAGATCATTTATGAACTGCAACAAACACTGAACATCTTCTAAAATTAGATACATAGAAATATACATAAAAATGTATGGTTTAAATTCAACAATATGCTAAATGCCAATGGTATGCCCTTTCTCTCATCTGACCTCCTTGGCTTTACTTTTCACTGAATTCATTCAGTCAAAAACTTACTGAGCTCTTTCTGTTACAGGAATTATTATGCCAAAGATTTAAGTAATAACTCATTTTCTCACACATATAATTGTCATAGCCAAGGCTCAACAGGAAGAATCCCTCCCTCCCCAGCTTTTACGACTGGTGGAGGTCTCCATGAACTTACTTCTGGTGAGATCTGCCTGCTGAGTAGCAGCCCAAGGCTGCACCTGTGGAATCCTGGTATTAATTATAAGCCATTTCCTGCTGGAGTGTTCATAAAAGGTCTAAATAAAAAAAGAGCACACTCTCCATCTGTCCTAAAGCAAATGCCTATAAACAGAGACAGAATATAAGGAAGGATGTGTTAATTTCTATAAGGAAAGTACAAAGTCCTATAAAACTTCAAAATGGGAGCAACCATTCCCAATTTCAGAACAAAGTTTCCTGGAACCAATATAGAAGTTCTGTTTTGTTGTTGTTGTTGTTGTAAATTCCAGTTAGTTAACATACAGGGTAATATTAGTTTCAGATGTATAATATAGTGAGTCAACACTTCCATACATCACCTGGTGCTCATCATGACAAGTGCCTCCCTTAATCCCCACCACCTATTTTATTCAATCCCCCCCAACCCCCACTCCCATTAACCATCAGTTTGTTCTCTATAGTTAAGAGTCAGTTTCTTAGTTTGCCTTTGTCTCTCTTTTTCCCTTTGCTCATTTGTTTTGTTTCTTAAATTCCACATGAGTGAAATCATATCTTTGTCCTTCTCTGATTGACTTATTTTGCTTAGCATGATACACTCTAGCTCCATCCATGTCATTGCATTCTTTTTGATGGTTGAGTAATATTCCATATTATATATCTATTTTATATATGTATGTTTGTGTGTGTGTATGTATACACACACACACACACACACACACACACACATATATATCACACACACACACACACACACACACACATATCACCCCTTCTTTATCCATTCATCATTTGGTGGACATAGGCTGTTTCCAGAATTTGACTACTGGAGATAATGTTACTATAAACATCATGGTGCATGTATCCCTTTGAATTACTGTTTTTGTGTTCTTTGGGTAAATACCTACTAGTGCAATTGCTAGTTGTAGGGTAGTTCCATTTTTAACTTTTTGAGGTACTTCCATACTGTTTTCCAGAATGGCTGCACCAGTTTGCATTCCCACCAACAGTGTAAGAGCGTTCCCCTTCTCTATATCCTCACCAGCACTTGTTTTTTGCATTGTTGATTTTGGCCATTCTGACAGGTGTCAGATTTGATTTGTATTTCCTTGGTGATCAGTGACATTGAGTATCTTTTCATGTGTTTGTTGGCCATCTATATGTATTCTTTGGAAAAATGTCTATTCTGCCCATTTTTTAATTGGATTATTTTGGGGATGTTGAGTTCAGTAAGTTCTTTATATATTTTGGATACTAACTCTTTAACAGAAATGCCATTTCAGGGAACCTGGGTGGCTCAGTGGGTTAAAGCCTCTGCTTTCGGCTCAGGTCATGATCCCAGGGTCCTGGGATCGAGTCCCGAATCGGGTTCTCTGCTCAGCAGGGAGCCTGCTTCCTCCTCTCTCTCTGCCTGCCTCCCTGCCTACTTGTGATCTCTATCTGTCAAATAAATAAATAAAATATTTTAAAAAAATGCCATTTCAAAATATCTTCTATTTGAAGGTTGCCTTTTATTTTTGTTGATTGTTTCCTTTGCTGTGCAGAACCTTTTTATTTTGATGAAGTCCCAATAGTTTATTTTTGCTTTTGTTTCCCTTGCCTCAGGAAACACATCTAGAAAAAGTTGCTATAGTCAATGTCATAAAGGCTACTGCCTGTGTTCTCTAGGATTTTTATGGTTTCAGGTCTCACATTTAGCTCTTTAATTCATTTTGAATGTATTTTTGTGTATGGTGTAAGAAAGTGGTCCAGTTTCTTTCTTTCTTTCTTTCTTTTTTACATGCTGCTGTCCAGCTTTCCCAGTACCATTTGTTGAAGAAACTATCTTTTTTCCTTTGGATTATTCTCTCTTGCTTTGTCAAAGACTGACCATATAGTTGTGGATTCATTTCTGGGTTTTCTATTCTGTTCCATTGATCTATGTGTCTATTTTTGTGCCAGTACCATATTGTTTTGATTGGTATAGTTTTGTAATATAACTTAAGTCTGGAATTGTGTATTTCTGTTTCATTTTTTTTAAATGGTGGAATACAGACAAATAAGAATGGGAAGAAGGCCTTTCCATGAAGAGACAGTGGCATTAACAAAGAAGTAAAAGGGAAGAGCTCTGTGCAAACTTAGAAATTCTATGTACACCAAGACAAAGGATCCATGTAAGACAGCAATGGCCCAGAGAAGTGTTTTGGATCTAGACTGTGGAAAGTCTTGTATGTGGAGCTCTAAGGGGACTAAATTTCATTAGAGGCCCCCAAAGGTTGCTGAGCAAGGGGAAAAACCATAATTAGAATGCTGCTTTAAGGGGGTTAATCTGGTGAGACTGATTTGGGGGATGGGGAATGGAAGGGTAGGAAAGTATGGTGATGGAGGATTATTAAGATTGATAAGGGTAGAGGAGAGAAAGTTCACTGAGTAGAATTATATGTTATTGAAGAAATAATCATCATGCAGCATAAACAACCCACTAGGTTCTATGCACTGGCAAAAAGACTTTTGGGAAGAGCCATATATATATGGCAGGAACTCGAATCCACATATTCCTACAAGGCATTATTATGAGCACCTTACAGATGAGAAAACTAAAGTTTAGTGAGATTAGATAATTTGCTTGGCATCACAGAATTGGTACAACCAGGCCTAACTGATCCCAAGAGTCATGTACCTTCTGCTTTATTGCACTTCCTCTTGGGAAGGGGCCAGTAAACTTTAAAATGACAAGTATAATGTTCATGTGATTGCTTATTCTCTAGACACTTACTTCTCTAGGTGACTGAGTTTCACAGCTTGGTGGTGTGGGGGTGGCTGGAAAGTTGCCAGCCATCGGAGAAGCCAAAGTTGCCTGCCCGGAGAGAAGGATCTTCCTTCAGAACCAAGATGGCCAGGTAACTAGTATCCCATGGAGGGCCAACCTGGCTCTCTCCCCGGAACTGGCAAGAGCTTCCACATAGTCTGGTCCTTAATATCTCCCTTGGGACTCCACCCTCATGCTGCACACTTAGCCTCTGCTTAAGAGACCTCTTCTCTCTTCCAGCAAATTTATGGAATGGCTGCTTAGCTCATTCTCCCCATGGGAGGACAGGAATCCAAATCAGGGATTTGGGTAAACAGCTCCATATCCCTTTTCCATTACATTCTCCCACTTCCCGAAAGGGGCCCAAGGTAACATAGTGAGTAAAGTGTGGGCCTGAACGACTATAAAGTAGAATGGCCCATGCAGTCTTTGTTCATGGGGAGTATTAGGAAAAGGTTATGAGGAGTCTTTTATTTGGCGTGTAAAATAAATTCTGTTCAATGTCGCTCATTTTAAAGCCTCAACAGCATCCTAATTGATGTACTAACAAGAAACAATTCACTTTAATTCATTCACTGAATTAGAGACCCCTTTAAAAGCTCCTTGGAATGAGGATTCCTTAGCATAATATTTTTACTTATCACTTGCAGAAATGGCCCACACCACTAATTACTTTCATCTCTCCCAGTTTCCCACTTTGCACCTCTTCTACTTTTGAAGAAAGTACTCTTGCCATAAATCCCAACTAGACCCTAGATAGTGGTCCCTTGGTCATCTATCAGCTTCAGCACTCATCACCTACCCTCTGCCTGCAGGGCTGTGCACAGGTTGACCTTTTAGCTATAGACTGTGTGTAAACAGAGCTTCCTACATGCACCTTGGGACTCATGTGTTTAAAGCCCTGATTTTATACACAGAAATTTTAGTGGCAGTAGCCAAATAGAGACATGGAGATAAATTCACAAGACAGCTTTGCTCCTTCTTCATATTTCACTGAGTCAAACAAGAGTGTAGGAGCAGTGACAACAAAGGATGATTTATAATTTCTGCTCTACATGTCACCATGGCAAGATATATAAGTGGCTTTCATGAAATGGATTTAA
The DNA here is from genome assembly GCF_963455335.1 of Martes martes. NCBI lineage: Eukaryota > Metazoa > Chordata > Mammalia > Carnivora > Mustelidae > Martes > Martes martes. The sequence continues at coordinate 90,706,618 of NC_137891.1, read as the reverse complement.
AAGTTGCAAGGCAGTTATCAGAATGTTACCATGGGTAATTTGTTTCAAAATTTAATGGCATTTTATTACAGTTAGGGTACAGACTTTGGAATCAGGCTACCAGGGTTTATATCTCAGCTCTAACATTTGCTAGCTATATGACCTTGGGTGAGTCATTTAACCTCTTACTATTCTCATCGACAAAACAGGGTTCATATTAGCACAAACCTCCCTGGGTTGTGAGAATTAAATAAGCTAATGGATGTCAAGTGCTTAAAACCATGCTTGGTACATGGTAAACATAAATGTTTGCTAGTATCACCTCTTCCATCACTATTGTTTACATGGTGTTTGTAATAATGCTAAATGATTTCAATACAAATATGAAAATAACATCCATTTAACCAAAACCTTAAAGAACACCGATATTTACTTAGATTCATCATTATTACAACTGTTTAAAAAAATTAGAAGATGAGAATGTAATCAGTGAGTCAAAATTTTAGGTGACTAAATAGTGGCACTTGGTATGCTGCACTCAAGATTAAAAGAATATGTGAAGCATTTTGGAGACTACAAAGTGTTAAATTAGAACAGGATATTACAGAAGATAAGAGATTCCACTTGAAAATTTTTTGCAAGGTGAGATTTGTTATTTTATTTTAAGCTTTCACATACCCTTAATGAAAAATCTACAACTATCATCCTAAAAACCTGGGATAAGAAGCAATGGAACCAAAGTCATTCATTCAGGACTCTAACCACAGTAGACTTGCCTGGCCCTATAGTGAGTCCCAGCCAGAGCATCAGGGCAGGAATGCGAAGGAGAGACTGACAGCCCTGCACGCTGGCTGCTGTCCTGGCCTAGACGGCAAGGGATTGAGAAGCAGAAGCTGTGAGAATCTGCATCGGTTAGAAATCAGGGTGGCTTAACTCTGCCTTTTATTTTTATTTTTTTTTTAAGATTTTATTTATTTATTTGACAGAAAGAGACACAGAGAGAGGGAACACAAGCAGGGGGAGTGGGAGAGGGAGAAACAGGGTCCCTGCTGAGCAGGGAGCCCGATACGGGGCTTGATCCCAGAACCCGGAGATCATGACCTGAGCTGAAGGCAGACACCCAATGACTGAGCCACCCAGGCGCCCTTAACTCTGCCTTTTAGGAGACAAAGCGGGCAGTCAAAAGGCAGTTCCTTAACCAACCAGAAGTACATTCAATAGATGCCAGGATGACTGTGTGCCATGAAAAAAAAAAAAAAGCTGGAGATGAATTTTGATAAATGGCTAGAGGCCCAACAGAACTCAGATGTCAGGATGGTGTGAAAACCTTGACATGACCTTGACTCATCCAGTAAGCAGGGACGTTAAGAGAAAGTGTTATGCCTCCTATTGGGAATAAAAGATACGGTATCGCTAAGAAATGATATATAGAGAAAACTGTAAATGCTTGAACAGAGTTAAATTAAGTCAAGCTGGAGTCCATGTAGCACCTCTGTGCCTATAAATTATCTCTCTGCATCCAGTGTCTCACACTAGCAGAGCAGTGGCCACCCTCCATGAGTAAATGGCTCCTGTCGAAATTCAAAAAGAAGCCTTAGGCCTCATGTTGCAGTATCTAAAAGAGAAATTCCTGCCCTGAATTGCAGCAGTAGAATGGAATCAAGAGCAGAGCTGGATAACTGTTCTTTATGAGGAGGCTAGAGGCCAGGTTAGTTATAATAATGACTGAGGGAATCCAGAGAACCATCATTGTGTACAATGATCAGCATACTATGCAGAGGTAAGCTAGGTTTAGAAAGAAAGAAGGAAGGAAGGAGAGAGAGAAGGAAAGAAGAAAAATCAACTACTATTATCTTCAGTGCCTGTGCAGCTTAAAATAAATAGAACATACGTTGCATTTTATTGATAAAATACACACATATCAAAGTGAATACTCTCAAACTACTTATTTTCTGGGCAGCTCCTAGAACACAATTCATCCATCATATGTGGTCCTCAGTCAACAAACTTACTTGGATATGTTAGGAAGCTGAAGTATTTTTCAAATGTCATCATAAGAAATTGAAGATTGTCCTTGTTTATGTGTTGGGGGAGGAGATGGTTTGGAGAGTGGGGGTAGTGAGGTCAAGGAAGCAGGGCTCTAGCTACTCTTCTACTCCTGAAATCAGAAAAACTCTGCTTTTATGTTTTATCTAACAGGGATTGATACAAGATCTTATTTGGTAAGAGAAGATGACTGGACCGGTGGAAAAAGCACAGATGAGGCTGAATTTGAATCCCCGTACTGCCATTTACTAGCTCTGACCTAGGAAAGTTACCTAATCTTTCCGAGCCTTAGTTTCCTCTTCTATAAAATGGGTACAATATTATTTGCCCAAGATAAAGTGTGTATAGCACATAGCACAGGGACTTAGCACATAGAAAGTGCTAGCTACATGTCCATTCCTTTTCTGAAAGACAGGATTTTGTAGGGATATAGGCTTAAATACATATATTTGGGTAAGTCTCTGCAGACAGTTCTTCTGTAACCTGCATCCATGCAATAGACTGAGAAAGATCTCAGGGAGCAGCCTTTACTCTCTTTAGCATTTCCTGGCTGCGGATGCCAAGAACAGTTACTACCAAAAATCCTCAGCATCTACTTACTATTCATCCTCTCTGTTTTCATCAGTTACCATCAATAGTTTCCACTATCTACTCAAATATACTTTTAAAAATTATTTCTAATAAGCTAAGTCAGTTCTCAAGGAAAACCAATCTAAAAAGGTTTCTCTCTCTCTCTCTCACTCTCTGTCTCTCTCTCAAATAAATGAATTTAAAAAAAAAATCTTTAAAAAAATAAAGGGGCACCTGGGTGGCTAAGTTGGTTAGGCGACTGCCTTCAGCTCGGGTCATGATCCTGGAGTCCTGCTCTGCAGGGAGTCTGTTTCTCCCTCTGACCCTCCCCCTTCTCATGTTCTCCCTCTCTCTCTCACTCTCTGTCTCTCTCTCAAAAAAATAAATTTTTAAAAAAAATCTTTAAAAAGGATTTTAAGTGAATGGACTCCTAGGCGGATTAAGCTTAAAAGGGCCATTCGAGTGGGTCCACGCAAGGCCATTGAAGAAAAGCACCGAGATGAAATAGCCCCACCAAACCAGCTCAGTTATTGTCTTGCAAAATGATGTCTATAGAAGCTCCTTAGAGCTATCCATGCTGATTAGCTCTTGTTGCAAGTTGGATGAACAAAACAGAGCAGAGACAAGCTAAGGGAAAAGTCACTGGGAAAGCTACCCCATTTTAATGTCATTAAGATCACAGAAACCTACAACAAATATTAGTTGCAAAACAGGGAAGGAAATCCCAACAGTAAATTTTACCATCCTAATTCCACAATTAATCAGCGTTGTGATTTGAGGCAAGTTACTTAACTAAAGTCAGTTTCTTCATGATTTAAAATAAGGTGTTAATACCTGCCTTAAAGCCTTGTTATGAACAGTTTCTTTTTGGTGGTATTCTTGCCAAAAATCTATAACCTAATCATGAGAAAACATCAAACTAGTAAATAATTAACCAATCCTCTTCAAAAGTGCCAAGGTCATGAAAGAGTGAGGAAGTGCCATAAATTGGAGGAGACATGCTAGCTAAATGCAACATGGGATCCTGGATTTGATCCCAGACCAGGACCTGTAAGAGACTAGTGGAAAAACTGGTGAAATTTGAAATGCGTCTTTAGCTAGTATTGTACCAAACTTATTTCTTGGCTTTGATCATTGTATTATGATTATGTAAAAGGAAGCTTGGTGAAGGAGGTAAATTTTGCTAATTTTGCAACTTGGTAAATCTGAAATCATTTTAAAAGAAAAAAAGTTTAAAAAGGAGCAATTGTTTGAAAAGCCTAGTCATGAGAACTGATTACAAGAACAATAATTTAATACACTGCCTTTTTTTTTTCTTTTTCTTTTTTTTACAGGCATGACTGCTTCATCTAATGGCTAAACTTGGTAGCCATTAACATTGGGAACGGTCTGTTAATACTGGCCACACCCCGCTTAGGACAGCTAAGAGTGAGGCTTGTTGTTCAACTGCAGGAAAATGTGGACATTTTACACTGAATGACTACAAATATTCTTGCAAAAGTCTACTATCCATCAATATTTCACTCTTGGTACACCACCATCATAAGTTAGGGCTTCAAGAAGTGTGGATTCTGTGTTTGGCCAACGATGACAGGCTTAAATTTACCTAATGCCATCACTATTTAAACGTAGCATGTCAAATCTTCATTCCTCTGACTCTGCAACTACTCTCATCTTGTCAAACATCAACAGTTTTTTGTGAGGTCACACCTGGCAAAATAAACAGCTTTCACATAAATTGTAGACAACTCACAATGAGTATGGCTTGAAACACTGTTATTCCCAGTTTCTCTCTATTTTTTATTTGAAACTTGAGTCTATCTCTAGCCTTGGGGGGCAAAAGCCTGCCTTTGAGATAACTAAAGGTCCTCAAAGCCAACCTTATTACTCAAGATTTTGTTTTTTAAAGAAAACGTTAAAACAACCTAGGAATCAAAATACTTTATCAGTCATAGTTTCCAACACAGCGCTGCCTTGGCCCACTCACTTTGGCCTCTCACCCCAGGGAGTAACTAGGTAACCAAACTAGTAACCAGCAACTTGGCTATTTCTTAGTTTTTGATAGAATCATCCATATGATAAAAATGTATTTTCTATTAGACTATTCTCTTGTAAAATAATTTTTGTTTTCTACAAAGGTTATGAGATATCGTAAAAACGTCCAATGCATCTGGTTTAAGAATCTAATTCTTCCTTCACATATTTCTGCATCTGTTCATGAAAATCGCTTTGACTTCAAAGGAAGCTTTTCAAGAGAAAAAGAAGATACATACAGGAAAAGTGGCCATAAATTTCTATTCCTTTTCTAAGGCCATTTTAATAATAGCACTGTGGGACAAGTATCTTTTTAGGTTTTTAGAGATCTACAATATCACAGATGATATTAATGACTATGCATTTATATGGAGATTTATGCTTTAACACTCTATTCTGAGTCTAAAAGTGATATACCTTCAATTTTGAACATGTGGAAAATAAAGAAAGCCTAAAGAAAACTTAAGTGACTTTTAATCCACTATTTAGGAAGACCAAAGCAAAACAAAAAAGTTAAGACTGGTTGTTTCCTTCCAGTCTTTTTTTGTGTGTGCATATATTTAATAAATATTTATTTACAAACAATATTATAATTACACTATGAAAACAATTTTGTATCTTTTCTCAGTTGGTCTTTCAAAAGACTACATTAGTTTTTCAAACCATCATAGTTAATGACTGAAAATCACATGTAGATTTATACTTTAAAAAAGAAATGCTCTTGCTTACAATTAATTCCTAGTCTACTCAAAGATAAATTAAAGGTTTGGAAACACTGATCTGTTCTAGAAATTCTGCATTTTGAAACTATTTAGATTAGTAGTTGCTTAACCTTAAGATAACCATATTCGTTAATTCCACTGAAACAATACCAGAGGTTTAAGAACTTTTGTCTTAGCATTTATAATAACTTAGTGCCCTAAAGCTCCCTGGGTAATCATTAGTGGGCTCTAGCTTATTTTCCTTTTCTCTCTGATTTTCTATTTCTCATGACATCCTCACCTCTTCGGTTTGGAAAGAGGAAGTTTGGATCTCAGGTTTAGTTACTTTGGTACCACAGGTTTTAATATGCTATTAGTTAGCAATAAAATAGTAATCAACCAATTCTGGTTCTGCAGAATCAAACCCTCAAACTTCAAAGAGAGGAGTGCTGAATGGATTTATCTAATTTAGAATCAATTCTTACCTAACAGTGCTGGCTGATATGTAAAATAACACTTAAAGTAGCTGTTTCCTTGACAAAGAGCTCTCTGGTATTTCCTTTATCCTTAAACGAATCTGGTGAGGCCCATCTCAACGAGGAAACCTTAACTACAGAACATTAAGTAATTTATGAGATGACTGGAAAAACAAGTTAAACTCAAATCTTGGTTTTCATAATTCATCACGTTGCCTTCCTTTGGCTTCATAATCATGGGGCCACAGATTTTCCAAAACTTGAAGGAACATTAATGGGTCAATCAGTCCCACCCTTCCTCCACCCATTTTATTAAAGAAAATAAATCCAGGGAGATTGACTTGTGCTGCCACAGAACTAGCGAGTGGCAGACAAATCCCTTGAACTTCGATTTCCTAATTTCAAGTCTAGTGCTCTTTTCCAATACACCAGTTCCCACACAAAATCCACACACCTATGCATTTTGACCACGAATATGCGAAGATGCCAAGAAATCATCTGATAACCACTGAATCTCAATTTTCTTCGTAGGTTCCTGAAGATATGTCCCAAGAGAAGTACAACAAAGTGCCTACCACCAAGATCGTACTTGTAAGACATTTAGTAAATGTCTGAATGAGTGAAGTAAGTATCCGAATGAGTGAAAGGTGATATATATATATGTGTGTGTGTATATATATACATATATATATATATACACACACACATACATACATATTTATATTTCCCTCCTCCCCCTGAGGGTAAAATTCGAAATACTGACGCGGTGGGTTGAAGCGGGTGTTCATGCTCTCAGCACCACAGGGTAACGAAAACAGCCGTGCTGCCAGGCGCGGACAGGACGACACGCTTTGGGAACTTGTAATTCCCTTACAGAGGCTCCATGCAGGTCTGCCTTGGGGAATGAGGAACCCGAGGGGAAGACGCATCGACACGTGACACTGATATGCCGCCTTGCCAGAACGAAGATGTCAAGTGGCCGCTCCGACTTAAATCGCCCAGTTCCTAACAAGACCTCCTCTAATTTCTCCGCTGGCCCCGCAGTAAGAAGGGTGAAATAGTAATGGGACCCTGAGAAGGCGGGCAGCTGGAGAAAGTCCCGCCCTCTGGTCTGTGAACTTCACAGAGGACTAGGCTTCCCGCGTTGCCCGGCAACAGCGTCCCCGCTCTCAGGGAAAGAGGCAGAGGCCAAGTGGGCAAGCGGACGCGCGCTCTTCCCCTCCACGGCGGGTGACGTCATCGCGCATCCCTGCGACGTCGCCACGTTCCTAGTAGATAGGCAGTCTTAGGAGAGAGGACCTTAGGAGAAAAGCGGCTCGGTATTCTCCAGAGGAAGCGCGGGGAGAGAAACCAGTGGAGGGAGGGGAGACAAGAAGGACCTAAACGAATGGGAAGCTGGCGGGAGAAAGGCCAGCTATGGTTACCTGGGGAGTCTGAGCCGCTTCGGGTCCTTTATGAAGTGCCCGGATGCAGCTCCAGCACCCACGCGCCTTCCACATTGAGCGCATCGCCATCTTGAGAGGGGTGGAGCCGTAGTGACTTGAGTGACGTCTGCCCCGAGAGCCAGTCCCAGAGTTGCAGCTGTTTCGCTTGCTGCGTAAGCGCCCCTGTCTTCCGGGCGTACCTCTGTGCTGCTGCGTGCTGGTGTCTGGTCTTTGCCCAGCAGGCGGGGACAGGAACGGGGTGGGACTGGGCTTTTTAGTGTTTGCCCTGGAGACTTAGTCTTTGTGCAAGCTTCCTGGTGGGAGAATGTCTTTCGGGGATTTTAGTAGCAGCGTTTCAGATTGAAAGTCAAATAAATTGCCTTTGGGCTTCTAGTCATGCAGAGGCAGCTTTTAAGAAGTGTCTCTACGAATGTGGCCTACCCAGTCCGGTTAGAGTGCATTAAAGTTGTCCTTTGAGACTTATGTGGCCTCATTGATGCATGCAGTCTACAAATCTTTGTTAAACCCATCTACAGACCTTTGTTAAACCCTATCATCTGCTGGCTACTGAAGGTGCAAAACACCTATCTTATATGGCCTAGTGCGTAGCAGGCAAATAAACGAAGCACTGTTTCAAGTGTTATAAAAGCAAACCCCAAGACTGGGGAAGAGGAGTGGTTAAAATTGTGGCGCTTAAGCCTGGTCCAGGGAGGGCTTCAGAAGGTAATACCTGATGGAAGAAATTGTTTGCATTTTGGGTTAAATTATGAGAAGAATCCACACTGTACTCCTGCCTCTGCTCATGCCCTCAGTTGCCTTAAAGCAACTGAAATCTTAACAGGTTAAGACAAAGTTTGTGAATTAAAACCATACATTAAGATCTCTTAAGAGTGGTACAAAGTACTGGTGAAATTTAAGCGCAATTGGTGTAATGTAGAAATAAGCAGGGAAGGAATTGGAATGATGAAGGCCAAAAAAACAAAAACCCTAAGAAAATCAAGTGTTATTCTTAAATCAATTGAGTTTGGTTTTGTCTCATAAATTTGAGATGTGTGCTGTAGTTCCAAATGTGATGACTATTAAATAGGTCTGGAGGCCAGGAGAGAGAGCCAAACTACAAAACGGATGGTAATTAAAAGTATGGAACTCTTTGAGACCACTAGGTAGAATCTGTGGAATAGAAGTGCTCAGATGATGGAAATTAGAAGAGGTAAGTAGTCAAAAGATATTTAAAACCCCAAAAATGTCGTTACTGAAACTGAGCTAAGAGGCCTTGCCAGTGGAAGTGATGATTGATCATTATAAAGATGCACAGTATCGGGCGCTTGGGTGGCTCAGTGGGTTAAAGCCTCTGCCTTCGGCTCAGGTCATGATCTCAGGGTACTGGGATCGAGCCCCGTATCGGGCTCTCCGCTTAGCGGGGAGCCTGCTTCCCCCTCTCTCTCTGCCTGCCTCTCTGCCTACTTGTGGTCTCTGTCTGTCAAATAAATAAATAAAATCTTTAAAAAAAAAAAAGATGCACAGTATCCCTTGTAAACATTCAGTTTTATAAATGCCTAAGCATTAAAATACCATTTTTTATAGATATGTTATTAATTAAATTAAATGACCCTAGGAATTAGTAAGGTTAGACTTCTGACATGTTCAGCTATCTGGATTAGAAGATAAAACCTAGCAATAAAAGGAGGGTTACAGCAGAAAGCTGTCACAGGCCTGCCCACTTAATTTCCTCGAGCAGTAATTTCAGTCTTTTACTCACGTGACTGATAATATTTCCATGGGAGATATTTCCAAGGCATACTTCCATTGAAGAGGGTATATCTGAGCACAAGTGGAACAACTTCAATATCTATTTTTTAAAGTACCTGAAACTTAGAGTGATAAATAAACTAAGCTTAGAGTAATAAATTGTTTCCCATCACAGTGGTGACTTGATGACTCTTGAGTGTCACTCAGCCAGCCAGGTTGCTCCTTGAACAAGGACTATGTTTTGTATTTTTTATATTTCTCCCGGCACCTAGTATAATACTTTGCACAGAGCAGGCACATCTTTTAAATCTAAATTTTACTTCGACAAAGTATGTAACTAATTTTCAGAGGTTGGTATGTTTTTAACGGCTGGGAGGGAAAGCTGACAGCAGAAAAGACACTAGTCTTAATTTAAAGCAAGCTAGTTTCTTCTGCTTTTGTACTCTTACAACGGCATTCTGAAACCTTTTGGCATTGGGAAAGTAGCATGAAAAAGCTCAACATTGTGTAAGGTCACCATTTTTTCTGCTCCTCTAAGAAGTGCACTACACTCAACATATTTTAATGAGTATTTTAAATTTTAATGAGTCTCAAAATATCTAATTTTGTTTCTCCAATTTAATTCTAAGTGTCAGGTTGGTATTAGATGCTGATCAAAGTTAATCCTGAATCTTCAGGAAAATTATTATTCAGTGTATCTTTTAATGAAAAATTGTATAATACACTTTTGAAATGTTTGCATACAAAGTGATTAACATTTTACAAGCTTGCATAATGCAGGAATAGTTCGGTTACATGAGAAGTTCACTTGTGGAATAGTTCATTGTCCAACAGTGTTTTTAAATGAAGCATCACTATTTACTGGCACTATTTCACCACTGCTATTATTTGGTAAGCCAACGAACTTCAGTAAAATGATATATAAAAGTTGTACTCAAAGCAGACTTTAGATACAATTAAAAACTTGTATAGTCCTATACTTTTGGCATACACTGTATGTTTACAGATGTTTGTGCCTACAACTTTGAAAACTTGTTTAAAATTTGATTTCTCATCAACATTTTTATTTTATAATAAGTTCTAGTAATTCTGCTCTTTCCTTAACAGTCCCTGCAAATCTCGTCTTGCTTGAAACAATAGATTAAAACCAGACTGGCAGTTGGGGAACGCTTTCTATTGCAACCATGTGTGTCAGAAGAAAGGATTAGGTTTCCTTGTCCAAGAACATCAAGGGGAACCTCCACCTCTGCAGACACACCTTTATTCCTCCGTAATGGAGAGTTTATATCTAGTTAGATTTAAATGGGATAAGGAAAGAGTTTAAATCCACTCTTAGCTCTAGTAGTGTAATCAGCCCTCCAGTCTCAAAGTATCTAATTTTGTTTCTTTAATTTAATTCTAAGTGTCAGGTTGGTATTAGATGCTGATCAAGGTAATGGAGAGTTGCCCTACATATTTATTCACTTAAGGAAGAATTTTGCAGACTGCAAAGACTAGATGGCATTTATGTTCAAAACTTACTTAAAGCACAACCCATTCACCTCTGACCTTTCCTTTATATTAAATATGTTTTTCAAATATGGAGGAGGAGATTCCATAGTGGAGGTAAACCTTGCTCTTCATAAGTTGGGGTAGGGCCATGCCATCTTATGCTGGACTCAGATTCTAAGGACCTAAATCAAAGTGAGACAGAGTCCACCTTTCTGTGCAATCACTTCTGAGTGTCACTGAAGTATGCAGAAAACTGTAATAATGACTGGGAGATTGCCTCCCCCGCCCCACCACCTTTGGCTTAATTCTAGTTCTGTCCCTCTTTCATAGCGATGAAAGTAATCCAAAGATACTAACTACCTTAACAAAAATCACACAATGAATAAGAGTAGGATAGAAAGAACCACAATCTCCAGACAAGGTCTCTACATTAAGTGACACCAGTATAAAGTGAAGTAGTTAAGGCTAGGGCTGATCCAAAGGCAAGGTTTCACCTAAAGACACATATTTGTGTCACGCGTCCAAGTCAAGGCAACTGAATGATTTTTAAAGGGTTGCTGTACTCATCTCTGACCTCTAACATTAAAAGATGCTGTCTTTCCCTAGCAGTCTGCGGGGAAGTGCATATTATACCATCTTCTTTGTGTGAGGATAATAAGCGGGAGGCCTATCTGGTCTTTGGGAGAATGGCTTAGGGGCTTAAGGGAGGCTTTACTATCACTTTCCTGGAAGATGCCATCTAGCAAAATTAAGGGAGTGGCTATGTGATGTGGATAGCAAAATAGAATTTTTCTCAGAGCACCTTTCCCTTAAAATTAAGAGCCAAGGCATAGTTTCTTCCAGGTTCAACTTTTTTTTACCTTAAGAACAGTCTTTCCCACTTCACAACTGGGAGTGGGAGGAGGTGACAAGGGTGGAGAGAGAGCAGACATAAGTGGATAATTTGCATGCGATGGTCTTCAGAGAAATGACTCCATTACTTGTAGAGTCCTTAGCAAGGGGTACCAGGAAGAGGACTGATTATATGGGGATGGTGCAGGCCCTGGAACTTTTGTTCATACTTAATCTTTTCTCTATATACTTTTTTCAAACTGCTGTTTCAACATCAGAGTACAGCTCTTCAAAGAAGACAGAGAATTGCTCCTGTAAGTATGGATCCAGAATGCGGAAAACAATTTTCTAGAAATGTAGGAGACTACTTTCAGTATTTTCTATTCCCATTGTTCACCCTCAGTCTTAGGATACATGTTCCATGGAAGAAATGGAGCTTAGAAATCAGCGAATTAAAGTTTTGGAAGAGCATTTTACTTTGTTCTCTCTCTTTGCATGCCGTATCTGTTCCAGAAGGTACGGCCCTGAAGACAAAACCTACATGTTACCTGCACACTCATTCTATTTTAAAATCACCCTTTGCTCCCAGCTACTTCATAATGGGTGAATAGGCTTCCCACTTCTGAGTCTATGTTTTACAAAAAGAACTAGGTCTCAACAAAGTTTCTTGGAGTGTTTTTAAAATAGGCTCCTTTCTATTTTGTCTAGTAATCAAACTCTATTAGATCCTTTCCCATATTTTGTCTCTGTGGTGTGATGCTAGGAACGACTGAAAGTGAGACACCATGCTTAGATCGTGATCGTTCTTAAAAAACAACATGAAAAGATAATCTTGATCTCCCTGAAACAGGGAGAGTGTTAAACCTCACTGTCTCAGTCAAATCCCATCTTAACCAGTTAGATTTGGAAAAGTTAGACTTTTCCGAAATCCACTGACAGTTGCAATCAGCTGTGATATTCTTTACTTTTTGTCCTTATTAAGTAGAAGTGAGCATGAACTTGGAGAAAATTTGTATGCTTACCCCATTACTGATCTCATTGAACCATTTAACCTTCATGTGCCTCTTTTTTCATATCTGTAAAGTGAGTTAAAATAGGAGGGCTACAAAGAAAATGAAAACACTAATTTGAAAAGATCTTCTGTACCCCTATGTTTATTATAGTATTATTTATAATAGTCAAGATATGGAAGCAATGTGTCACCTGATAGACAAGTGATTAAGGAAGATCTCTCTCACACACACACGCATGCACGCGTGTGTGTGCGCACACACACACGGAATATTATGCAGCCATGAAAAGAATGAGATCATGCCATTTGAGACAGCATGGATGGAACTAAGAAGGTATTGTGCTAAGTGAAATAAGTCAGACTGAGAAAGACAAATACCATATGATTTCATTCATGTAGAATCTAAAAAAGCAAATGAGTAAACAAAAAACAGAATCAGACCTATAAATACTATAAATACAGCTACTCTCCACCAAATAAAATGGGTCCTACTTGTCATCCTGTCACAGCCGGGTTAGATTTCTGAAAAACAGGGAATATTAAACTTTTCTCACCTAACTATGACCATGAGATGGCTTTCCACATATCTTTTTTTTTTTTTTTTTTTGAGAGAGAGCATGCATGTGCGAGTGTGGGGAGGGGCAGCAGGAGAGAGGGAATCATAAGCAGGCTCCACACTCAGTGTGGAGCCTGACATGGGGCTCGATCTCACAACTCTGAGATCATGACCTGAACCAGAATCAAGAGTTGGATGCTTAACTGACTGAACCACCCAGGTGCCCCCTCCATATAGCTTTTCAAAGGGTAAAACAAGAAAGGGTATCCTGACCCATTTTCATCTTTTCTAGCTGTCTTAGGTGGCAGCTCACTTAGTTCCCAATTGTATTGCTTTTGTTATTTCTCAGAAATGTATTCATTATTTTGTAATTGACATTCACAGTGATTTATATGATTGAAGAGCTGCTAACCCAAGAGTTCTCCAAGAGGGTTATCCAGCAGGTGCTGTGATCTTAGGAGAGGAAGGTAGCCAATAGCCACCCATAGCCTGGCAGGTGTGGGGAATGAGATAAGGGGGGTGATGGCATAGGGGTGATAGCCCTGCCTCCCTCTCCTCTCATTCTCTGATCTGATCTTTTGGTTCCTCCCATTCGCTGAACCTTGGGTCAAAGGAACATGATTTATCTGGTCCATAAAAGTCAGTCCTTGTACCCTATCCCCCATCTCCCAGAAGCCCAGAATAGGCTGCAAAATGGTAACGGTGGATCTGGAAGGCCAGATGGAAATATTCACTTCAGAGCTACTATCCACCTACAGAACGAGAAATAAAACTCTGAAAAAACTAGATCTTATTAGGATAACTTTCTAACCAGACATTGCATTTGAAGGCAAGGCTATGTTTTCATCTCTGACCTGCCAGACTACTTGGGATGTCAGAGGGGGCCTCAGTAAATATTGGCAGATTGGTTAAATGGACAAATGAACACATGTGAGGAAGAAGAGGGAGGTGTGCAGTGGGATATTTTAAAGATAATGCAGGGAATTGGGGGAAAAAATTTAAAGCCTAAACTAAGCCCTGGAAGCATTTTTAAAATCTCTGATATATGTCTTCTTTCTTGTGGTTTGCTCTTTCCACTAAAAAGCAGAATGCATAAAATATTCTGATTAGTTGAGGGTGATTACTTAGGTTCCAACTAATGTTTTATATATAAATCTAAATTACTGCTTTTCCTCCATTCTGCTTCTCTTTCTGTTCGGTCAAATCCCTGTGGGAGGGAGAAACATTCCTGTGGTGGGTAAAATAATTTCTATGGAAATTATTCAAAACGCAATTTCTGTAAACACTATGTGAAGATATGATTTATTTCTGGATTCAGCCCTCATGCTTGCATCATCTCACTATTTATCATCAGGCTCTCTGTTTGCCAGCATCTCTTCTCAAGGATCTGTCCGTATCAGTTCTGCATCTAAGTTGATGAACTTCCATCAGGAGAGTTAAAGCATTGGGAAACAAGAGAGAAGAAATTGTGTTCCAGTAGGCAATGGGTGTACTGAAAGAACACTGGATTTTATACCCAGTTCTGACCCTGCTAAAACAAGCAAGGTGATATTGGAAAGTCCTTAACCTCTCAGGCTGCTTTTTACCTGGGGAAAAAAAAAATTGTGAGTGGTTGAACCAGCTAATTCTCAAGGTTTCTTCCAGCCCTTAACCCCATAAGCTTATGCTAACACAGGGATCTCATTTTTAACCAAGGATCTCCTGGTACTTTGGCTGTTAGGATGAAATATGCTCCCGTTTTGACAGATGACCCAGCTGGGACCTCACTGATTTCTTACCTATTAGTTATTATGTTATTAAAATTAATCATTATGCCACTACTACTAATTATTATAACTATTAATTATTATCCTGCACTGTTCGTGTGTGGAAGACCCAGAAACTGTCTTGGATAACCTGTTGGATGAATTGAGCCTAAATGTGACTAACTTGAAGAGCGTGTTGCCAGGAAATCATTTGAGAGCAAATTCAAAGGAAAGGTGAAATAACAAGTCTTCTAATATGACATGCATCTCTGGGGTGGGGGGCAGGTTGGCAGCTAGTGCCCGGGGAGAGAGCCTAGAGGTGGAGCAAGAACTGAAGGAGAAGAGGAACCAGTTATTCTCAAGTTCGCCCAGTCAAAGGCGCCATTACTCTGTTCACACTATTTACTCATTTACCGCTTGCTTACTGCAAGCTCGTAGAACTAAAGGACCAAAAAGGTGATCTTGTGTTACCATAGGCACCATATACAATACTTCTTACAGTTACCACCTGTATCACCTTCTTTTCTTGGCTAGGGTTTCCTAGTTCCCCCTCTGAAAACTTAAGAGACAGAAGGACCTGGAAAGCTGGCATTCTTTCCTTCCTCCCGCCCATCTCTCACCCTTCCTTCCTTCTTCTTTCCCACACTTCATCAACCACCTACTATTAACCTGAAACTATCTAAAGTACTGGGATCCATGGAGGAGAAAGATGAGGATCCCACCTTGGGGAAGCTGAGTACTGCAGGGAAGATTTGTCAACTTGTTAAAATACAACAGGGTAGATGCCGTTCTAGAGAATATACGTGGTGGTGGGAACTCAAGTCCCCCATTTAAAGAAAACATGAGCGGACGCCTGGGTGGCTCAGTGGGTTAAAGCCTCTGCCTTTGACTCAGGTCATGATCCCAGGGTCCTGGGATCGAGCCCCACGTCGGGCTCTCTGCCCGGCGGGAAGCCTGCTTCCCCTTCTCTCTCTGCCTGCCTCTCTGCCTACTTGTGGTCTCTGTCTGTCAAATAAATAAATAAAATCTTTAAAAAAAAAAGAAAAAGAAAACATGAGCAACTAGGTAACTCAGTGTGAGTCCATGGGGTCACTAACAGAACAAGGATGCACTTCTTAGGGTCTGTCTGCCAGTCAACACGTTGCAGAGCTCCTACACCAGCCCTGGTTACACTTAGCAATTACCTCGTCACTGCCAGTTTCCCCCCCAGTAAGAACAAGACGTCTATGCCGAGGGCACAGAAGTTCACACGAAGTAGGACTGCTTTCTCCTTGGAGAATACCATCCCTTCGGAACTTATGTTATTCTTCTCATCCTAGAATTGCTTGGGGATCAAGGAAGGAAGGGAAAAGAAAGGGTCTCTACACCGACCTTTACTGTGTGACCTTTACTCCACATCTTTTGTTAGAATAATAAGGCCTCATTTCCTAGAACACTGCGCTTAACTCTCATAGATTCTTAGACCTTTCCAGTTGTCTGACGTTTAACACCGTGAGGCAGTGGGCTGCAGTGGAGTGGGGAGATACGATGCTTATAACATATAAACACAGACTCTCGAGGACTTGACATTCTTTAGTGTCCACATAAGCAAATACTTTTTGGGGTCTATCCTGTACCAGGCCCCACGCTAGGTGCCAAGTATACAATGCCGAAAAAGATGATCTCTGCACTCTTCAAAATCACAGTTCAATGAGGGAAACGACAAGCAGCAAAAGCATTTCAGGGAAAACGTCTTTGTATCAAGACTTTTTCATTTCGTTTGACTCCGACTTCAGGGGCAGTCCTGGCTCTACTCCTTGCTCTTTGTATGGCCTGAGCCAGGCTTCTGAATGCCCTGGGCCCCTGTTCCCTCATCTGGAGATGGGGCAAAGGAAAACAAATTCCCTGAGTGCCCTTACAGCTCTGAGGTGAAAACTGAGTGGCTCCTGAAGGAGGGACTGAATGGAATTTTGAATTGGAAAGAGGACCAGGGTGCCCTTAGGAGGGGTAGCTGCAAAGGAAGCATGGCTGTGCGTGTGAATGAGGCATCCTGACAGGAGAAGTTGAAGAGATGAAGCTATGAATGCCTCTCTGCCTGCTTCCTCCTTTAAACCCTTCGGTCTATTCCTAATTAGTAGCCGGAACAACCCATTAAAATGTATGTCAGATTATGGTCACCCACTCTCCTCAATACCCTCCAGTGGCTTTACATGTCATTTGGAAAAAAATCCCAAGTCCTTACCAAGGCCTGTAAGGCCCAATTGGTCTACATTGTCCAACCCAGCCTCCCTTTCTGGCCTCTTCCCCCACTGCCTCCCTCTTACCTTACTCTGCCTGGGACACACGGGTCTCCTGACCAGTCCTCAACCCTTATTACCATCTGACATCTTCTACTTAATTTATTTGCTCCTCCTCTAGAGTGTAACCATCACAGCAGCAGAGAATTTTGTCTGTTTTATTCTGTATCTCTAAATCTTAGAATGGTGGATGGTTAGTAATGTATTTGTTGAGTGAGTTTCCCCAGTTTACAGATAAGGAAGTTAAGATCCAAAGAAGGAAAGTGAGTGAGGTCAAACTGCTCTCCAGAAGGAGAGTCCAGACTCGTGAGTACTTGATCTTCTCTGCCCCATGGGCTCATGGTAGACAGAATGATGGGCTCCAGAGATGCCTATATCCCACTGCCCAGAACCATGGCAGAAGGCACTGTGCAGATGTGATTAATTTAAGATCTTGAGATTGGGGAGATGATCCTTCTGATTGTTGAGTTGACTTCTGACATCCTTTCCCTTGGCTTCTTCAACTTGATTAGACTTGTTTGTTTATTGATTTATTAATTCACTTAACCAGTATTGACTGCAAATATTGATATATCCCTTTTTAGCAAAGGAAAAAGGAAAGATACGAATGGGGAACATTTATATCTCTATGTAATTTGTTTTAAAAGCAGTGGGACTAAGTGTGTATATATGTTTTACTTTAATTTGAGGATTTCCAGTATTTTTTAAATTTTAAAAATAGAAACAAATATTTTCTGAGAGTTACTCTGAACCAGGCATTATGGCAGACACCGGACATAAATGAAAATTCCTAACTACACACAATTAGAGCTCAAGAGGGGTGACAAGTGAACAGAGGATTGCCCTACAGAAAGCAAGTGCCAGCGGGGGCAGTCCGGGCTTTGATGGAGGCCCAGAGGGGGCATCTAACCTTGTCTGGAGGACAGCATCAGTGGGGAATGGGGGGTGTGAATGGGAGAGCAAGGAGAGAATCCCAAAACTAACCTCTCGGTGGAGTGGTCCAATTGTTACCAAGGTTTGGGCCCTGTGGCCTTGTCTGTCCCTGGCTGTGCCTATTTTGTTAAACAGAGCCAGCCATTCTGTCAATGCCCTTTCCCCCAGTCCTGGTGTCCACCCTTGGTCCCTTCACTCACTGTGTCCCATGCCCTGGCATGACACAGCATTTTCAGACCTTTCCCAGGAATCTATTTAGAGCCAATATCCTGTGCAGCTCGGAGGAGTCAAGGCCATGATGAGATAAGGAAGGGGCTTATGATGAACACAGACAAAGCCAAGGGATGAATATGCATGCTTTCATCCCCCGTCCCCAGACAGGATGCTTTCACACCACTTCCTGTAGTTCAAACAGTATGTTTCTCCTTAACATACTGTGAAGATGTGATGGCTAGCTATTTACAAGCCACACAAGACATGTTCTTCTCCCAAGATGGGGTTAGACCCCTCCTGTTGCTCCCTTGGTTGGCATGCTGTGCTCCCACGTATTACAGCATCTTTCACACCCTATCCCATCTCCTGACTGTGCTCCATGGACCCCTCAGATCCTTCTAGAGCAGCAACCGGTCTTGCTTGAGACATTGAACATAAAAGAAAATTCCTGAACTACACACACTTAAGAGCTCAATAGGGGTGACAAGTGACAAGTGATAAGTGGGACACCCTCAGCACACAGAGAGTACTTAATAAATGATCGCTTCATTGAATTGAATAGTATATGATACAGGCATTGTTTGGGCAAATTTTGAAACATCTGAAGCCACACTCTCATTCAGGAAGGCTGGAAAATGGTTTTCCAATTTAATTGATGATTGCAAAGCAAAAAAAAAAAAAATGTTCTGGCAATTCTCAAATAAATATTCACCAATGATGTTTCAGCCTGATTTGACAGGCTGAGCAGGGATGCAATTTGAGTATGTAACAAAAACCATATTTGAGTTGCCCTCTTCCTTGTGGTTGTATAGGAGAAAGAGCACAGGAGAGACGAGGGAAAAATGCTTTGAAAACTCTGAAGTGGGTTGCAGATGTTAGTTTTGCTTTCCCACAGCTGCAGCAGAATCTGCCCCTGTGCTCAGTCACTCACAAGACTCAGTGCACATCAGTGGACATCATTGGATGGGACTCAGGAATGGTAAGTAGGAGCAGTGACTTGTTGCCTACAGCATTCAGTTGTCCTGGGCCTAGCCAGGGTACAGATGGCTTTTCACGTCTGGAATTGCTAAGGGTTGGTGAGGGAAGGACGTGGGCCCTGCTTTCACTTAATCGGTGATACGGTTTCCAGAAATCTTGGCCCAGTAACACTGTTCAGGTACCTACTTAAGGAAGTCAACTGATGATTGATTTTTTTTTTTTTAATGCAAATCAAACAAGTGACAGTGACACATCCTGGTACCATTTCATACCATTCCTGACTTCTCAGAAGCAGTCAATACCAGTTGCCTTTTCTGGCAGGGGTCGGCTAGCCCAAAGAGCCTGCAGTTCTCCAGAGGAATTGCAAAATACTCCTAAATATTCTAAAAATGAAATTAAATATTCATTCGATTTTAATTTACATATGCCATAGTTCTAGAAGATGTCAGGACTGTGGAAGGACACGGTCAACCATCACATGCTGCAACTCTGAGACACAGCTGTGAATTCTCAGACGGTGGTCCTGATGGCCTGCCTTCCAATGTGTCCAACGTCTGTCTGATTTTCATCCTGCCCAGCTATGAGGTTTAGCCAGTACTTTTCTCCCTGTGTGCCTGGGAAATTTTTGCAGGTCCAGGATGGTCAGATACTATTATTTCATAAAGCTTTCCTTAGTCTAGTCCGCTTTGCTCTAGTAATTCTTGATCTTTCTCAAGTAAGTATCAGTCAAGTATTCCCCAATAACAAAGTAACTAAGCATCCACATTTTCCGGTTATAATGCAGTTTTGGTATGAGGACACTGTTTCCTGGTCTCCAGGATTTAGCAAGTAAACATGTAACAGTTACAAATACTAGCTAGCGCCATGGTCTGGGAGGGAGAGGATCTGCACTTCTCCATCCCAAGTGCCTCACTTGGAATTTCTTGCTCTTTTCCTTTTTGCTTAAGCGTTCCTTGGTGTGTTGCCTGGGAAGTTAGATGTGTTGTTATAACATAATGAAGAATTACAGAAGACAAAGCCCAACTCACTTTTCTTTTCCCTTCTGGTTCTGCTGTACCTTAGACAAAACTCAACCATTCTCTTTTATGATGTAGAATGGCTATTGCAAAGGAAGGAGGTAGAAAAAAGAAAACGTTCAGGGGACAGTGGGAAACAAATGCATTATGTTTTACTTAACAGAGAACTGTAAGTAGGAGTTATGTCCAAGAACATGAAAATTGCTTATTTAAAATATTTTTTCAATTTTTTCTTTTCTTTGTTTTTCTTTTCTCCCCCAGAAGAGCTATAGGTGTAAGTTATATATTTTTTTCTGCTTTTTAAAATTAAGATACAATTGACATACAGTGTTAAATTAGTTTCAGGTGTACAGTAGCAATTCTATACATTTCTCAGTGCTCAAGATACATATGCTCTTTACCCCTTTTACCTACTTCACTCATCCCCCCACCTTTCTCCCCTTTGGCAACCACCAGTTTGTTCTCTGTATTTAAAAGTCTATTTTTTAAAAAAAGATTTTATTTATTTATTTGAGGGGGGGAGGGAGAGTGAACAAGCAGGGGGAGGGGGAGAGGGAGAGGAACAAACAGACTCCCCACTGAGCAGGGAGTCCGTCACAGGGCTTGATTCCAGGACCCTGAGATCATGACCTGAACCGAAGGCAGACAGTTAACCGACTGAGCTCCCCAGGCACTCCTAAGAGTCTATTTTTTGTTTGTCTCTTTTTTCTTTGTTCATTTGTTTTGTTTATGAAATCTCACATATGTGTGAAATCATATGGTATTTTTTTTCTCTGACTGACATTTCACTTAGCTTTATACTCTAGGCCTATCCATGTTGTAGCAAATGCCATTCTTTTTATAGCTGAGTAATATTGTAATATTCAATTATAGATAGATAGATATCCATTTATCTATCTCATATCTTATTTATCCATTCATCTATGGATGGGCATTTGAGTTGCTTGTATATCTTGGCTCTTAGAAATAATGCTGCAATAAACATAGGGTTGCACATATCTTAACCCACTGAGCCACTCAGGTGCCCCTAGGGTTGCACATATCTTTTTGAGTTAGTGTTTTTATTTTCTTTGGGTAAATACCCAGTAGTGGAATTATTGGATCATATGGTATTTATATTTTTAATTTTTAAATATATATATATATTTATATTTTTAATTTTTTGAGGACTCTTCATACTGTTTTCCACAGTGGCTGCACCAATTTACATTCCCACCAACAGTGCATGAGGGTTCCTTTATCTTCACATCCTCACCAACACTTGTTATTTCTTGTGTCCTTGATTTTTAGCCATTCCAGCAGGTGTGAGGTGATAGCTTATTGTGGTTTTAGTCTACATTTCCCTGAAGATGCTGTTGAGCATGTTTTCACGTGTCTGTTGGCCATCTGGATGTCTTCTGGAAAAGTGTCTATTCGTGTCCTCTGCTCATTTTAATCAAATTATTCTTTTTGTTGTTGTTGCTGTTGTTGAGTTGTATGAGTTCTCTCTATATTTTGGATATTAACCCTTTATTTTATATGTCATTTTCAAATATCTTCTCCCATTTGATAGGTTGTCTTTTTGTTTTGTGGATCATTTCCTTCACTTTGCAAAAACTTTTTGTTTGGGTATAACCCCAATAGCTTAATTTTGCTTTTGTTTTCCTTGCCTTAGGAGATTTATCTAGAAAAACGTTTCTATGCCAGATGTCAAAGAAATTACTGCCTATGTTTTCTTCTATGAGTTTTGTGGTTTCAGGTCTCACGTTTAGATCTTTAATCCATTTTGAGTTTATTTTTGTGTATACTCTGAGAAAGTGGCCCAGTTCCATTCTTTTGCATGTAGCTGTCCCGTTTTCCTAGCACCATTTGTTGAAGAGACTGTCTTTTCAATATTGTGTATTCCTGCTTCCTTTGTTGTGGATTAATTGACCATGTGTGTGTTTATTTCTGAGCTCTCTATTCTGTTTCATTGATCTCTATATCTATTTTTGTTCCAGTATCATTTTAAAAAGAACACACGAACATGCTAATGGAAAAGAAAAGTCAAAATGTAAAGGAAAATACAAAATGAAAGTAAATGTTCTGTTTTCCAACATCCTACCCCAAGTCTCCAGGGCCAGAAGAAACACTGTTAGCCATTGGTTTTGCATTCCTCCTGAAGAAGTCTATGCATATTACAAAAAGGTCACAAACAACCACATGCTGTCTTTCTGTACAGGTCCCACAACTTGATGCTTTTCCCTTATTGTGTCTTAAACATCTTTAAGTATCAGTAAAATTTTGTATCTCGGTTTAAAAGAAAATTACAAGCTTAATAGTATTCCATTGAGTGAAAGTATCATTATTTGCTTATACAATCTCTTTTTGGATTGTTTTTTCATCATTAATATTGCAAGCAATACTTCAATGAACACTTTCATAAATATATACTTGTGCACAAAAGAAAATAAATCTAATATCTTCAGGGTAAACTTCTAAAAGTGGAATGGCTAATTCTGAGATTACATGCATTTGCATCTTGATAATTATCTCCTAATTTAGCCTCCAACTTGTTAACCAATGTATACACTCAGCAACAACACATGAGAGTGTTTTTCTCAACTGTTCCCATCCCTGGAAATTTGTTATCTCTGGGTTCAGGGAAATACTTTAACTTTTACTTTCATAGACATCTGTACTATATAAACAGGATATAAGAGGATTTTCCTTTTATAATTAAGAAAGATTAAAGAGATTTAGAACACTTGTTTGTAACTGTTTGGGGAATAAGATTCTACTTGCAAATTACAGTCCAGAAGAGAAGACCATTCATCAAAAGAAGACCACAGGAGGGGGAAGTTAGAAACAGAGCTCTGATAAGGGCGGACTCACAGAGGGGAAGAGAATATGTCTTACTGGCTACCTACGGGTGAACACTGAGGGAGGTAACCCTATGGTAACAAGATGCAGAAGGCTAGAGATAGCTATAAATCTCTAACAATGTTACTATCTCCCCCATGAGATCATAGCCCTAAAACGAGAATTGATTTTTACAGGCTATACCTACAAAGCAGGGACAACGGTCAAGTACTGCCCTTCGTTCTCCTCTCTTGTACCCTAAGGACAGTACAATCTGGACTTCTCATTTTAAATTCTTCTAGAATGAAGTGCGCTCAGTTCCTCTTTTTCTCACAGAGGCTGGAAAACTTGGATCTATGCCCACATGTAGACATTTTCTTTAATACCCCACCCTCAGAATCATTACTGTAGAGAAGTTTTTCTGGGCAGGAATTTTTTGCAAAACAATATCCAGATTCAAGGGGGGGGGGACTTAGTCACAAGAATGTAAAATCCTGTCTGGTCTGCTACAAAAGATATTTCTATAACATCCAGTATCTCATATGCAATCAGTAAATAGGAAATAAATGTCGGTATTAGATGGAATCTGTGGAACTCAAACATGGTTATCCTGGGCAAGGGCAGTGGGAATAGCAAGAATAAAACTATAACCTTCAGTATGAAAGGAAAAACTTTTAGGGTGCCACTGCTATGCAGTAGTTCTTTCCAGATATTTTAAGAAATTTAAAAAATAAGTGTTTAATCGCTAATGGTAGTACAGAATTGTATAAGCCCAATGAAGTGGAATTTGACAATTCTAGCATTTACTCTTGGTTATGGGCTGAACTGTGTCCCCTCCCAAATTCATTTATGCTCAGTGCCTCAGAAGGTGATTGTATTTGCAGGTAGGACCTCTAAAGAGGTAATGAAGGCAAAATGAAGTTGTATGTGTGCTTCCTATTCCAATACGACTGGTGTCCTTATAAGAAGGGAGATTTGGACATGGACAATACACAGTAAAAGGAAAGACCATGTCTGCACACAGCAAGCAGGTGACCATCTGCAAGCCACGGAGAGAGGCCTCAGAAGAAATTAAACTTGCTGGCACCTTGATTTTGGATAGTCTCTAGAACTATGAAAAACTAAATTTCTGTTGTTTAAGCTACCTAGTCTACAGTATTTTGCTACAGCAGCCCTAGCAAACTAATACACTCTTGGACACATAAAAAGGAAGCAACAACAACAACAACGAGGAAACAATATAATTAACATTACTCATTGTGATAATATTTATGAGAGCAATTAAAATGGAAACAACCTAATTTCCTTCCTGTGGAGACTAGTCAGCTACGGTATATCCGCGCATTGGGGTATGATGAAGCATGAAAGACAGTGAGGAAGACCTCTGTGACCCAATATGAAGTGATTTTTGAGATATGCTCTTAAGTGAAAAAAGCAAGATGCAACAGAGTTTTTGGGATATGCTAACTTTTGTGTTAGAAAGAAGGAAAAATAAAAATATTTTTGCAAAAAAAGGAAACACCCAGGAAGGACAAATGCAAAATGATAGGCTACCCACCTGTAACCTTAGGTGGGATAAGGGGCAGGTAATGAGCTGGATAAGATGGACCTGGGGGCAAGGTATCCCTGGGTTTATCTTTTTATGTAATACGAATTTTTGAGTATGTAAATGTTTTACAAATTCAAAACTAAACTGAATTGAAAAGACTGAAAGAAGCAAACCCTGAAAGTGAATACAACCAGGAAAAAAATAAACCTAACCATTTATCAAATTGATATTATAACCATGCAGGTTAACAGAATTAAAGTAAATTGTGGACACAGTAACCCGAAGAGGATATTGTCTAAGGATCAAAAGATTTGTAACAAACTCTGGAATTTAGGTTTGTTGTTAGGATTGGTTTGGAGTACTGAAATTACTTTATTTGTAATGTAGGATAGAGCAAAAGAAGAAAATACGTTGAGATGGTTAAGAGCTCGGGTTCTTCCTGTTTAAGATAAATGTACAATAGGGAAGGGTGAGGAAGGATGTGGAAATTGGAGGATTCCGTTATGAACTCTGTGTCAGTAGCAGTAAGTACACCTGGAAGTTAGGTCTTAGTTCCTAAATACTGTTCCTTACTAAAAACAACAGGGCTCTCTGGGAAAATGGCCAGTTCGAAGTTTGGAGCAGAAGAAGCACAAGATGTACCCAAAATAGGTAGTGCCAGAAATCAAATCAAGGGAGTGTTCAAAGACTAAAGAAGTCATGTCTAAAGGACACAGGAGCAGTTCTGAAGGGGCTGTCAATGGCAAAATTTGAGACAATCTGAGCATCCCAAAGAATAATATATATTGACATATATATCATGTAATAACATATAACACATTAATAATATATTGTATTAAATATTATAACAATATAATAGCATGACAAATTGAACTTTTTTTTTTTAAAGATTTTATTTATTTATTTGACAGACAGAGATTACAAGTAGGTGGAGAGGCAGGCAGAGAGAGCTGAACAGAGAGCCCGATGCAGGGCTTGATCCCAGGACCCTCGGATCATGACCCGAGCTGAAGGCAGAGGCTTGTGATACTAAAAAAAAAAAAAAAAAAAAGCAAGGCAGGAGGAAGGAGGAAATCTCTTCTTTATTGAAGAATACCAACTAATACATATAGAAGAGATGATAATATTATAAATTTACCATTTTTCAACCACCAATGGAAGAATTGATTGAGGTAGAGAGCTTTTTTTTTTTTTAAGATTTTATTTATTTGACGCAGAGAGAGGGAGAGAGAGAGAGATCACAAGTAGGCAGAGAGGCAGGCAGAGAAAGAGGGGGAAGCAGGCTCCCTGCCAATCCCAGGACTCTGGGATCATGACCTGAGCCAAAGGCAGAGGCTTAACCAACTGAGCCACCCTGACACCCCAGGTAGAGATCTTCAATACTGGCTGTTAGCTAGACTTATTTTGAGGATCATTTCACAGTACATACATGTGTTGTATCATTATGTTGTACACCTGAAACTAATATAATGTTATACGTCAATTATATCTCAATTTAAAAATAGAAGACTGAAAAAGGATTGTTAATGGTGAACTGTTATTGGAGAGCATAGTATTCATATATCTCAAAATATCACATCATAGATTGCTTATTAATTACAAAGACAAAAGATATCTTTACATGAATAAATTTAGCAGATGCCACTCAACCAAAGGATTAAACTTAGCTTCACCAATGCAGCAAATGACATTAGCTGTAGGTACGGTGATACAACAGGAAATGTGCAACATCACTTACGTAATATACTTGTCAAAGATATTTAACCTGCATCAGAACTTGAGGAACCAATATGAGAATCCAGATTGTTAAACATTCTTCAAGACTACTGGCATGGACTTTTGAAAAATGTCAATGTCATGAAATTATTTAAAGACTTGGGAGAGGGGGACTATTTGAGAATATAGGAGATAAAGAGACATGGAAGCTTAATGCAATCATAATCCTTGGTTTGATCCTACATTAAAAAAAATAACAAGAAAAGATAAAACTGCATCAATGGAGAAGATCTGAATGTGGATTCTATAAGAGATAATATTATATCAGTGTTAACGTTACTGGTGTGATAACAGTAACATGGAAAGATAGTAATTTTTCAGATGCATGCTGAAGTACTCAGGGTTGAAATGTCATGATACCTGTAAGTGACATCAGATGGTTCGACAAATAATTTCTTATAGTTTTATAATTTTAGGTTTCACATTTTGATGTATAGTCTCTATTGAGTTAATTTTCAGTATCCGTGTGAGTTATGGATCCAAGTTAACTTCTTTGCATATGAATTTATAAAATTGTGCCAGCACTATTTCTAGAAAGACTTTCTTTTCTGTTCTTAATTGCCTTTGCACCTTGGCCAAAAATGAAGGGACCATACATGGGGCACCTGGGTGACCCAGCTGGTTAAGCGACTGACTCTTGATTTCAGTTCAGGTCATGAGCTCAGTCAGAGTTCTGGGACCCAGCCCCACATTGGGCTCCATGCCTGCGGGCATTCCACTAGAAGATTCTCTCTCTCCCTTGGCTCCTCCCCCTCTCAAATAAATAAATAAATAAATCTTTAAAATAAAATCAATGGACGATATGTGTGTGGGTCTAGCTGTGGCCTCCCTGTTCTGTTCCATAGATCTATTTGTTTTCCTTGACTCTGCTACCACAACGTCTTGATCACTGTGGCTCTATGATATGTCTTAAAATTAGATAGTGTAAGTTCTCCAACTTTGTCCTGCCACTTCCAAGTGTTTTAAGTATTCTCGAGTCTTGTCATTTTCATATAAATTTTCAAATCATCTTGTCAAATTCTACAAAAAACCTTTCTGACTGGGAAAACATCGAATCTATCAATTTGGAGAGAACTGACATGCTGACAATAATGAAACTTCTTATTCATGAATGCAGTGTATTGCTCCATTTACAGGTCTTTTCAAGTTTCCTTCAGTGATATTCTGTAGTTCGCAGTATAGAAATATTAGGTTTATCCCTACGTATTTCATAAAAATATTTCATATTTTTGACGCTATTATAAATAGCATTTTAAGGTTTCTAATTGTTGCTGGCATATAGAAATGTGATTGTGTGTGTATTGATTTTCTGTCTTCCAAGCTTGCTAACCTCACTAATTAGTTCTAGTAGCTTTTTTGTAGCTTCCCTAGGATTTTCTACATAGACAATGTCATCCATGAATAAAGACAGTTTTACTTCTCTCTTCCCAATTGGACACATTTTATTTCTTTTTCTTCCCTCTGTACTGGCTAGAACCTCCAGTATAATGTTCAGGAGAAGTGAGGGAGCAGAGATCTTTGACTTATTCCTGCTTTTGAAGGCAAAGCATTTAGTCTTTCACCATTAAGCATGATTTCTCAGCTATAGGTTTCTTTTTCGGTGCTATGTATCAAGTTGAGAAAGTTTTTTTCTATTCTTAGTTTGCTGAGACTTTTCTTTTCTTTTCTTTTTTTTTTTTTTCAAAAATCAGGACTGGATATGGGATATTTGTCAAATGCTTTTTCCTCTGTCTATTGAGAGGATCACAAGCAGACCATTTTTTAGTTTAAGTCTATTTTCTGTGAGTACTTTAAAGCTGTTCAACACTAGCTTCTCGCTTGCATAGTGTCTGACAAAACTCTGTATCGTCCTTACTTCTGTAACTGTGTGTGAAATGTCATTCTCAGACTTCTAAGATTTCCCCTTTATCACTAGTTTTAAGTAATTTGATTATGATGTGCCTTAGGGTCATTTTCTTCATATTTCTTTGGCTTGAAATCCATTGAGTTTCTCAGAACTATGGGTTTATATTTTTTAGCGAGTCTGAAAATACTGCAGACATTCGTTTTTCAAATATTTGGTATCTCCCCCCGCCCCAACTTTCCTTTCACAGCTCCAATTTCACACATATTTGGCTGCTGGAAGTTGTCCCATGGTTCAATAACACTTTCTTTCTCTCTTGTTCTTCTTCTTTTCTGCTTCAGTTTGGATACTTTCTATTTCTGTGTCTCTACATTCACTCGTCTTTGCTTCCATGATGTCTCATCTGCTGTTAATCCCGTCCAATTTTTTTTTCATTTTAGACATGTTTGTTGTCAACTGTAGAAGTTCAGTTTAATAAAATCAAACTTCAATTTAAAAATCTTTCATATCATTTTTAATATGTTCGATATTCTAATTTTTTGAAGATATGGTATACACATATCTTAACAGTTTTCCTGTCCTTATTTAGTAATGCTAGGTCATTTGGGGATACATTTTAATTGTTTGTGTTTTTTTCTCCTCATTATGGGTTTTATTTTTCTGATTCTTGGCATGCCTGGTCATTTTTTATTAGATAACCAACATTATGAGTTTTATCTTATGAGATGGGGGATATTTTTATATTCTTAAAAACATTATAAAACTTTGTTCTGGAATATGGCCAAATTATCTGAAAGCAGTTTGATAACCCTTGAGCCTTGCTTTTAGGCTGTGTTTGGTGGGACCAGAGCAATATTTAGCGTAGGGTTAGTTCTTCCCCACTGCTGAGGTAGGAACCTTTTCATTACTAACCTTGGCCTCATGAATCATGAGGTTTTCCATGCTGGAGGATAGGAATGGCTGCTGTCCTGACTCTGTATGAACCCCGTATGAACAAGGGACAGCTTGTTCTTTGTCCGTAAAGTGATTTGTTCTGTAGTCTCAGGTAGTTTCCCTACTCCCATGATTGATCAGTTTTGGAATGAAACCATGAAGGGGGCCCATTGTAGATCTCAGGTCTCTCTCTGCAATTTTCTCATCTCCCCTTCTTTATGATGAGCTCTCTACCCACGTTGGCTTACCTGGATGCCCAGCTCCATCTCCTCAAGTCAGGAAGACCGCCAAGTCCTTCTCTCTGTGTCACGGGCTGGAAACATTCCTCAGACAAGATAGGCAATCCTAGGGCTCCCCTTTTTAGTTTTCCGTCACTCAGAGACCATTGGCTGTCATTGCTTGTTTCTAATCATCTTGAGAGCTGCTGTTTCATGTATTTGTCCACGTTTTTATTTTTGGTAAATCGAGTCGCTGATATTCCATCTCAGCCAGAAGCAGAAGTCACATTATTGTTTTTTCTTTTTATTTATTTATTTGACAGATCACAAGTAGGCAGAGAGGCAGGCAGAAAGAGAGAAGGGGAAGCAGGATCCCTGCTGAGCAGAGAGCCCGATGCGGGGGCTCCATCCCTCATGACCGGAGCTGAAGGCAGAGGCTTAACCCACTGAGCCACACAGGTGCCCCACATTATTGTTTTTATGTATCTTTAAATTTCCCCTGAGGCAGCCTCCAGCTGATCTGCTTTCCTGGGCTTCTCTCCCACATCATCAATACTGGTTTTGTTAGTGGTCTGGTTACAAAGTTGAGTATGTTTTTCTCCATTTCTCTTCCATTGGAACATGTAATTTTTTGGTATGCAGTGTTTCTGAGGAGTAAGTATATTGTGCAAGAGCAGTTATAACCTGCACAATTCAAGAACCTATGCTATGACTGGGATGTTATTTTACACAAAACCAGAGAATATATAAAGACACATTTTTAATAACATTTTCAAAAATGAAACTTAATGGTCAGATCTTTGACGGTAAATTTCATTTTGTGTAAATCACGGTATTTTTGCCTTTCCTCCAGTGCCCAGCACATTGATCTTCAATACCCTTTGTTGATATATGGGTAGTCAAGGAATGTATTATTTTCATTCCCATGGTTATGCCTCGCTTTTATATATGAACTGTCTACTGTAAATTAGGTATTCTGCGAGGCACTTTATACAATATCTAATTCAGTCTTCACTGCTGCTCTATGATACGGAGATTTTGTCCCCAAGGGAAATGGATTCAGGGAAGATTTATCTTGCTCAAGATCTCACAGCTAGAAACTGATACTATTGAGATTCCAAACCCAGGTCTGTTGGATTCCAAAGTCCAAGCTCCTTGTACTGCTTTGTCCTCTGTTTCATGAAACAGGGGTTCTTTTCTCTAATAGGAACTCTCTTATTTCCTTTCCTTCTCTTAAGGAAGGGTATTTTTTAAAAAGCTGCTTTAGGACAAGACAGTCCAACGTGCAGCAGAATTAGTTGAAGAAGCATGCACCTTGAGTTTTCTGAATTTACTCATGGATCAAATTTGAGTCCAGGGTGATTTCACATAACTTTATTATACCTGAAAACCAGGAAGAGATTATGTTCAGTAAACACAATAACCTAAAAATAGGCCATAATCCCTGGTTCCTTTTAAAACAACCTTATGATTTCTGCCAATAGAGATATACTTACCCCTCAAGCACCACCCCAGTTCTTTCAGTCATGACAGGAAACGTTCACTCAGAGACCCTTTCCAGAGCTATGCAAGCGCTTCTCTTAGGAAGGGCCTAAACTCGATGAAAAATGGAGTTTTGATCTCAAATAGTTTTCTTAATAATGTTGTGGTATGGGTTGAGCAGGCATGTTCCCCAAAAGGGAGAGGATAAAATTATATTGACCGCACAATGGTGCATTTTACGGTCTCCCACATGTTGTTCCTCTGCAACCAGGAAACTAGACTTCATGTAACTTGGGGGTTGGGCTTGAGCCTGCAGGAGCTATAAACAGTCTGGTCAGTGGAGGTCAGTGGAGGAAGTCAAGGAACATGGACCCACATTGTCCTCACCAGGGGAAAAGAAGCCCAAATTCATGGACAGAGCCCAAAGTTTATCTGAATTGCCTTCCATTTCTGTCAAGGTTTCGCATCAGGTCACTGGTGTCTATCACTGTGGCAAGGAAGGATTATTTTTATTAAGCATTTTGTGTTTGCCTAAGAGCTTTAAGTCATTAATCATTTAACTCTTGCTCCCCATGAGACTTTTGTGAAGTAAATGGGAAAGAAATAGCACAAATCTTATTTCACAGATAGAGGAACTGAAGCATTTTTGTTTGCCACTATTACCCACTGCAAGAGTTAAAGCCATGCATTAGAACATGGGAGAACCAGGCCAGCATCTCAGCATCTGATGAGCTTTTGTTTCACCACAGAAGTGAGGTTTTCTGTTTTTATACAAAATGAACTTGCATATTTTTCATTTTGGAAGCAACATGATGGATACTGAGGTATACTGAAGAAAAAAACAGACTTCGGTTCCTTTCATATAGTATGAACGTTTCATGGAGTTCCCACAACAATTTTGGAATCCAAATATGCGTTTAAGTTTAAGAAGTAAAGATTGTAAGGCATTGCTAATCTTGAGTTTTCTAATTAGAAAGAGAATATAAACAAACACATCCAGTGTGGTTGTGAATAGCCAATAGCAAGTCATAAAGGGCCTTTGAGAGGATGGCATAGGGATTTTGCTGCCTGAAATGAATGTGGTGGGCTTCTTGGAGGAAGTGTGTTTTGAATTTTAATTAAAAAAGAAAGTCTTCAGAGATGATATGTTCTTCCACCCAGATGAATTGAAATATCTTTCCTCTTCCTTTAATGAAGTGTAAACACCATAAAAAAATAGCCAAATATCACAAGAAGAAGTTGACCAAGAGGTCCACAGGGCACATTTCATAGTAATGGAGAGGAAATGAAGAAAAGTTGTCTGGCAGTGAGAGCTATCAGACCTATTAACAATGAGGTAGTTCAGGGGGCAGATGGTTTAGGGTGGGAAGGAGAAGGGTGTCAGTGGAAGCCTTTTAAACCAGACTAGATAAAGCCCAGAAAGATCACTTGAGGACTCAGCATGCCCTCTGGTGGGGGTAGGGAATACAGTTAGGGCCAGACTAATCTATTTCCTTTCGCATAAGGCAAACCCTGGATTCAAATCCATATAGAAACCATGACTAAACATCTCGGGTTCCTCTTTTCTAAAATGATATCAACAAGGCCTACCTTATAAGTTGATGAATGAAATTAAAAAAAAAATGGTTGTGTTAACATAGTGCATAGAACCAGAAGCAAATTTGGGCTATATTGGGTCTAAAGTTTATATAATATTGGAGGACTTCTTTTTTTTTTTTTTTAAGATTTTATTTATTTATTTGACAGACAGAGATCACAAGTAGGCAGAGAAGCAGACAGAGAGAGAGGAGGAAGCAGGCTCCCTGATGAGCAGAGAGCCCGATGTGGGGCTCGATCCCAGGACCCTGGGATCATGACCTGAGCCGAAGGCAGAGGCTTTAACCCACTGAGCCACCCAGGTGCCCCTATTGGAGGACTTCTTTAAGAAAAAGAATATACAAGTCTGATTATAAAATATAAATATCTTATAAAAAAGATAGTAAAGTATTTACTTAGAATAAGAAAATAAATCACAACAAATCACTTAAAAAAACACAACAAACTAACAAATATCAAGATCGTCACAAAATTCAGGAAAACAACATGATGTTTTAATTTATTAGTTACCTGAAATGCCTGTTTTTTGTGTGTGTATACATATATATTACAGATATATATATTTGCTATATATTCTGATGGCCTCTTCATTTGACAAAAATTCTGTAATATATGTAGAGAATGAGAACATATTTTAACTTTCCTCTCATATGATTGATCAAAATTTGTTTTCTATTATTGATAGTTCAGAAGAATTTTTTTTCAGCATCACAACTTGCTTGTAATGTCATGCAAAATTTCATGATTGTTGTCAAATTTGGGAAAAGTTCTATCAAGGTTTTTCATGCAAGAGTTGCAAGATTTAGGTAAGTCTTTCATGGGTTACCTTCTGACTCTGTACATATCAATTCTTGTTTCTCCTTCTTGGTCCTCCTAATCTCGGGGCTGGGCATTGTAGACTACACTCCTATCCTGGCATGATACACTCTGGGTCTCCAGCTCACTAAACGAACAGATAATGAATGATAAAAGTGTTGAAATCCATTCCTACAATCAGGGGGCTAGCATCAACTGTAGACAAAAGTGATGTGAACTACAGAATACTTCCCACGCCACTCAAGCTAAATGTATCTTCAACTCAACTCCAAAGCCAACGTACACGAAAAGAGATGTGGCAGAGGGAAAGTCAGTCACCAATTAATGAATTAGTGTTAAGTACTTTAATTTTGTAAACTTTACCAAACATATAACCATGACCACACATTGACAGAGCCCCTACCAGGGCCTTGGAGGATCTCATGCCATTAGCTTCCTGGTCACCAACCTCTATATGCCCTATGAATGTGCTGAACAATTCTGTCCCTCATACTGGTAAATATTACTCAAAATGAGCAAGATGGTGGCAGGGATTCAAGGTTACAAATTCAGGAGACTCTGGAAGGCAACAACTCCAAACACAGAGATGAGCTATGTCTCCTTCAGCAGTGGTGAATCTAAATTAAACTGAGTCTTGAGTATGTGATGGTGGCATGGCAGAAGGAAACTCTTTGTTCTTTCCATATTTTGCTGGGTTCCCCACCTCCCAACATCAGCTGGTTACATTTGAGTTCACAGCTCCTCTTTGAAATCGCTGTGATTTACCTGACTCTGAACTCTTTCATCTTTCAGAAAATCCCTTCTTGAAGCACGATGATCCACCTAGAGCACTATGATACCTGGAGGTAGTAGAGGTAAGCTGGTAAGTTTGTCAAACCTGCCTCAAGGTCACTCCGTGTGGTCCTGGGCTGAGATACTTTTGAGGCTGGTGCAAGCAACAGTGGAGAAACGGGGGCCTAGAGGTATGGTGGTCATTCCAGAAATGTAACCCCTCAGAAACGTGCTACCCAGCCCCTTACAAGAAGGGTAAAACAAACAAAGCTGCTGCCTATTTGGAACATACGCTGGCTCCTTCCACATCTGTAGGACATTTAGCTCCTTGCATCTGGTAATGTTTGTGCAAATATAATTCCATATTCACTAATAATTCCTGGGGCTAAAGGCCCCCCCTCGGGTAACCTTGTTAATATTCTCTCAAGGCCTGGTGTGAACGCCTCATAGCATTTTGATTAGAATTCAATCTTGTGTTTTTTTCCCTCTCTGTCTTTCTCCCTCTCTCCTCTCATGCTTTTCTGGCCCCCGGTTTCCTGGCCACCCACATCAGGAGACATTCTCCCTCCCTTCCACTCTCCATTCTCAGTTTCAAGGAATTTCCTTGTGTCAAAGGCAAAGTGTGATTGACATATTTTTCCCTCTTAAGAGCAGTCATCTCGGTGTTTGATTTAACCATCTCCTTATGGGGCTCATACAATCATTACCTGGGTGAAAAAGAGACCTCCTGCTCACCCTCACGCTCAGACCCACATAGCTCAGTATTTTTGTAGACTTTTAAATTGCTGTTCTCCTTCCTCTTTTTTCTACCCTTTTCTTTCTTTTTTGGTTGGCACTAGCAAATGCTTCCCTGGTGTGTTGTACCCTGAGCCTTGAAGGATTTTAGTTGTCGGCAAACAGGTAGACCAGCTGCCTCTTGCCAGTGCCCTCTGCCTGCCAAGAAAAGCATTTGCTGCTCTTTAGACCTGGGGGAAAGAATGGATACAGAATGAGCTGTCTAGTTTCGAATTCACCAACTTTGGGCAGGTTGTGTTCCTTTGGTTCCTTAGTCCTCCAGTTTATTTGTCTCTCAGGAGAAGAAAATAGAAAACAAAAGCAAAAGCAAATTGGCCATAGCATGAAGAATTGTATTTAAACCCAAGAGGAATTTCTTGGCAACGAAGTTCTTAATGTTGGAATGATTCTGGAATGCAGGCCCTGTCTCTCAGGCTGCCTTATCATTGAATTACTATGGGTTCTGAGGGTTTGTGCCTGAAGGGGATGAACTAGATGACCTTGGAAGGTCACTTGCAGCTTTTCAATTCAAGGGCAATTCCCGTCTTTTCAGTGAAGGACCACACTTTTAAGTATTGGAGCAGACTGTCTTGAGAGGATTGCTCGTGCCTCTCTCCAGCATCCTGAATCATCTCTCCTACCCTGATTACGATAAGTTGCCTACTCAGAGCTCTCAGCTGCCAGCAGCTCTGTTACCCCGCAATAACTGCATTCTTTTTTTTTTTTTTAAGATTTTATTTTATTTATTTGACAGACAGAGATCACAAGTAGGCAGAGAGGGAAGAAGCAGGCTCCCTGCTGAGCAGAGAGCCCAACGCGGGGCTCGATCCCAGGACCCTGAGACCATGACCCGAGCCGAAGGCAGAGGCTTTAACCCGCTGAGCCACCCAGGTGCCCCCAATAACTGCATTCTTAAGTAACCTCCTTGCCCCAATCCCGTGGTTTCAGAAGGAAACCAAGCAGTAGAAGATAGAGCCTTGGATTGGTAGGAACAAAGTTGATTTTTTTTTTTCCTGCAGCAATTTCAGCAGTAAAGATAGTTCTAATAAAAAGCTATCTGTATATAGCTATACTACCTTAACTCATTGTCCAAAGCATTCAGTGTGACATTTCACTTTTAATCAGGAATAATGACCTGAGCTAGCGATTACTAAAAGCACTCTTATTAATAGAGCATGACATAAGTACTTGCTGGTCATAATTATCATCTGTGTTATGGTAAACAAAGCATAATGCCAACCAAGCAAAGCATGCATATGTTCTTATGTTGAGAGTAGCAGCAGTATGTGTACTAGAAATTGTGCTTTGATTGACATTATATCTCATTGCTTTAGGAAAACTTGGCTGTAGAGGAAATGCCAGTACTCCCCATTATGTAAACACTCATAAGAATCCATGTCAGTCCATGGTCCTCCCAGACCAGTATCTGAGTCTGAAAGTAGAATGATGGTATTGTGTGTGAAAAGTCATGATTACCCTAAAAAACACTGGCTCAAAAAGGTTAGGATGGACTCTACGACATTTGTAGGTTATAATCTCCTATTAGAGTTTCAAGAGCCACTCACTGAAGTCAGGACCCACAAGAACTCATGTGGTCCATAATGTCTCTCAATCTTTTCTGTAACCAATTTATATTTTTATTCTGTAGGGAAGAAGTGGTACTTCCTTTTGTGTGTTGTATATCTGCTTCTTTCAGACTCAAATTTCACCAAGTCTGGTATTCCCAAATTTGGTTAAAGAATCTATGGCTCTCCATTTCTTTATCTTCCATAACCTGGAAAACTTTAATCAGATTTTTACTGCACTCTCCACCTCTCCACTCATTCCCTCCACCACTACTTTCATCTTTTCAGGTGGATAATTAGAAGCTTTCAAAGCTTGTCCTCATGTAGAATCCCTTCCTCTCTTCCTAAATGTTGTAGTTGATGATGTCCAGAAAATTCTTTCATACCTAAATCATGGTGACTGGCATGACATATCTCAATGTATGTTGTTCAGGCTGGGATTAAAAAAAAAAAAAGATTTATTTATTTTAGAGAGAGAAAGAGAGAGAGAGAGAGAGCAGGAGGAGGGGCAGAGGGAGAAGAGAGAGAATCCTCAAATAGGCTCCCTGCTGAGCATGAACCCTGATTTCATTCCAAGACCCTGAGATCAAGCTGTGAGCTGAAATCAAGAGTTGAACACTTAACTGACTGAGCCACCCAGGCACCCTGGGATTCTTTTTTTTTTTTTTTCCCCAAAAGAGAAGGTATAATACATCCACACCCTCTTATTCAGTTTTTCTGCAATTTTTCTGTGTTTAAGGTAATGAGACCAACTTTATTAGATAATCATCATTAATAAGTTTAACACTAATGCCAGAAATCTTTAATTTTTTGAGCAGTGGGAATAATTTTTCAAATGAAAATTTATATGGAATGCAAAAATATGAATATGTTGTAAGCTATGTGATATTTGGGGACCAAAGCCTAGTCCCTTTGGCCTCCCTCTGGTCTCTGAGGTACTCCACAATACTAGAGAGTTCCTCAAAACATGCTTTGAAGATTACCAAGCTTACCAGAGTGAGCATCAACCACTGTTTAAAAAGCTGGAATTTAGCCTAAAATGCAGGCAGCCGCATTTTCTTAACCAATTCTTTCTTTACAGAACATATGGTTTTAAAATATATCCTTTATTTCAGGTCATGCAAATGTCCTTCGGGCTCACCTGTCCATGGTTGTAAATGAGCTCACATGCGTAGTTTGGCACGAAGCTCACCCTCACCTGCACAACAGCAATCCCAGCCCACTTCTGAGGAGTTCCTACCCTCTTATGTTTCTCAGGGAGTCTCTAAAAGGGGTCTTGCTTGTGTCCCCCTCATCAGCAAGGACCACTTCGATCCAGGGGCTGAGTCTGAAGGCGCTCCACTGCTGCAGAAAGCTCTGTGTGGTTCTGCACAGCCAGGGCTGTCTCTTGGGTCGCTGCAGAGATCACCACCACAGCCTCTGGGTGCCACTCTTGCCTCTGCCCAAGAGCGGACACACACCCTTTCTTGAAGGCCTCACAGCACAGCCAAGAACAGACAGTAACACTTAATGTCACTTTTGGTATAGCCCCAGATAGAACGAAAAGGGAGCACACACCAAAATCATCCTTCGGCTGGCAGCTAGCCATCCTTAAGCCGTCCGCTACAGGACATACTTCTGCCCTGATACTTCAGAAAACCTTTCCACCCCACATCCATTCTCTCCTTGTTTTGTTACAGAAAAGCAATTTTATTTGAGATGGTGATGAACCATGCTAAAAGGATGTCATTCCCAGTCATTCTTGCAGCTAGGTATGGTCACAAGCCTGAGTTCTGGCTAAGCCAATCGAAGTGGGCTTCTGGAAAATCTCCTTGAAGGGGCTGGTAAAACTGGGAGATGCTTCCCTTTTCCCTTCCTGCTGCCTGAAATGAGTGTGAGTGCCATGACATGCGTTATGGCAACCATATTGGAACATGAGGCAGTCTTGAGGCTTCAAGGCAAATGCCGAGGACGGCAGAGTGGAAGGATAGTGGAGTCACTGACTACTTGGGGAAATTACCACAGTATCCTTGGAAGAATCACTTCTGGACTTCTTTGTGTGTGTTTGGGTGTTCTGAAATCTGTAGGCAGACCTAATCATGGTATAGCAGCCAGGAGTCTGCTTTCTTCCCTTGCTACTGGGCATGCCTCTCTCCCGACCTGGTTGCATATGGCAGAGTCCGGCTCCTACCCATCATGTGGGAAAGCCCTTTAGCATGCTAGCCTCCCCAGGGCCTCTTCCTAAGAGAACTAGAGCCCAGAAAGAAGTCATTTTCTCCTTACCCACAGTCTAGGACCCAACTGCCAATTTTTCATCTCCTTATCCAGAAGACTTTTTAGGATAATTGAGAATTATACTTATTATTCCTTCAGACCCTCTTATTCTGCCCACAGGGGTGTGGCCTCACCTGCTGCTGCCCACAGTAAGCACATCAGGCCCAGTTTCCGCCACAGTTCAGTTCCTTCAT
Source organism: Martes martes (assembly GCF_963455335.1). Classification (NCBI taxonomy): domain Eukaryota; kingdom Metazoa; phylum Chordata; class Mammalia; order Carnivora; family Mustelidae; genus Martes; species Martes martes. Next base: position 90,667,998 of record NC_137891.1, on the reverse strand, counting down.
CTGATAAATGGGGAAAACTTTAAATAAACATAAGCCACAAATGGTTTTAAAATATACTCTTAGGTATTAATTTTGGAATCCCTACCAGAGTGCTTCTCAAATTTTATTTTTGGCTCATCTTGGTTTTGGCTCATCTTGCCTATATGTGCATTGTCTTAGATACAGAGCAACACATGGATATTAACTCAGAGACACACAAACACACTGTTGCCTTTACACATAAATGCACACAAAATTTTTATATAGTCTACCACATTGTTGTGTATATCCATTAGCATCTATTCTGGCACACTGATGCATAAGTTCAAAGGAATTTGGATTGAGGTTTCGTTAATAGGAAATACAAGGGATGGGATAGATACAACAACTAAAGAGACCAGGCAGCTGTATTTTCGAAATGAGCAAAATTACCTCCATGGTACTCATTTTTAATGGCATTGTAGTAATGTAAATTTTCCATGGGCTCCAGGGTTAAGCCTAATGAGAGACTAATCAGAGAGTTGGACCTGATGGACAGCCCAGTACTGTTGCTGAGCTGGTCTGTGTCAACCTGGTCATCTCAACAATCATTTGTTGATAGTAGAACCATCATGAGCTATCACGAACTCCTTGATAGTAGCAGGGAAGGGCAGTCTTGTTTTCCAGCCTTATCACAGTCACCCAGCAGGATTTTGAAATATGAATAAATGATTCCTATATTCTGCACAGACCCCTCCCCTTGCAAGACTGTCTGACCTTCACTGGGTATGCTTATGGAAGGGAGAAAAAGCAAGTGAAGTGGCCACTTGGATCCAGGAGATGGCGGAGGGAAAGGGAGCTAAAGTCCAGCCTCCATGTTGACATCTAAGCCCCAGCCTGGGAGCCGATGTGGGCTTTACATTCTGCAAAGATAAAGATTTTCTAGGATGTTATGCAAAGAACAAGACATCCACTGCTTTCCTGGAGAGGCTCCTCTGGAGATAGAGACAGACAGAAAGACCGAGACACTTTATTTTTCTTTTCATATTTTCATTTTTTCCCTCTTCATGTTCATAAATGTTCTTCTCCTGTCCCTGTGTTTGAATACTTGTATGTGCTAACCACAGCCCGGCCCTGCTGTCACTTAGCCAAATTACACACATTTCGGTCTTTTCATCTTTCTTTATGAACCAGCCTCTCCAGTCTATTTAATCATGATGGCAGTTCTTTTCTAAATTCCACCCAATTTAAAAATAAGCTAAATTCTCCACCCCTGTGGATTGAAAAGCAGGCACTTGCGAACCCATGCAGAGCTCCAGCCTTGGTTTGAGGCATGTAGAGGAAAGATATCCCCCTGTCTGAAACTCTCTATTCGGCAGCTTGGAAAGGGCCAGGGGAGGTGGGGAAAGGGGAAGGAAACTTGGCTGGTCAGAGCTGGAGACCAGGGTGACCCTGCTGGGGTTTGTTTTCAAATTAGGTGTTGGTCCAATTTGGTTCAGAATCCAAAATGTTCAAAAATATATGTTCAAGGAATGGAAAGTATTGCTTCCATGTTTGCCACCTAATCACCCAACCCTGAGGAAGCACCCGAAGTTACTCGCGTCCATATCATTCCAGAGAGATTTTATGCACATGCGACCAAATATGCATTTATTTCTGCCTGTGTATCTCCCCACCGCCATTTTTATACCAATGATGATATACTCTATGCATTGCTCTCCTCTTCACTCTTTCTCTTAGCAATATATTTTGCAGATCTGGAGGTTGGTCCATATTCACACATAAATAGCTCCTTCAGTACTTTTTATGGCTATATAGTATCCATACCATAAATGTTCAATAATTTTGTGGTCCACAGTTAATCGGTATTTATATTCTTTCTGACTTTTTATAGTCACTATCAACAAACATCTAAGGGTTTTAGCAGTTTTTTATTCCTGGCAATGCCTGTCTGAATAACTTACACATTTTGTACATGTGTGAGTAGTTACATAGGATAAAATTCCTGGGTTGAAAGGTGCGTGCATCAGGTTTTCTAATTCAAACCTGACTGATTCGTCAACTTATACACCCATCACTAACATGTGAGAATATGTTTTTCCCCATGCCCACACACATACACAATTTTTTAGAACTTTGATAATCTGATAGAGGTGAAAAGTAAGTTATCTTTGTGTATTTCTGTTATTATGCGTAAGATTGGTTTCTTTTCACAAACTTAAGAGCCACTTGAATTCCCTTTTCAGTGGACAGTCCATTTCCTTTCTTTACATCTCGATTGAGTTGTTGGTCTTCTATTGATTTAGAGGGGCTCTTTCTATATTAGGGAGATTCACTCCTTGTGATTTAATTTGGAAATATATTTTCCTATTTGTCATTCTTTTCTATTTACCTAGCTGAATATATTCACCTTTTATTTCATAATTCCTGGGTTTTGGTTTTGTGAAATAGAAAAGTTTCTTCCACTTTGAGATTGCTTTTTCAAAATTCCGTGGTTTCTTCTAGTATATGTATAAATGACAGGTAAATCAAACTTTATGTTTTCCAGAGGGCTACCCAGTTGTCCCAATATCATTTATCAAATAATCTATCTTTTATCCATAGATTTGAAATGTTACCTTTAACATATATAAAATCTCTTTTGCATTTGTGCCCCCCTTTTAAAAAAAGATTTTATTTATTTATTTGAGAGAGAGAGAATGAGAGAGAAAGAGCATAAGTGGAGAAAGGTCAGTGGGAGAAGCAGACTCCCTGTCAAGCAGGGAGTCCGATGTGGGACTCGATTCCAGGACTCCAGGATCATGACCTGAGCTGAAGGCAGTAGCTTAACCAACTGAGCCACCCAGGAGCCCTTGTGCCTCTTTTTGATTCTAGTTTGTTCCAGTTATCTTTCATGCCAATGTCACATTATTTTAAATATCTGTAGCTTCAAAAAAATTTTTTTTCTTAAGATTTTATTTATTTATTTTTTTTTTTTTAAGATTTTATTTATTTTTTTGTCAGAGAGAGTGAGCACAGGCAGACAGAGAGGCAGGCAGAGGCAGAGGGAGAAGCAGGCCCCCCGCCGAGCAAGGAGCCCGACGTGGGACTCGATCCCAGGACCCTGGGATCATGACCCGAGCCGAAGGCAGCCGCTTAACCAACTGAGCCATTTGACAGAGATCACAAGTAGGTAGAGAGGCAGGCAGAGAGAGGAAGGGAAGCAGGCTCCCCACTGAGTAGAGAGCCCGATGTGGGGCTCGATCCCAGGACCCTGGGATCATCAAAAATTGTTTTATTATTTTAAAGAAAAGACTAGAAGTCCACCCAAGAAACATTTAGCTATTGACTTCTGAGTGATGGAATTAGAAAAAAACATGTCTTCATTCTTCTTTACTATGTTACAGATTGTATAATAAACTGGTTTTTATAAACTAACTGGTTTTAGTTTATAAAATAATGCACCAAAAATAAATAAATAATGATTTGATTGTTCAGTAAAAATAATTTACCTTTATTACTCTTGTCTTTCAGAATTTACACATTTTCCTTGTTGTTTTCTTTCATATGAGTTTTAGAATCAGGTTGTCTAGTTCAAAAAAAGTCATTTTGGCATTTAAAAAATCAGGGCATGTGAAGTTTATAGATTTAGAGTAAGTAGGCATCTTTATGATATTGCTTGCTTCTCCCCAAGAATATGATGTGCTTTTTTATTTGTCATATGTGTTTCTGTGTGTGTGCTCATTTTAAAGTTTTATTTAAATGCTTATTTAAAAATTATATTTAAACTTGCATAAATTATGCCCGTTTCTTGGATTTTTTTCTGTTGCTATTATAAACTGAGATCTTCCATCATCTCCTCTAAGCAATTGTGTGTGTGTGCTTTTACTTTCTGCTGACTGAAAAATTTTGTAATCATCGGGCATATTTCCAAATTCTCTTCTGTTCTGTTCTTCTGTTCTATTTCTCTTAAAGTTTCTTTCAGGCCAGAGTTTCTCAACCCTGTTCTATTGGCATTTTGGTCCGGATAATTCTTTATTGTTGGGGAGCTGGGGATGGGGAGGGAGGTATTATCCTGTGCATTGAAGGATGTTTAGCAGGCTTCCTATTCTCTGGTGGTGATGGTTGGTGGATTGCCTCTGATTAAGCACCATTGTTCTAGTCCTTAATCTAGGGAAGGTCTCCATTATTCCCACCCACTCCCGGCTCACTGCTTTATTAGGCATTGTTGGGTCTAATCACAAGAGTGGAAATAGCTAAAGCCCAATGTTCTGTTATGAGGCCAAACTGTCTAGAAATAGCCATGGAAGTGATGGTTATTCATAGTTTATGGCCAAATTACTTGTGGAAGTCAGTCACAGGCACAAATCTCAAGAATTTAAAAGTTAGGGGTGCCTGGGTGGCTCAGTCATGATCCCAGGGTCCTGGGATCGAGCCCCGGATCAGGCTCCCTGCCTGACGTGAAACCTGCTTCTCTGTCTCCCACTCCCCCTGCTGTGTTCCCTCCTCGCTGTCTCTCTCTGTGTCAAATAAATAAAATCTTAAAAATAAATGAATAGAAGTTAAAAGTAACACAAAGAGGGAGGCAGAATCTATACCTCCATATCAAACAGCCTGATCTCAAGTGCATGGTGTTTGCTACATTCTCTGGCAGATTTGATTGTTTGTTTTAAGATTTTATTTATCCATTCATGAGAGACAGAGAGAGAGAGAGAGAGACAGGCAGAGGGGAAGCAGGATTCCCGCAGAGCAGGGAGCCTGATGCGGGACTTGATCCCAGTACCCCGGGGGACCACGACCCCAGCCGAAGGCAGACACCCAACCAACTGAGCCACCCAGGTACCTTTTCCAGCTGTTTAATGTGTGGCCACTGTCTTCTCCATTGGCTTGGATCATAGCATCTCAGGCTTGGAGAGATATCACCATGTTCTTAAGGCATGACTTTATGTCACCCCTTCAACACTCTTAACTATGCCTTACCCTTTCTGTATTTTCTACAGCGCCGGGTCCATGGCAGGTGTTCAGTGAAGTTAATATTTTGCTAATCTAATACTTTCAGCTTGACATACTTTGGGTTTTTCAGGGAAAACAATGTGGTATAGCAGGAAATATTAATGTTGGAAATCAAAAAGATCTGCTTTCAAATCCTAGCTAAGAGCCATTAGATTATTAGGCATAGATACAAATTACCTAACCTGTGTGAATGTCACCTGCAAAACAATTATAAATACACCAGCACTGTAGGGTTGCAGTGGACTTTGGATCAGATCACATATACAGTGCATAAGAGCAGAGCAAGAGCACAATGCATTTTTAATCCTCAGGTAAAACTCAGGCAATCGATATGTGAACACTGTTATCATCTTCATTATTATCATGTGAATACAAGTTCTTTATCTGGAGAGCTAAGATGAAAAATTTTCTATTAAAAAATGTCAAAGTATACGTTGAAATATTGGGAAACTGGTTCAATACTACTGAAGGTCAGATATTTCTGTAAGCAACATTCCTATCATTTCTTACTTATTGGAGATAGAATTTCTTTCTTTTTTTTTTTTTTTTTTTTTTTTTTTTAACTGTAGCACCTAGCATTCCCGGGTAGTCTCCCATCCAAATCCTAACCAGGTCTGACCCTGTGTAGCTTCTAAGATTGGGTGTATTCGGGGTGGTATGGCCATAGACCTGGAGGTAGATTCTTCAAGAATCTAAATATTCTGGGCCTTAGGGTTAAATCAGTCAGCTTTATGGGTATTCTATGGAGTTCAATGTTTATTGCAGAATAGCATATAATACAAAGGGGAAAACTTTGTTATTAATCATATTTTCTATGAAATGAAGCAGAGTTTAACAGTAGATTGTTTAGCTGACCTTGCCTCATCTTTCGTTAAAGCCTTTTTCAAGTTTTGGAATGTCATAAACATGTAGAAACATACATAGAACTTAAATGTACTGTATACAAAGAAGGAAGTAATGGGTAACCTCTGTGCAGATTAAGAAATAGTACATTACCAGCCCTCAGAACAGTCCTTGTTTCTCTTTATGAATAGGTCCCTTATAAATATAGTTTATGATTTGTTCTGTCCTATTTTAAAGTTTACATAAACGTAATTATTCTTTTGTGTCTGACTTCCTTAGGTCTGTCTGTATAATTTTTTTGCTGTATAATACTCCATTCTATGAAGGTAACATAATTTGTTCACCCATTCTACTGTTGATGGACAGGTGAGTTATTTTAACCTTGGAGCAAATATGAGTCATGTTGCTATGAGCATTCTTGTACATGTATTGTAGTTGACAAGTACAGGAGTTGCTTGAGCTTAGGTACCCAGAAGTAGAATTCTGGGCCATGGGGTATGTATAACTTCAAATTTAACAACAATTTTCAAAACAGGTTGCACTAATCTGTACTCTCACTAACTGAGAATTCCAAGAGCTCCACATTCTCATCACACCTGACGTTACTGGACTTAATCAATTCTATGAACCTGGTGAGCCTGGGGTAAAATTTCATTGTAGTTTTAATTTGCATTTCCTTAAGGTTGAGAGCCTGAGGATATGCTAATTGGCCAATTAAAAATGTCCTCTTTTGTGAATTGTGTCTTTAAGTCTTTTGGCTCTATCCCTGCTGGACTGATTTTGTTTGTTTTTTACTTATATATTTGTATGAATTCCTTTTATATTCTGGATGCTCTTCATTTGTCAGATATGTTGCAAATACATCCTCAAATTCTGTGATTTGTTCTTTCCCTTTTTTTGTGGTTTTTATTGATAACATAGTGCGTAAGTTAAATATAGTCAATTTATTAATCTTTTCCCTTTTATGATTAGTGTTTTTATGTCATGTTTAATAAATAATCCTCATTATGAAGATCAGGAAGATATACTATTTTCTAAAGGCTTAAATAATTTGCTTTTTATATTCAAGTTTATATATTGACATTTGGTCTTGTTTGAGGGAGTGATCCAGTTTCATTTTCCTCTCTCTTCCCCACCATATGCATATTGAATTGCCCCAGCACCATTTATGAAAAGACTATAATTTCCCCACTGACCTGCGGTTCCATTTCTGTCACATGTCAAATTCCTATATATATATGATATTTTGGGGGCTCTCTAAAAGAATTTTTGTATATTGATTTTGTATCCAGCAGCTTTTTAAAATTCTTATTAAATATCATTACCTACAGATAATATTGGTTTTTCTACATATATAATCATGTCATCTTCCAATTATGAATTTTGGTTTCTTATTTTTTTTTACCAAGTATCCTTTTACTTATTATTTCTGTTTCCTGCCTTATTGTACTGGTTAAGACCTCTGTTGTCATGTTAAAAGAAAGTAGAAGATAGAAATTGTTGGACATCTTTCTTGTTACTTACCTCAAAGGAGAAGACTTTAATTTATACACAATTAAAATAACTTCATCATTATGTGTGATGTTGATGTATATTTCTTTGTCATAGTAAAGATTTCCTTTTTATCATGAGTGGATGTTGAATATTGTCAAATAGCTTTTCTGCATCTATCAAGATGATAACTCACCAAACAAAATGTATGTGCCTGGTCCTAAGAACATAATACAAAATAATATATGATACCTAGGATCAATAATCCCAGAGTTTAGTGGGGAGATGGGCATGTTAACAAGTAATTTAAATGAACTGTAACAAATGTTACAATAGATAGATGTATACAATGTCAGGTTGATGAAAAAGTAGGAAATGATTAAAAATGAATCAGGAGAGGGCTTCATAGAGAAGGTGACATTTGATCTGATTTTAAAATATTATCAGGAATTTTCCAGCTATAAAAAGAATGGAAGCAATTCGTGGCAGAGGAAATAATATGTGTAAAAGTCTAGTGGAATGAATGAACTTGAAGCAAATCCCCCTCAAGAGAGACCTACAGAGACTGTGGCCCCTGCTGATAGCTTGACTGCAACCTCATGAGATCTGGAACCTCTCCTATAAGTCACTCTGCATCCTTGACCCAGAGAAGCCCTGAAATAGTAGGTATTTGTCATTCATTTTTAAACTGCTAAATTTTGGGGTAATCTGCAGTATAGCAATATATAATTATACAACATACTTTTCTCATTTTTCCAGAGAAAAATGAGAAAAATTGTTCATTTTTTCCCTACTGATTTTAAGAATCTTTGTAATTTTAGGGGGACCTGGGTAGCTCAGTCAATTAAGCTTCTGCCTTTGGCTCAGTTCATGCTCTCAGGGTTCTGGGATCGAGCACCACACTTGCTTCTCCCTCTCCTTCCTACTTGTGCGCTCACTCTCTCTCTCTCTCTCTCAAATAAATAAATAAAGTCTTAAAAAAAAGAATCTTTGTAATTTTAGAAAGTTAGCTTGGACTCTCAAATATACTGTTCATATTTTCAACCCACTTTGTTATGTGTCTTTTAAAACTTTTGTTCAGTTTTTATGTCAAGCAGCTTTTAATTTTCATGTCACATGAAAATTAAAAATTTTTTCCTCTTCAGCTCTTCTGCTTTATTAAAGTGTTAAAATACATGCATAATTTCAAAATTATTTTTTAAGAAATCAAGAATGCTTACTTCTGTTGTTATGTCTTTCAGTTCACTAAGACTTTCTTCTGCAGTGTCTGATTTGCTGTCATTTCCATCCAATGTATTTTTCATTTTAGACATTATAGTTTTCACCCCTAGGAATTTGAGCTGGGTCCTTTTTATAATTTTCAAGTCTAAACTTGTAACGCTTTATCTTTTCTTTAGCTTCTTGAATGTGTAGATTGTATTTATAATAAATGAGTTAATGTCCTTACATACGAATTCTATTGTCTTAGTCATTTCTGGATCTGTTTCTATATTCTTCTCATTATGGGTCATGTTTTCCTGCTTCATTACATGTCTGGTAAGTTTTTTTATTGGATGCCAGACACTGTGAATTTCACCTTGCTGGATGCTGATTATTTTGAAATATTCCAGTGACTATTCTTGAGTTTTGTTCTAGGACACAGTTAAGTTACTTGGAAAATACTAATCCATTTAAAGCTTGTTGTTAAGCTTTGTTAGGTAGAACCAGAGCAGTTTTCAGCCTAGAGCTAGTTTTTCTCCATTAATAAGGCAAACTCTTCTGAGTACTTTACCTGATTCCCTGTGATTTTTGAGGTTTTTCACTATGGTAGTTGGCAGCAGGAATGGTTTCCAGCCCTTTGTGAGGCATTGTTCTCTCTAGACTTTTCACATGGTTGCTTCCCCAGTATCTGGGGCTTCTAGTAGTTTACTCACACACATTTACTGAGCAGTACTGACCTGCATGCTGCAAGGGGATCCTCTGAAGACCTCTGAGCTCTTTCCCTATGTTCAGCCCTTTTCTCTATAGTGGTTTCAGTGGTCTTGGTCTTTCTGGACTCCCAGCTCCATCTCTTCAATGTAGAAAGATCACTGAACTATACCTGGTTTCCCCTTCCCTATGGTGCAGCCTTGAAACTCTCTCTAGGCATGGAGCTGGGCAATCCTGGGGCTCATGGCATCTGTGTCCATATTTCAGAGATTACTGTCCTTTGTTGCCTGATGTCCAGTGTTTTAAAATCATGTTGTTTCTATGTGTCTAATTTTTTTCAGTTGTCTCAGGGTATAAGGAAAGAATGCTATTATTTCTTATGTTCTTCTAAATCTTTTCTTTTATATGTTTATATCTTTATTCCATCTGGAATTTATTTTTGATGAGAGAAATATAGTTTTAATATTTTTTCCAATGGGATTAGCCAGTTGTCCAACATCATATTTTGAATTCTTCCTTCCTCTCCTCACCCAGTTTGAAATGTCACCTTTATCATAAGCCAAAATTTCATAGATATTTGAGTCCACTCTTTATTCTATTCCTTTGGTTTTTCCTTTTTTATTAAATAGCAAACATTTTTATTTACTGACGTTTCAAGATATATTGTATTGTCTAGTAGAGTTAATTATCTCTCATTTCTTTTTATTTTCAAGATTTCTTTGAATATACATACATCTTTTCCTGCATTTTAACATTTCTAAAATATTTTAATGTCATTTTCAATTTCCTCCATATATCATGGATGTTATTTATTGAGATTACATTAAATTTATAGGACCCAGACAAATTTGAAGGTGGCAAAAAGAAGAATTGGGAGAGTTCTATCTCAATGACTTCCATTTTTATAGTAAAGAAAGAGGCAAAAACAAGCTGGGTGTGAGTAGGTTAGGATGAGACACAGACTAATGGAAAATGACAAAAGTTTGAGTGAATCATTTGTGCTATAATGATTATAGCATTGGATCCCAGATAAGGAAAGCTCTAGTAGGTATGCAAAACATTGATTGAATATCACAGCACTAAAAATAAAGAGTCATCAATGGGTATTTGTTGTTGTTGTTTTTTAAAATATTTTATTTATTTATTTGTCAGAGAGAGAGAGCAAGAAAGCAAGGACAAGCAGGGAGAACAGCAGGCAGAGGCAGAAGCAGGCTCCCTACTGAGCAAGGAGCCTGATGTGGGACTTGATCCTAGGACCTTGGGATCATGACCTGAGCCAAAGGCAGTCACTTAGCCAACTGAGCCACCCAGGTGTCCCATCATCAATGGGTATTTGTACATCCATGTTTCCTTTCTCTGAAAATACAAAACATGCCACCAACGAGTCCTGGAATCAGTATTTGTTATTACCAAACCATGGCACTCCTAAAAAAATCTCTAGTCATCAGATTTTTTTTTTTTAAATACATGTCTCTCTAGTTTACTCATATCACCCATGCCTAATATACTGTCTTTCCAGAGTTGGCACTGAGTAAATACTAGGAGGTGAATTAGTTAACTTCTGAATGGCTTCCTCTGACTTATGCTTAAGGTGTTATGTTGCTATCTTTGCCTGTGTGCCTTCAGATTACAGGTAGTTTTTATCCAGCCAAAAACTGAAATGGCCAGTTCTCCAGTTTCCTGGAAATGGGAAACTTATGGTGGATTTCTTCTGTTTTCAAACTGTTGTTTGAGAAAGGTCTTCTTCACTCTTAAATTTCTTAAATTATCTTTCCAAATTACCCAAGTTGTTCATGTAAGGAGATTCATGGGAAACTAAGATAAAGCAGAGTTCAAGACAAAAATACCTGATTTCTTTTAACCATTCAGAGGCATTCATCTCAAAAATAGTGAAAAAGAAGAGAAATCCAGTTTGTATTAATGTGTGATTCTACTTAATTTCACCTTTAGTGAACTGCACACTCAACTATTTGAACCACTCAATGGTTTTGAAAAAGTAGACTCTTAGTTAAGTATAGTTTTCCAATAATTGTCTCTTGGGCTAAACGTATGGTTTAGATTGGTGTAATACTGTCACTCTAAAACATCTCAAGGTAGTTTCTGGTGGAGAAAAACAGGGTGCTCTGGTTTTAGGGTTTTATTTTTCTGATAAAAGATAGATTTTGAGCACTCAAGCAGTCTTCATGGGGACTTTTCCTGGGAAAAGGAAGATTTCGAAAATTCAGAACTCAGTTAGATGTTTCAAGTGTTAGACTGTTGCGGACTTTTGTAGACCAAGTAGATTCACTTGGAACCACTTCCTCCATGTTAACTTTTATTTTATTATTCTATTTTAAGGGAAGCAAGGCTTGAAGTGCTTTAATAGCCCCTTAGAGATTGTTTGGCTATTACATAACCCATAAAAAGCAATATTGGGATGATTTAAAGGGAAATGAATCAGAAATTTAAAGGTTCAATTTTCTTCATATGACAGAAGATTTTTCTCCCCAGAGTCAGTAAAAATGGTCCTGAGGGTAAAACACATCTTGGGTTTTTTTGACACAAAAATTATTCTATATGCATGTGCAGATAGTTATGTTTACTCTAAAATATTTTTATTTAAAAATATTTAGACAGTCAATCTTATATTTTTCTATGGAGTAACAAGGCATCTAACAACTTTCCCAATTTCTGCAGAAAAGATAGTTTTCTTGCATCAAACCTGGTCAATTAAATTCTGTAGATTCTGTAAAGTCAGAGCCAGATGGAAATGTGATCTGAGTTCCCCAGGCAATGTTCTCATGGAATTTCCCTCAAAAGCTATTTTAAGCTTCTCAGTTTCACCCAAAGTGGGTGATGGTGACATGGTCCAGAGTATCCATGTAACTGGTTTGCAATATTTTAAATTTGGTTATTCCTCATACATTTAATATTTATGTCTTCTTACATTTAAACAAGATTTTCATTTAGTCACTGGACTTGGGAGACATAAGCATTTCTATGTGGGTTAAGAAATGGCTTCATCCTCCACTGATGTAAAGGAAATGGGAGTCAGCAAACCTAATTTTTTCTCCCATGTTCTGCCCTGAGGGACACTGGACAAATTCTATCATGTTTCAAACCCCAGTCTCCTCATCTGCAAATTAGGGTGATTAGATGATCTCTAGGATCCCTTTCAAAACTGATGCACAATTTTGGTTCATAGTAACTATTCATTAAGTGGTAACATTTGGTTTTATTGATGAACTTGCTTCATGGTGAATATTGAAATATCTTAATTTTAAATTCCTAAAGCGGTTAGAAGTTGACTCAAAAGTCTTGGACGTGTTTGTTGCCTCACTGTGTACTACTGTGTAATCTTAGGGAAATTTCTGCATTTTTTAAAGAACCAATTTCTTCATCTGTAAAATGGAAATGAAGGTAATACTATTAGACACAGTTTTTTTGTTGCAAATAATAGAATCCACTCTGGTTAGGTTAAGCAGAAAAATAATTTGTACAAATATTAAGCAACTCCCAGAATCCCCTGGAGGGCAAGAAAACCAGACTTAGAAATGATGAGGCCAGAAACAACACCAAATCAGACTATAGAGTTTGCTCCAGTGAAAACACCATTGCTGCCAACACTTGGCAACCACTCCTTTTCTTGGAGAGACACTGTAGCTTGCATTGATAATGCTTGGTCCTGGATGCCAGGAGCTCAGCCATTGAACCCCCCGTGGTCATGTTCAGCTGGGATGGATGCCATTCACATCTACCTCCGTGTAGCTTTAGCTTCCAAGCTGAGGATGCACATGGGTGTTTCTGATGGGCAATACCTAATTTGCATATCTGATGTCAGCAACAAGGGAGTCTAGGACAGTAACTTCTGGCTCTGCTTTGGGGGTTACAATGTAGGACACTCCTCAAAACTCAGAAAAGATGTTCAGAAGGAATCGGGCAGCTTCAGACTACTCTATCAAGGTGAAAAACAATGCCCCAGGTAAGAAACTCCACTAAATGAATGGTGACTGCCATCTTTTAAAGCTTATGCTGTTCAAAGAGAAATAACGTAGGCGAAGCATGTAAATGAAAGCTGCCAGGAAATCTAGCTAGATGTGTTTTCTTTTAAAATTTTGTGTATACATGCGCATGCACACACACAGGATTGTAAAATATATTACTATAAAAAATTCATTGGTTTCGCTTATTTGTGGAGCATAACGAATAACACGGAGGACATGGGGAGATGGAGAAGAGAAGTGAGTTGGGGGAAATCGGAGGGGGAGATGAACCATGAGAGACTGTGGACTCTGAGAAACAATCTGAGGGTTTGGGGATGGGGGGAGGTTGGGTGAGCCTGGTGGTGGAGGGCATGTATTGCATGGAGCACTGGGTGTGGTGCATAAACAATGAATTCTGGAACACTGAAAAGAAATAAAATAAAATAAATAAAATTTTTTAAAAAGACACTTAAACCATGAGCCACCCAGGCACCCCTAGATACACTTACTTTATATTTCAGTCTTATGCAAATTTGCTACTGCACAGAAGGTCTGGCCAGTGCTGTAAGACAGAAGAGGAAATTAGACCTAAGTCTGAAAGGGAGAAATAAAATTACTATTATTTACAAAAAAAATTCATGAGGTAGAAGAAAATTATAGGGAAGAATTAAGTATCATCCAATAGTCCTACCTACAGATAACATCCAGCTAATAAAGTTATAATTATATAATATATGTTATACATATTTATCTATATTTGCATATGAATACCCACATAATAACATATGATTTTATACCCAATTAGAAAAATTAAATATATTATATGCATCTCCATCTTAATAAATATTGATCAGCATCATTATTTTTTAAGGTGGCATGTCATGCTATTGTATGAATATACAGTAATTTTCCCACTAATCACCTATGTATGCAGGGATAATTTCCAAATTTTTGCTTTTATCAAGAGATATGGTGAACATGGGTATAGCCAAATACATTTGTGGAGTAATTCCGTAAGTTGAATTCAGAGAAATGGTATCGCCATTTAAATATACAGTTGAGTGGGGCACCTGGGTGGCTCAGTCACTTAAGCTTCTGACTCTTGATTTTGGCTGAGGTCATGATCTCAGGGTTGTGAGATCAAACCCCAAGTTGGGCTCCGCGCTGGGTGTGGAGCCTGCTTAAGATTCTCTCTATCCCTCTGCCTCTCTCTGTCCCATCACTCATCCTCTCTCTCTCTAAAAATAAAGTATCTACAGTTGAAAAGATTCCTGATACATTCAATAAAATTGGCTTCAGAAAATTGGTAACAATTTATATGTGCAACATTTGAGTGTGAATTTCCCCACATTATCATAGCACGTGGTATTATCAACTTTTTTTTAAAGTTAATTTGTTAGGAGAAAAATATTTCATTAATGTTTAACTTGCATTCTTAGTTTATGACTTAAATAGATTTCATATATATTTATTTTCCACTTATATTTCTTTATTTGTGAAATGTCTATTTATGTCCCTCATCTGCTAATAGATTGATTTTTTAATTCTTTTATTGTTTTTTGCTGGTTTTTAGGGCTCTTTCTTTATAAAGATATTAAATTTTTGTGTCTTCCCAATGCCTTTCCCAAGAATGTCATTGCCTTTCATTAAAACTGAGGTAAAACATACATAGTAAAGTGCACAAATCTGAAGTTTACAATGGGTTGGTATGTATATATCATGTAACAATCACCTACATCTAGAAAAAGAACATTTCCAGCACCCAAGAAGGCTGCTTCACTTTCCCTCCCAGTCACTATTTCCCCCCAGGTGTAACCCCTGTTTTGACACATAGATGTCATAGGTTTCCTATTCTTGAACTTCATATAGATGGAATCATATGTGGGAAGAAGTTTCTGGCTTCTTCTATTTATTATTATGTCCGGGAGAGTCATTCACATTGATACAGTTCAAGTAGTTCCTTTTCTGAACCACAGTTTATTCATCAGTAAAATGAGGATAATAATAGTACTTATGTGGTCGTCATGGAGATAAATGAATTAATATAAGTAATTAAGTTATGCTTCAGTTAAGAAGTTAATGCAAATACCAGGGCAGTGTTCATCCTGTGGCAAATGTTGATACATAATACACGCTAGCTGCTAGAATTACACTACTGGATCAGATTTGCCAATTTTTTATTTAGAGTTTTTATATCAATATTCATAAATGAGTCCAGTCGTGCTTCAGCATTTGTGCACATATATGCTAGTCTTGTCTTGTTTGGATACTGGGTTATGCTCATCAGTGGCACCTTCAGCTACCCACGTGCTCTTCAAGAAGTCATGGAATGAACCTTTATGGCTCACATCCAGGCACCGTTCCTACCAAATCTGCTTCCCAGAGACATCTCAGAGCTGCTGTCTTTTCTCCATTACCACCTTCTCTGCTCTGGTCCATTGTTCCACTGTCACTCCTTTTGTCATTTGTCCACTGCGTTTGTCACCTAATGGGTCTCCCCCTTTCTAAGTATGTGCTCCTTCCCATGGCACGTAGGTTAAAAATCTAAGATCCTTGTCAAAGTCGACCGGATTCTTCACCTTATGGTCCTGCCGACCCTTCCATCCCTGGCTTGTCTCTGTCACCCTCATGCTCTGGACACACTCCCCGCCCAATGACACCCTCTCCACAGCTGGCCCAGCCCATCCCCACTTAACACTTTCTCACTGATGCCTTTCCTGGTCTGGCGATATCACACAGGCCTCCCTATATAATCACTTGTCTTGCCTTTTTATTTTCTTTCTTATCACTCACAACATGTGTAGGTTTGTCTAATATCTCTCTCTTAGCTCAATGAGTACTATTTTACTTGCCACTTTATCTAGCATAATGCTTTGCACATAAGAATTGCTCAATAAAGAAACTGAACGAATGGCTGGCTCCCAGTCTAGTGGTGAAGACAGATATGTAGGCACTAGCAATGAGAAGAAGAGTGAAACAGATATATGGAACTAGGTGCCAGGGGCACAGAGAAGGAAGAAAGAAACTGTGCCCAGGGAACTCTCCCACAGGTGGGTTGCCTGTAGACAGTGTTGCTCATTGACTTACTAACATCCCCTGGAATATTATTCTCTCATAGTTGACATGTTGATGTCAGGGAAAGAGTTGGTTCTAAGCCAGATAGTAGATGCAAAAGTCCCAAGGGACTCAAGGAAGCAAAAATTTGTCTGAGCTCTTGGCTCACACAGAGCACAATGGCAGCTCTGAAAAGGGCAGAAGTCCTCTGCACCCACACGCCCTGTTTATTTTCTCCTCCAGCAGCAGGGGTGGCAGAGGTCAGCTGAAATGGCGCATCCTGATGAATATTTATTGACCCAAAATGTTACGCTGACAGACATGTGGGCAGGCAGACACAGAGGCCTCACTTCTCTGCTCCCAAGGTTGTGACACAGCTGACATTTCCCTGCACGGGTCCTGACTTCTCCAGCTGCTCCTGGGGATGCTGGGGTCTTGCTGATGGGGGTCAACACTGATACTGTGCCCCATGCTTTCCTTGCTGCTTCCCAGGCCTCTGCCAAATGGTGGTCTCAAGACACTTCACATTCTGCCGACCCACATGCACTCTCACCTAGCCAGTCTCTTTTCCAATCCTTTCTCTGTGGGCTTTTCCATCTTCTTAAATGTATTGAAAGAGTTGCGGGTGGCCAAATTCATTGTGCGTTTTACAGAGGGAAGTCCTGGGTGACACGGACTTTATGGTAGAGAATTGCGTTCTGCTTTCTCTATAAAAAGTAATTCTGTGGTCATAAATGTGACTTTTGCTCTGTTATTCTTAATGTTTTCCTCTTCATTTTCTGGGTTTTCTTTCCATCTCTTCCATCATAGCTGACTTCATTTAATCAATTTAATTTTTATTTTAGAAACATTTTATTGGGCGCCTGGGTGTCTCAGTCGGTTAAGTGTCTGCTTTCAGGCCACACCGTGTTCCCAGGGTCCTGGGATCGAGTCCTGCCACGGGCTCCTTGCTCAGTGGGCTGTCTGCTTGTCCCTCTCCCTCTGCCCTGCTTGTGCTCTCTCTGTCTCTCACTCAAATAAGTAAATAAAATCTTCTTTTTTTAAGAAACAATTTATTGTTACAACTCAAGTAACAGAAAACCGTAAAAAGCAAATGAACAGGTTGAAATAATTCCTTTAAGGTTAGCACTCCTATAAACACCTGCCCATGATAAGCCCACAGTATGCTCCCCTGTCAACCACTACCCCTCTCTTCTGCCAGAATAACCACTATCCTAACTTATTACAACTACTTCCCACTTTTTTAATAGTCTTAACGCTCAAGTGTGCATTCCTAAATGCTTGTCTGGTTTTGCACACGTATATATCTGTACACCTTTTAAGCATCTTTTAGTCCATAGGTTTTCTCCTCTATCCCCTTATTTTTCCTTACAATTCATTTATTGAAGAAACCGGATCACTTATATGTGGTATCTCCTATGGTCTGGGTTTTGCTGATTGCTTCCCCAGAACAAAGTTTATTTAGTCTGTTCCTCTGGCCTCTATGTTTCCACTTATCCCAGCCCAGGTTCTTTTTGGCATGACAACCTCAAAGCTGATGTGTTCTTCGTCAGAAGGCACGTGTGGCTCGATTCTCTCTTTTCATGAAATTAGTACTCATTGATGTCTTATACTCTGTTGCTTATTTCCTTGAGGTATCCTGGTATTCCAGTGCTGTTTTGCTTTCTTTATGAATCTGTTGAAATCTTAAAATTTGGTACCCATGTGGTTTTTGCTTTTTAAGTGGTACAATTGGCCTAGAAAGGCATGATAAAAGCTATTTTCGAAAAGATAGTCGGTTCCCTAGCATCTTCCCTAGATATCAGTTTGATTTTTTAGAGCTGATTTTGTACATAGTTAAATAAACAACTGATAAATAAATAAATAAATAAACAACTGATCATGCGATACACTGACATCCCTTCCTAGGATGTCACAAGTCCTAGGAGAGAGAAGGGAGTTAAAGGCAGGGATGCAGCAGGCCCTGAACTAGGGGAGAGGTTAGGCCAGCAACGTGGGAACCCACATAGGAGCACAGGAGGCAGACAAGTCTCACGTTTACTCAGAGCTAACCTTCCATCTTCTGGTCGAATATGTTTGTGTCGGTTATATTGGCCACATTAACGTATAGTCAGTACTTGGGAAGGGCTTCCAAAGAGGCCTTTCTGGAGCCCCTCTGCCCTCCTTGCATCTCAGCACGTGATCCCTTCTTGAGATCTGGCAGCTCATCTTCCGTTCTCCCCATTCCTCTGTTCGCTCTCCTCCCCACCCCCTCACAGAGAATGTCTGCTAATGTCAGGTGTATTTCAGTCCTCCTCTAGTTGCTCATTGCGGTCTCTCTTAGTATGTTTTTCCTCTAGGAGTAGCTGAGGATTGTGGATTGTGGGCTGCGTTGGGGAGGGAGTTGTGGGGGGTGAGCGGTAAGGA
The DNA here is from genome assembly GCF_963455335.1 of Martes martes. Lineage (NCBI taxonomy): Eukaryota > Metazoa > Chordata > Mammalia > Carnivora > Mustelidae > Martes > Martes martes. Next base: position 90,649,384 of record NC_137891.1, on the reverse strand, counting down.
GGCTGGTGCTCTTTGTAACTAGAAAAACTTTTCAAGTTGAGATTAGAGTTCCCAGCAGAGCCCTAATTGTCCTTTAGCAATATCAAATTCTCCTTCTTTTAAAATTCTATTGATACATAATTCACATACTATTTAAAATGCACCTTTGAGTGGTTTTAATATATTCAAAAGTTTGTGCATCTTATGTCGAATTCTAGAACATTTTCATTACTCCTGACAGAAACCCTGACCTATTAGCAATCAGTCTGCATTATCCCTTTTCCCAACCCCCTGGTAACCACGAATCTACTTTTTCTCTGTATTTTCCTATTGTGGACGTTTCATATAAATGGAGTCATAGAATACATGAACTTTTGTGTCTGGCTTCTTTCAGTTATGTTTTCAGAGTTCATCCATGTTGTGGCAGGTATGAATGCTTCATTCCTTTCATGACTGAATAATATTTCATTGTATGGGTATAGAACTTTTGATCTACTCATCAGCTGATGAGCACTTGGGTTCATTCCATCTTTTGGTTGTTATGAATAGCTCTTCTATGAATGTTTGTGTACAAGTTTTTGTGTGGACATATGTTTCCAATTCTCTTGGTGTATACTCAGTGGAATGTCTGGGCCACCTAAGTCTATGTTTCATTTTTTAAGGAACCGCCAAATTGTTTTTCAAAGAAGCTGCACTATTTCCTATTCTGACTAGCAGTATACAAGGGTTCCAGTTTCTCCAGATTCTTATCAACACTTGTGATGTTCTGTCTTTCTTGTTTTAGACATCCTAGTGAGTGTGAAGTGGTGTCTCACTGTGGTTTTGATTTGCATTTCCCGAAGGACATGTTGAGCACGTTTTCATGTATTTATTGACCATTTACGTATCTTCTTTGGAAATTTTTTTTTTTTTTTGGAAAAACATGTTTTTAAAATATGTGTTCCTAGAGAGGTTTGTCTTTGGCTCTCTCTAGTTTTCTTCCTTTGCCTCTCCTCTGCCCCTTAGGATATCAGGACAAAGTCCTAGAGTATTCTGCACACCTGCCCCTTGGTCCCGTCTTTGGTTAGAGAGGACTGCACAGCAGCAGACTTGGAGTGGGAGTGGGGTGAGGAAAAGGGGTGCTGTTTCTCTGTGTGTATGTGATCTGAATAAACTCCCTGAAGGAGAGTGAAAAACATCCCATCTTTCAGTGTCTATCTTTCTCTTTGGGTCCTATTTTTTTTTTAAAGATTTTATTTATTTACTTGATGGACAGAGATCACAAGTAGGCAGAGAGGTAGGAAGAGAGAGGGGGAAGCAGGCTCCCTGCTGAGCAGAGAGCCAGATGCGGGGCTTGATCCCAGGACCATGGGATCATGACCTGAGCTGAAGGCAGCGGCTTTAACCCACTGAGCCACCCAGGTGCCCCTCTTTGGGTCCTATTTTTGAACAGTTCCTCCTTTGATATCTGTGAGAGGCTGAGGGAAGGAGAGATCCTAGAAATCATGTTGTCTTATAAGAAGGAGAAAACTAAAAAAAAAAAAAAAAAAAAAAAAAAAATCCATGAAAAAGTTGATGAGACATCCATGACCCAGACTGGCCCCAGTCACCTCTTCCTTTTCCACTGTACTTTTTCCTCAGCCCTTCTTCTGGCTTCAGAACAGCTCTCAAGTATCCACTCAACAAAGAACACAATGAACTCCTTAGTCTTGAGCCATAGGGACTCCATCTTGTCTTCAAGGCAACGTATGTTGTGAATGAGGCTCAGATATTATCTATGTGCTTCACACTGTGCTGGGTGCTGGGCAAGTTTACAAGAACGATGAGCTAGTTTCTTTTTCCCTCATTTATTCAACAAACCTCTTTGGGCACCTACTATGTGCCAGACTCCGTGCTTCCCTGAAGGAGACCAGCTTGGGAAAAAAAGTCATTCAGAACCCAAGTCAATGTTGGATGCATTCCACATACATGGTCCCCCTATGAAGCAGAGCTCCAGAAGAGAAGAGGCAGGTGTTGAGTGATGTCCCCATGAGGTACAGAATCATGGGGGAAGTGGCCTGGGCTACAGCTCCCACCATTGGCCGAAGAAGCTTGAACGAGGAGCCCCAAGCTCAAGGAGGGAGGGATATCGATACCATGACAGGCAGGTAGATACAATGTTTCTGAGCTTTTGCTTATCTTAAAGGCGGCTTATAGGAGACTATCTTATTCCTTACCTTATAGGAGGTTTCCCTATAGGAGGCATACCTTATAGGAGGCTATCTTATTCCATGTGTCATATCATTCATGGAGGCAAGAAGTAGTGGTGATCCATCATCAACTCCTAGGAGAGTTTTACCTCTTTAAATCTAATCTCATTGAGCTCCCCGCACCTTTTTTTATTGCCATTTCCCTTTTAGTCATTGTCAATTAGCGCTCCATTGCTGGTTTTAGTTTTCTACGTGATAACCAGAGGTTTTTGAATCCATCTTGATTAAAGCAGCAAGGCCCCAACCCCATCCTGCCAGCTTCCTTTGAAGTTCATGCAAACTCTATATTCAGATCAGCTGCCCAGGGCACAGAGAAAGATGAGCTATGAGCTGTGCAACATGAGGACGCCAGGCCAGATGCTTCAGGGCAGGCAGCTTCTTTCTGGGACTGGAATCACCAGAGAGTTCCATTGCTCCGGAATGGTTTGGGTGTGGCTGAGCGGGGAGAAAGCACAAAAATAAAAAAATGAAAACATGATTTCTCGGGTCTCTTCCAGACATTGTCCAAATTAGACTAGGATCTATTTGTTAAAGCTGGTGGCAGACTTTTCAATGCTCAGGACTGCCCAGAAATCTGGATTCTTCCAAGATGTCCCATTTGGTAAGGTGGAGGGTTGGCTCATTATATAGAGGAAATCAAAAAAGGAGAGCATGGGATGTTGTTAAATATATATCATGGTATTTTTCTCATGTTTCCACCCTCTTACAGATGGCTTCTTTACATCTTTTGTGTATTTCTTTATTCTCCCTCTGTCTGTTTCTCTCCATCTTACTCTCTCTGTGAAACCACTATCTCCCCCTTATTTGCCTCTTCCTCTTCCACTTATTTTTTCTCCTTATACATATTTTCATGTGGTTGTTTGTGGCTCTGACAGTAATACATTTTATTTTATTTTATTTTATTTAGTAATACATTTTTAAAAAGCCACTTTACTTTGGGGAACAGCTCTTCATTTGTAAAATATAATGACCCTTATATTTCCCTCTAATGCTAACACTCTATGATTTTCTGAAATACTTATTCTGTTCAAGTAATGCATTTCCTTCTGACCCACCTAAAATCTGTGGAAATTGACCGTAGCATGGCTGACAAACCAAGTGATAAATAAATCCCCTTTTCTTTCTCTTTGGGGATCCCTTTACTCTGCATCAGTATGAGAGAGTCAAAACACAATCTCTGACACTCCCATGCCCCGCCCCCACAATCCCCAAAGCCTGAGACTCATAGTGATGTACCTCAGCAGCGGCAGCCTCCCACAGTCCATCAGAAGCTCCGAATCTAGGGAAAAGGGATAAAGAAGAGGAAAACGTCAGAAAATCCAATTTTTAAAAGGGAGAATTTTTTGTGGTGTTGAACTCCCGAAGATTATTATATGTGGTTCAGATTGTGTGCACTATTTTCTGTGCCACGTATTTTCAAAGTCCTCTCCCAGATAGAATATCTAAAAGAGCGCCCCCCCCACAAGCGTGCTTTTTATTTTCCATATGGTACAAACTAGTAATTCTGGCATTTGACCACATTTATGTAAACATGCAGAGATACCTATAAATTATTGGACTTACCCCAGTTTGAGTTCCCAACTATGTACTACAATCATTACAGCTGTTCTTACTTTAGCCTCAGAAGATATTTTGGTCCATTTATATGGCTGATTAGTCATTTAGACTGTAGACTACATTTAGGACGTTGTTTGGGGGGTGGGGAACATACCAGATAGTCACTGGAGACACCAAGAATCCATCCTTAAGCCAAGAGTTCTGCAGACTGGTGGGGGCCCCCTAACCTGAGCTCTCACACCCTAACAATTGACTGTCAGTCACCCACGGCTACCCCACACCTTGAGATGACTTCAGGAGAACCCAGGCTCGCCCCCTCACCCCCGCTTCTCAGAGTATTGAGACAGAAGAGAGTGAGAGGCCAGGAGAACTGAGAGCCTCACTTGTAAAAATCTGGGCCCCGCCCAACGGATCTGGGACTTGTCGCGGCAGGGGTGAGGGAGGGGGCTTAATAATAACATTTGTAGGTAGCCCGGCAGTGATAACTAAACTGAACTTTCTCACTCAACTCTGTCCTGCTCATCCCCACCGCAGGCCTGGCTGCCTCGCCTGTCCCAGGCGAGCGCAGAGCCCGGAAAGGTCCCATGGGTCAAGAAATCATGGGCTCTAGCCTGGTGCCAACATCGGGGCCAACCTGCTGGGGGCGCCCTAAAGCAGCTGCTGCTCCCGCAGCTCTTCCGCTCCAGGACTCGGAGTCAGACCGCCATATTGTTTGTCAATAACCAAGCAATTTATTCACATAGCAGCTTAAGTTGTAGGCACGTCTCACCACCCCTCCCCCTAAAACCCTTTTCTGTATTTTCTTTAATTTTTCCTCTGCACCTCACGATCACGAAGAAAGGTAACCTGTATAGAGAGGTGAAACGATTTCACTAAGCTCAGGTGGGACTCTGGGGTGGAGACTAGAGTGGGAGCCCAGCGTCCTGATTCCCCGACCTGTGTTCTTCCTACGAAAGCTCTTTACAGTGGGGATAATAATAAACAGAAAACACTTCTGCTATCCCTTTTATTTTCTTTTCCTCTTTAAAACTTTGACATGTTTTATTTATGTCAGTTCTCCTGAGATCAGTTTTCATGAAACTCTAGTACTTTCCTGGCTGTCCTCCATGCTCAAACAATGTTGGGTAGGATCTCCAGTCTTGTTCTGATTTATTCAGCAGATGGAGAGTTATTATCAATATTTCTTCAGAGTTCGAGGGGGTATTTTTGGATGATAAAGTTCGTTTCCATTTATCATCATTTTATCCCTGGTGCTGGCTTTGGAGGGCTCTGATTTTTGCTGTGCGAATGTGAACCATGAGGTTGCATTCAACCTGGTCTATTTTCAAAGCCCAAAGAAGAGAGAGCAGGGTGCAGAAAATATATGGGGGCCTTCGGCAACTTGGTGGAAATTTTGACTTAAGGGAAAGCCAGAGTTGACTCAAATCTTTATTCTTTTCTCTTTAAAGCTGGAAGAGGTCACAGAAAACATTAAGTAATTCTGGTGCAAGGCTTTTGTTCTTACCGGGGCAGAAAACGAGACTCAGTTCAGGAGGCTTATCTGAGATCACGCAGCTCCTGGCCGGGTAGTGCTGAACTAAGTCATGCACGTTGTTCCTTCTGGGCCTGAGGCGTTGTCTGTGAAACCACAGGGCCTCTTAAGACAAGGGTGGGCTACACCTATAGAATCCTGAGAGACATTCTATGTGATTAATTGAATTCAGCCCAACAAGCACTCACTGAGGCCACCACAGGGCAGACCATCACGATATTGTGTGGAACCCCACAGTCCCCAAAGGGCTGACCTGGCAAGTCGTCTTCATCCTCTCTCCCGTTCTCCTCCAAGGGGCCTGAGATCAGGCCTCCTGGGCTGTTGCTGTGTCTGCATTGAAAAATCCACCCTGAGGACTAAAATCTTTTATTGGGATGGATGGGGCCCACACTTTGTCCTTCTCTCCTGCGGTAACGAAAAGGAGGGCCATGGAGAGGCTTTCCTACCAAACCACAGGGAGATTAAAGGACTAGGGAGGAGGGACCCATTTTGAGTGCGGAAGTCACAGAGTTTGGGGGCCTGCAAAGGAGCCTTCCCGTTATTAATGGTGGTTCTGCCACAGATGTGGCTTGGAAATGGGAAAGACAGGAGGCAGCAGAGACTCATGTGTGGGTTTGTGTGGCTCTGACCGCAGGCGTGTGCTTCAGACGTGGGGTCCCACTGACACTCGCTGCCCACATCGACCAGACTCCCTTCTGGCCACCTTCTCCTTCCCCCAGAGTCAGGAAGCCTGCTGGGGGAGGAGTTGAAATTGCTAAGAATAGCCATGGTCTTTGGGACTTGCTGTTTTTAAGGAATCAATGGAATTAGAAATGAGATATTAGCTCTAATCAGTCACATATGCTAGGAAAAGAATTTCTGACTGCAGCTCCGCACCCAGTGGGGAAAAACCATCTACACCTGTGGATCTGGCGGGGCCCCTCTTCTGTCCTCTGGAGGGTCCAGGACGAAAGTACATGCTGTACTAAGTAGAGGCTGTCAGTCTGTCATCTGGTCTGATCCGAAGTGGCCAGACTTCTGACTAAGCATCCCCTATGTGGCTTTTCAACAAGTGTAGACGAATTTCAAGGCACACATAGATCCAGACGGAGCCAAGAACTGGGGGCTGGAAGAGAATTCCACCCTCCCTTTTGTCTTTTTCCTTATGTTTCTGAGATGTGGGGGCGTTTGGAACATTAGGCACACCGTGAAAGTATGGGTTTTTGGTTTGGTTTGGCTTGACTTCCATTTTACAAAAATTTAAAAATATGAGAAGAGTCAAATGAACCCCTGGGTGTCCGTGATCTAGATGCCAGCCATACAGATGGTCAGCAGGTTTTCACGGACTCAGTAAGGTCCCTTGACTACCTGCGTCAGAATCAGCCCCAGACCTCTCCATCTGGGACCTCCAGGCAGGCTGGGACACTGCCCTGCACATGGTCCCCAGGTACCGCTGGCTGTCAATAGCTCACAGTAGCTCAGGGATCTGTTAACTTGCCCCTGAGCTCTTTGTGTCACCATCTCCACCACTTCCAGTGAGTGGCCAGAATATTCTGCTCACGATACCATCTCTTTGCATTACACCTTTGAAAAACAAACACGAACAGGTAGTATCAGCCCCTTTTCTTGTTCCTACACAGCACTCTTCCATGTGGCTACTATGTGTGACCCCTGTTCAAACTTCACAGAGCTGCAGTGAAAATAAAACCTCATGTTAAGGGTCTTGCCAACTTTTTAATACTTAGGTTTCATTTATGATTCACGTTGAAAGTTGGCCATATAGCCCTGGGCCTGGGCTTAACTAGAAATGCCTTGGGTGGATTGTTTGTGTATGGCTGATGCGGGTGAGTACCTACACACTCACGTAAAACACTAGGAGAACTTTTAAACGTCGACATTCAAGTTTCCCAAAGACAGTGAAAAGCAGAGTTAATTTTCTGGAGAGATTTTGAGTCCAAGGTCACATCTACAGTCATCTAGAGTTGGGAGCCTGTATTATGTCATTTAAAAAAGAAGGAAGTAACAGGGGTGGGTGAAGTGGAAAAGGACGGGGGTGGGTGGTCAGGGAACAAAAGGCCGGTTGGGCATTAGCACGTTCAAATCCCAGTCTGACAGCAGAGTCGTGGCCAGGTAAGAGATTAGAGCCCCTTCCTGAAAGCTCCCCCAGATCAGTACCTGTTTCTCACACTATCTGCCTTCCTCCCCACACCGTGCTCAGGACTGCACGGAGCAGGTGCCTGGGGTTGGCTGAATGCTCGTATGAATGCTGTTTCTCAGTTGAAGTTTCACAACTTCAGGAACCACGTTCACTTACATAGAAGAGGGGGTGAATGGAGCCCCTCAGCTGGGTACCAGCTAGCCCTGGATCCCTTCTGGAAGGACCACAGTGGCCACTATGAGTGCAGAATCCGGGCTCGCAGATTAGATTGGCGTGGTTTGCATTTGCCCTGCTATTGTTCGCTCACTCACAAATGCTCCTCTTCTACAGGTTTATGCTACTTTCCCAGGGATGCCTGGGGGCCTGGTCCCATTTGGGAATTGACTCTCCTCCGCCCCAGTACCTTTTATCCTCAGCCTTCCTATCCCTGTTCTTTAAGTATCATAAATGCTGAGAATATCTGGGATGCTTACAGTTGAAGACATTTACTTGATTGAGGTTCTAACAGAGGCTTTAAAGTTACGGCTCTTGGAGAAAGGAAGGATAAATATGATATTCTGGGCACACACTTTTTCAATTATGGGCAGCTCAAACCCGGTATTGCTTCTCATCCATCTCAATCTGAAGGCTGGTGGGGAAGCTGCTTCTAAACATCTTTGCACACTTAATCTCAAACCCCACTCATGCAGCTTCTAAATTTTTAAGATTAATCAAATCTAAGTCTTGCAAAGTGCACGCTCTGATTTATATGAGTTTTGGCAAACAGGCACAGCGAATAAAAAGCTTCTTAGTTGGAAATGACAGCACTAGGGGAACAAGGGATAGAAAACCATATAAGGGCACCCTGTTTTGATGAGCCAATGGCAGCTTCTGGAACTCAGTTAAAGGACTCTGAACATGCTGTTGTAGTAAGATGGAGGCCTCTAGGTAACATGGCAGGAATTGGTGTGTTCTCCCATCCTTAGATTTATTTTTGAGCTCTAGTTCCCATGAAGGAAAACTCTAGGAAGTCCGGTCTCAGAGGAAATGGCACAAAGATGTGCAAGGATCTTGGGGGAGGAGCTGGAGGTGAAGGGTGAGAAGCTGGAATCAACTCTGGCTCAAGAACTCATCTTCTAGAAAGATGCCCAATTGTCCAATGCCCAGGGAACAAAGGGCTCAGTGAATTTGAACTTGATTGAAGTTATTGCTATCCAAGAAGTTCTGACATAATGAATCAACACGGCAGCAGTCAGTATAGGATAGTAGCATGTTGTTAGGACTGGCACTAAGTTCATGGTTCTGAGTTACTCTTCCATTAGAAGCATTTCCCAGCAGTTGAGTTAACCTTAATCCCAGCCTTAATCTTTAGCAAACTTAAGCTTGTCCCATAAGAACACTGAAAGTTGAAGCCTTTTGGCTGACTGTGCCCTGTTCCCCTGCCAGGGGAGGGGCATGGACAGAGTTAGACTGGCTGGCTGAGTGGGCTGGGTGCAGGGCAGAGTGCCAGCCCACAAAGAAAGTATTCAGTAGGAAACAGAAGCAGGCAGAAGCCCAGCCACACAAATGGGGCCATCTGATGTGAGATGTGGGGGGAGTTACGGCTTGTCACACTCAGCACCAAGTACAAGAGTTATGGCACAGAGATGTAGCAACAAGTTCCAGACCTAGCAGATAAGGGTCTGAGCCCTTGGAAGAACATTGGTCGTTGTCAGGCTGGCCTGAAAATTGGGCGGGGCCGGGCACTGCAGCTACCTTAAGGGGAAGATCTCTTCCTTTCTAAGATGCATGTCAAAGGAGCAGTACCTCCATGAAAACAGAAGAGAGCTTAAAACTAACACCTCGAAGGGGTGCCTGGGTGGCTCAGTGGGTTAAAGCCTCTGCCTTCGGCTCAGGTCATGATCCCAGAGTCCTGGGATCGAGCCCCGCATCGGGCTCTCTGCTCAGCAGGGAGCCTGCTTCCTCCTCTCTCTCTCTGCCTGCCTCTCTGCCTACTTGTAATCTCTGTCAAATAAATAAATAAATAAATCTTTAAAAAAAAAAAAAAAAAACTAACACCTCGAAAATAATTATTTAAAGTAAACATTTGACGGATGCCTGGGTGGTTCAGTCAGTTAGGCCTCTTCCTTCAGCTCAGGTCATGATACCAGGTTCCTGGAATGGAGCCCCACGACGGCTCCCTGTTCAGCAGGATGTCTGCTTCTTCCTCTCCGGCTCCCCTTTGCTTGTGTTCTCTCTCTCTTGCAATTAAATAAATAAAGTGTTTTAAAAAAACAAATAAATAAGATAAACACTTGAATAATACCTGTTATGTGTTATTCTACATTTTCTTTTTGGGTCTTTTGTAATACATGGCTATACTGTTCCAACCCACCACATGCACTGAAACTTTTCCTGAAGAGCCAGCGGAGCATCAGAGTAACAATCTGCACCTCCTTCCATAGTGGGCAGCAAGAATTTGGCTCACAGTTTAACCCTGAGTGCCAGGCGTCTGGCTTGCCTTTGCAGAGTTCATGCTCTTCTGAGAAATGAGGTTAACAAGCAGGAAATGATAGAGACCCATATAAGCCAGATGGTGAGTGCCACAGGGATTCAAAGAAATAACTGATAACATGAGGTTCACGATCATGGGGAAAAGACATACAGAACCAAAAACAGGTAGGATGCAATTGCAGGGAAAGAGTGAGAGGGAAAACAGTTAGGCACAGAGCGCTCACGGGCTGGTGCGTGGGCTGCAGCAACCCGATGAAGACCACGAGTATTCTCCCCTTTTGTAGATGAGGAAACTGGGCACAGCCAGTTCCTGCTTTAACCACCACCATCCCTTCCTCTCGTAAGCTACCGATAGGGTGACCACAGCGTGAGTCAGTGGCAGGATCCCGCTCGCAGGTGCTATGTTTGATTTCGCTTTTAATTATTAGCATCACTTGTTCTTAGGTCCTGTGAGCTGTCCTGGAGGAAATACTTGAAACTGGTACCCGCTAGGAGCATCCCTTCCTCCCTGGTGCATCTGGGGATCTGGAGTGGTGAGCTACAGTGCTGTCCCCCATCTCACACTGGACTTGGCATTCCAGAATTGGAATTGGCTCCACATCAGGGAGCACAGTCCATGAGGAAAGGCTTCAAAGTACCTCTGTTCTTTGACCAGAAGACGTAAAATTTCTATTACCTTATTTTACCGTTCTCTTCGTGTAAGTAGATCAGATCTTTAAAGAAGTTCAGTTTCTTGAATGTTATTGTGTGTTTACTATGAGTGATGTATGGTAGGTTATAAGGGACATGGTGATGAATAAGAAAAGGACTTGGGGGAGGGGAAGAGTATATGGAAATAACTGAAACACGAAGCCAAACAAACAGCAAAGTGTCAGACCTGGAAGAACTGGGTTTGATTCTGGTCTTCACTACCTACAGGACTTACAGACTGTGTGATTTTAGGGTAAGTCACTCAACTGCACTGAACTCAATTTGCTGATCTGTTCAGGAGAAAGAATAAGAACTTGTCTTACTGGATCATCGTGATGATTAAATTCAGTATTTTGATAGGCACATTAAAGAAATGTCATACAAATATTAATTATTATATTTCAAATATATCAATGCTGCAGTAGAAATTGTACATGTTAAAAGGAGAATGGGAGCTATCTAGTGGGAGTATCTGTTCACTTTGGTTGTGAATGGTGCACCTTCCTGTTTAGTCCTATTCTAATAATTTCCTCACTTTCTCTTTTAGGATATTGGAGGCTCCTTCCTTGAGCATCCTTGAACATTACCTTCATGAGGAGAATTAAAAGTAGCCCCAGGAAGGAAAGGCAGGGAGCAGAGGTGAAGAGAGTGGGACGTTGCTGTTGGTGAAATGACTGGCAGTGTTTATTTTCAATCACAGAACTATACACCCATGCTCACCAAGTGTGTGTCCACATCCAGGTATTAGTTTGGGAATGTTCCAAATGAGGCAAAGCTTGGAATTACACCTGCTCTTCGTTGGGGGGGGGGGGTGGGAACGAACCCTCAGGTATTATTCCTAATCATTTTGGTCCTTTAATGATGTCTGGCCTTCCAAATATGGGATCAGACAAATGTCCCACACCTAGCTCTCCTCTTATCAACATTTTTTTTTGTTTTTTTTCTTTCAGTAAATATTAATTGAGAGCTTACTATGTGCTAAGCACCATACTGGGCACTAAGGCTTCCGACACACCTAAGACCTAGCCCCTGACCTTCCACCATTGATAGCGTCATAGAAGATGGAAATGGGCAGTTTCAAAATGATGCATTAGGTACTCCCAAAATGAAATAAGGTGCTCTGGGGCCTCACTTCCTCTGAGAAAACTTTCCTTTGGTGCCCTTAGTCTGCATTACACACTCTTTCTAAGGCAAGTCTCCAGACCACCTGATTTTCTCAATTAAGATTTATTGAAAGAAAATACGAATGAATGAATGTTTATAAGAGACAAGGTGGATAGAGGTGAGCCTGCTCATACAGAGACCTAACTGTCTATGAATGGTCTTGCAGGCTTTGTTCCATTTGGAGATATTCAAAAACTGCTTGTAAGATCAGTTTTTTTTTTTAAAGATTTATTTATTTTATTTAAAAATTTTTTCCATTTTATTTTATTTTATTTCTTTTCAGTATTCCAAGATTCATTGTTTATGCACCACACCCAGTGCTCCATGCAATATGTGCCCTCCATGATACCCACCACCAGGATAAGAGCAGTTTTTTAAAATGAAATACCATAACCTTGGGACAACACGGATCTAGCAGAAATTTCTTTTCAGGCATACAGACCAAGCAGAAGTTTGATCATTATAATGTCTACTGTCGACAAGCTCCCTTCAATGTTTTCTGTTCCTTACAATAACCCCATAGACGGTCTTAGTATCATCTCTATCTTACAGGTGATAGAGCCTAGCCATAGAGTGGCGTTTATCTGCTCCCATAGGGTAACAACCTGTTAAATCAGATAGTTAAAGGAAATAAGGAAGCAGTACTTGGGCAACCGGAACTCGAGTTTTTGTTGAATTAAGTTCTAAAATGGTCCCAATTTTTGCTTCATTCAGATATCCAAGCTTCTACTGGATTCCATTTCATTCATAATAAACTAAAGAAGATTCTAATCCTTGTTTCTGGGTAGATGTGGATAGTATAATATGAAAAAATTAGTACAAACATCATAAAACATTAAGTGGAATGTTGATAGTAAGTTTAAAAGTTGATCATTCAGTTAAGGAGACTGGTTGGAATTTGAAACTGTTAAAATGACCAGAAGATATTCTTCTAGAACCGATGATGCTGTGGCTCTCCATTTTTGGAACTTTCATCAGATTCAACCCAATAAACATTTCTCAAGCACCTACTATGTGGCAAGTGCTAGGACAGATACTGAGGACGCAAAGATGAAAAAGTGTCTCTTCCTGTTGTTGTCAGAAGTTGCTCTGATTTGAAGCCATGTGGACAGGCTCTAAGGAAGCCCAGAGGAGGGAAGGAATGACGCTGCTTGGTGCATGTCTCACGGGAAGGCTTTCTCGATGGGGTAACCATTGAGTCAGAACTAGGCCCTAGCTGGACTACAAGAAAGAAGGACACTTTTTTTTTTTTTAAAGACTTTATTTATTTGAGAGAGAGCACAGGCTGGGGGCTGGGTAGGGGAGAGGCAGAGGGAGAGGGAGAAGCAGACTCCCCCTGAGTGGGGAGCCCAATCTGGGACTCGATCCCAAGACCCTGAGATCATGACCTGAGCCAAAGGCAGATGCTTAATCAACTGAGCCACCCAGGCGCCCCAAGAAAGACACTCTTAGAGTAAGAAATGGTAAGAAAATCCACAGAGACACAGGAGAACATGGGTGTTTGGGTTTCAGGTTGCAGGAAGCTGGAAAGGGAGCCTGGAACTAAACTGGGAAGGCTTTGACAGTTATGGTGTGGGGTTGTGAGAATGGGGTGCAGAATCAGATGAGAAAATGGGCAAGGAGCCCCTGCAATAGTTGACCCAGAACTTAATTATCTTCTGGGGACAGCACTGAAGAGCTCAAGGGGTTTTGGAGGCCAGGGCCCTGGGTTTGAGTCCTATATCTGCCCATCACCAACCATGTGACTTTGGCCAGTTTATTTAATCTAGGCTGTAAAAGGAAGCTAACAAGCATATCGATCCTACAAGGTCACTGTGAGAACGGAAGGAGATAATATCAGTCACAAACCGTGTCTATGAGGTAAAGCACTTTGTGAATGCTAATTACTAATATTATTATTTGATGCCAAAAAGAGAGAGGCTGGGAGTGTCCATTTGTTTAATATCCTCTCTTTGTGTTTTCAAGAATTCTTGTTTTTCTTTCCTTTTTTTTGTTTTAAAGATTTTATTTATTTATTTGGCAGAGAGAGTGTGAGCACAAGCAGGGAGAGGGGAAGAGGGAGAAGCAGGCTCCCCACCGAGCAGGGAGACCAATGCAGGGCTCAATCCCAGGACCTTGGGATCATGACCTGAGCCGAAGGCAGATGCTTAATCAATTGAGCCACCCAGGCACCCCAAGAATTCTTGTTTTTCTACAGCACTGTGTAAATGTTAATGGTTTGCTTTCCACATGTCACAAAAACCCTTATTAATTGTGATACTTCTAAACTTGGTATACAGCCTAGCGTAGACAGGAGCAAAAGGAAGCTAGCATTTTTTAGTACTTGGCCATGCCAGTCAATTGGCAAACATCATCTCATTTGATCTGCACTGTGATACTTTGATGTCTTTATTGTATTGTATTGTATTTATTTCTAAGCTGGTAGAAAATCAATGTTGGGAGTTACTGAACTTGTCCAGGTTAGTTAAGAAGTGGCAGAACCTGGATCTGAAAGTCTTGTCTGTGCTGATGCTGATCCCCATGCTTGTCCCCGCCCCCGCCCAACACACACTGTGCTGTGCAGAGCACATAGGTGTGCTTAAACTAAATACCCCACGTCTTTTTCCTCTGGTGCCTCCCCCGTGATGAAGCCCCTCCTGAATTGGTCGTGAGGCAACACATGGCTCCATGGCTGATTGGACTGCTCCTGATCTAAGCAGCACCCGTCATCTTCCTCCTGAAATTTGGAAGTGGGATATTTAGCATCTGAGCCTGTGGGAACCAGGCGGAAAGGACAAGCAGAGTCAGGGCCTGAGCCGACAGCCTGGGAAGGAAGCCGCATTCAGATGCAGGCTGGAGCACGGAGGAGCAGCCCCCGTTGGCGAAAGAGGCGGAAGAACGTGATGTCCTGGGAGGAGAGTGGAGATGCGCAAACAGGATGCGAGAGCGGGACCCGTGTGCGCTGGAAGCAAGGTGGGCAAAGGGCTGTCTCAGCCTCCAGTAAACTCCCAGTTTCCAGCTCCAATTCACGAGAGATTTTGATACCCTTAACAAAAATCTCCCTTTTTTGAAACTAGCTTGTCCTATAATCAAATAGCCTCGATCAAAGCAGCACACAGTAAACGTTTCTCTCCTGAGCAGCTTCCTGCGACACTCTATCGTTTTTATTAATTCTTTGGTCTGTAGGTCGTTCTTGTCAGTTTGGTTCTGGAGCCCTTGCTCTGGTAGGATGAATAAATAATGTTTTGGAAATCACTCACCCAAGAAAGGTGGCAAATAGTGGAACAGAGGTATTTGAAAAACATAAGAGTTTTAGGCTATTTTAGATGGTCTGAATACCTATGAATAAATCATATAATGTTTCTAAAATGCAAAGGATGCCTTATTTCAATGCATTTTTTTGTTCTGTTTTGTTGTTGTTGTTGTTTGAAAGAGAGAGTGAGAGAGCACGCAAACAGAGGGAGGGGCAGAGGGAGTGGGAGAGAAAGAATCTTCAAGCAGGTTCTTATGCCCAGTGCAGAGCCTGAAGTAGGGCTCAATCTCACAACCCTGAGATCTTGACCTAAGCAGAAATCAAGACTCAGACTCTTAACCAACTGAGCACCCAGGCACCCAATTTCAATGTATTTTTAAAATTATTTGTTACAGGCTAGGATTTCTGGTTCCACTTTTAGTAATAACAACAGATTTTTAAATTTAAACTTAATTAATTAATATATAGTGTATTATTAGTTTCAGAGCTAGAGTTTAGTGATTCATCAGTTGCATATAACCCATTATTACTTAATGCCCATCAGCCAGCTACCCCAACCCCCGCCCCCCCACTTCTCCTCCAGCATAAACATTTTTACATAAAGTAGAAAGGGCACTGAAAAGCAAAGACCCACCTGTCTGGGGACTGGCAAAAAAGCAATGACAGATAACATATTTCCTTAGAGGAGAAGTCCTGTAGCAGACATTAAGTCAGGGAGAGGAATATTTTATGACTTTAATACAGTAGCTCAAAATAGTTCAGCATTCCTTTTGGGGTTTTTTGTTTATTTTTTTAAAAGTTTTATTTATTTATTTATTTGACAGACAGAGATCACAAGTAGGCAGAGATGCAGGCAGAGAGAGGAGGAAGCAGGCTCCCTGCTGAGCAGAGAGCCCGATGTGGGGCTCCATCCCAGGACCCTGGGATCATGACCTGAGCCGAAGGCAGAGGCTTTAACTCACTGAGCCACCCAGGCGCTGCTTGTTCAGCATTCCTTATTTATTTATTTATTTGGCAGACAGAAATCACAAGTAGACAGAGAGGCAGACAGAGGGAGGGGGGAAGCAGGCTCCGTGCTGAGCAGAGAGCCCGATATGGGGCTCGATCCCAGGTCCCTGGGATCATGACCTGAGCTGAAGGCAGAGGCTTTAACCCACTGAGCCACCCAGGCGCCCCTCAGCATTCCTTTTGAAAGCAGTATATGAATAGGAGGGAAAGGTGTTAAGCTGAAGAGGTTAACTTAACTTTATTGTGCCTGGGTGGCTCAGTCCTTTAAGTGTCTGCCTTGGGCTCAGGTCATGATCCTCAGGGTCCTGGGATCAAGCCCCAGGACAGGCTCCCTGTTCAGCGGGGAACCTGCTTCTCCCTCGCCCTCTGCAGCTCCTCCTGCTTATGCTCTCTCTCTCTCTCTGTCAAATAAATAAGTAAAATATTTTATAAATAAATAAAGTAATGGTTCTATTTGGGGGAAATATTTTTGGAACTATTTTTGGGAAAAAAGGCCTATTTTAGAAAAGTGTGCTGCATTCTCTCCGACTCAGCTGGCCAGGCCTAAGGGGATTTCGAGGGGTCTGGATTCAGAGGCTGCAACCAGATGGCGGCTTTGTTAGTACCTTGGCAGAAAGGGAGCATCACTGTTGGAATGGGGACTCCTATTCATAGAACAGTGGCAGACATCATCGTACCAAAATGAAAACTCCAGTGCACCGACTTTATTTCCAGTGTGAATTTTGAGTCCACAGAACCCTGGCCATCTGTGGAGAAAGGGGAAGTACATTGAACTTGGAGGCAGAGGATCCCGTTGCCTGTGTCTGCTTCTTTGCTGTGTGATCTGGGCAAACCATTTAATTTCTCTGAATTCAGGGTTCTCGTTGGTAAAATCACGAGGTCTGGAGAAAGGTCCATGGAAAGTGTCCATTTTCTAGGAGCATGGTGTCAAATTTTCTAGAGAGGCTGTGGATTGGATTAATAAAATCCCATATTTGACCGTGTCTAGACTAGTACAATGCCTGGAGCCAAATGGGCACCCCAAAGCTGCTTTCTCCTTTCTTCATTGTTATTCTGAGCCAAGCACTGGTGGCCTGCAGTTTGTTGGGTCCTGCCGATCAGGAGCAATGTGAAAAATGGCCTCTACCCTAGCCAGCCACCATTTTCCTGCTACTGGGTGGGTAGAGGAGGGTAGGAAGGATTCGTGCTAGTCGAGCAGGTGGAATCCATCCATGTGTCTCAGGACTTTAAGTGCTTGGGGAGCAACTGCATCTTTTCCATATTTGGGTTTTGAAATAAAATCTCCAGGGGAGCCTAGGTGGCTCAGTCATTAAGCATCTGCCTTCTGCTGCTCAGGTCATGATCCCGGGGTCCTGGGACGGAGTCCTGCGTGAGGCTCCCTGCTCCGCGGGAAGCCTGCTTCTCCCTCTCCCTCTGCCCCTGCTTTTTCCTACCTCTTGTGTGCTCTCTCTCTCTCTGCTCTCTCTTTCTCTCTCAAATAAATAAATAAAATCTTTAAAAAAAATGAAACAAAATCTCCAAAGTAGATAGAGATCTAGTGTAAAACTGGAATGCTCAAATGGTTCACAGGTTGAGTGCCCGAGAATCCGAAAAGTCAGCTTCATCGGACATCCTTAGAAAAGGAGGCACAGGCAAAGGTGGGCTTGGCTTAGAGGGTGTCAACATGCAAATGGGGCATGGAGGGCATGGAAGGGGGGGCGCAGGATATCGAGAAGGGTGCCCCGACATTCCTTCAATGGCTGCAAATTGCTTTGTAAGGGAGGATTCCCCACTCGGGATCAATAAGCAGTTCTCAGCTGATATTCTTTAAAGCATATAAAAGTGTGGAAGCAATCATACCACAGGGAAGTTTCCATGGGGCCCCAGGCAGGCTGAGGTAGAAGAATGAAAGCTGCCCTCCCGGGCTCAAGAGAGGGAGGAAGGGAAACAGCTGTGAGCATCTCTGGAAGGAGGAAACCTGTAATATTCACACACAGGGTGAGAAAGAGAGAAAAGGAACAGGGACATAGGGCAGCAGGAAACAGCACATTTCCACTGATTTCACTTTTGAAAACATAATGGTCTTGTTAAGAAAAAAATTGGGGAACTGGTGCACGTTGTATGAGGATTTGTTTTTAACCAAGGAGTCAACAATTCGGGCTTTAACTTTAAAAATGTAATTCCACCTTTACTGCGCGAGGTCTCTGCAACCTGGGCTTGAGAAGGAGCACTCAAAGTTTAACACTGTATCCACTGAATTTAACTTGGGTCTAGTTTGCCACCAGATGAAACTGAAGACTATTCCGAAGATGGAAATATGGTCTACACTGCTTGCTCCCTTTGCATGGGCTGGAAGACTACTGGTCTAGAACCTGATCTAGAACCATCTACAACCAAGATGATAGGAACATATACTGGGAAATTCAAAGAAATGTGGACAAGGGGGAGGCAGATAACCCCTATTGTGCTGAGCACCCCTAAATCTTTCGGAGTCTTTTCCTCATTTGATGAATGAGGATAATAACATCCATCTCACAGCTGTTGTGAAAATAAAATTCAGCAAGGGCACATAACAGGGCTCGAGCTGGAGGAGTAGATCCTGAGCAGATAAATGTTGGTGCACTCTCTCTGGCAGACCGGCAGGTGCCCCCGTGTTTTGCGGAGAAAACCTGTTACCTGCCATGTAGAAATGTGTTTCACGTCATCTAAGGTAAATGGGGTGTTGGTGATTGAATCTAAGTTTTCTCTTCTTCCAACCGCAAGGGGCAAGAGTTAAGTTAGAAGAGTAGATATTTCGTGTTTCTTGCTGTGTCAGAGTTGTTGGTTGTGGGGAGTTTACGGGGGGGTGGGGAGAATGATGGCTATTTTGATGTCTCTGTTAATCGTACACTACACTAGACACTTGCCTGGCAGCTGAAGCCACTATAATTTCTGGCCTGATTTACATCCTGCTGGCCCATGGAGAGATAGCTTTAGAGAGGGTGTCCAAGGAAAGCTACCAGCAAGTTTCCCACTTCTCTCAGGTACCATGCTGGGCACATTCAAATGCAATATTCCGGGGCGCCTGGGTGGCTCAGTTGGTCAAGCCACTGCCTTTGGCTCAGGTTGTGATCCCAGAGTCCCAGGACCGAGTGCCGCATAGGGCTCCCAGCTCTGCAGGGAGTCTGATTCTCCCTCTGACCTCCTCGCCTCTCATTATGATCAGTGTTTGTACTCTAACCACAGAGAAACATTGAGCCTGAGATCCTTGTGAGCTGGTGGGAGAGGAGGGACAGAAGAGTAAGCAGCGAGTCTGTCAATGTTGATTCAAAATCCTCGTTGCTTCTGCTATGGACATCACCATAGTGAGGTCAGAAAACCTCTGGAAGTTTCTGGCACACATGGAGTCTCTCCAGCCACCCTCACAGCACATCCCCATGGCTCTGGCTCATGAGGTAAGCCACCGTCCGCTGTGTGCCGGGGAAGATAGCTATGGGCAAAAGGGACTATTTCAGCATCGACTTCATTTCACTGATGAGTTTCATTTCATTGACAAATCGTCATGCCCTGGTTAGCCATGAGTGCGTCTCTAGGGAGGGACCAAGTTGTGGGACAATTTACAGGGATCTTATTACTTTATATAATATTGCTCTTTTTACAGTGATAAAAGAAACTGCCACTTCTTAAATACGCCCTGCTTACGGACTGCATTTTACACATATCACCTCATTTAATTCACACAATGACTCTATGTAGTAAATATTATCACTCTCATGTTATAGACAAAAAGGCTCAAGGAGGTTAAGAGGCTTGCCGAAGGTCACAATAAGTGGCAGAGCAGCAATGCACAGTGCCGTCTTTTTAATGGTCAAGAGTGTGGTCTTTCCACCTCACTGTAGAGTCTCTCAAAATAATGACTCCCTACATTGAAATGGGGCCTTGTGCCCGGGCTCTGGGAGTTCAGGTCTGCTGTTCTCCTAAATGAAGTTCTTCCTCTGTGAAGTTAACTTGCATTCTCTAAATCTCTATATCGAGATAAATTTGGGGATCAGAAATAGCAAAGATGATCTCTGCTCGTTGGAAGGCATCTTCCAAGTTTCCAGCCCTGAAACCCAGGGTACTCCTGGGGATTTAGCTTTGAATTGTCACTTACCCTCCATCCTGGATGCTACCGAGGTGTTGATTCTTTCTTCCTAATGTAGTCACTGCTGGCCCTCTCGCCTCATGTCACTGCTCTCTCGTGTTATTTCAGTAGTTTCCAAATTGCTCCTTGCATGTGGGTTCTTCCCATTCCCAGTCCTGCTGCTAGACTGACCTTCCCGAAAGCATCATTTTGTAAATGTCAATCCTCATTCAAAAATATTCCATTGACACGATGCAGCCTTTTAGGCCGATTTGGTGAAGAACAGTTAATGACATGATATGGAAAAAATGTTCACAGTATGTTGTTAAATGAAAAAAAAATGCTTACAAAATACAGCAAATGTTAATACAGGTGATCTGTGTGTGGTAGAATTATGGATAAGTTTATCATCTTTTTGTTTATCAAGAGTTCTTAAATTTTTTGCAATAAATTGTAGTCTTATAAAAAGACAAAAAAGTAGAAGCTACTGTAAAAAATCATAAAAAAGTCACTTAGGGTACTATAAAATAGAACAATGGTAGAATTCCATTTTTTACTATTCAATTGGCAAGAAGAGTTGAAGTTATACTGGCCAGCATTGGCAAAGGTGAAGACAGGGGCATCCTTGCACACCGTGGGTGGGAATGGAAACTGGTACAAACTTAATGGGAGACAACGTGGAGGACACATCATCATGAAAAATGTGCATCAGCTTGAAACCAACAATTCAATTTTAGGAATCCATGGTGTAAAAAGATGGTTCTCAAAGTTTGATCTAATCCAACAACATCAGCTTCACATTGGGACTTGTTAAAAATGCCAATTCTCAGGCCCTACACCTGACCTACTAAATCAAACTCTGGGAGCAGGGTCTGGGAATCCATGCTTTAACCAGACCTCCAGGTGATTCTGAAGCACATTTAGTGTTTGGGGGTCATGCTCTAGAAATACCATCAGGTAGTAAATCTGTGTGAACATGAGCTGTAATGATATACGTTACTACCTTATTTGTAATGCCGTAATGTTATAAACAATCTATGTATTCAAGAGAGAAATTGCCAAATAGGTTAAACCAATCTATCCTGTGAAATACTACATACAGTTAAAGAGAAAAAGTATTAGCAGAGAAAAATTGTTAAGACAGGAGGTTTGGTAAAAATAAAAAGAGCGATTTGCAAAAATGTCTGTAATATTATTAACTGTGAGCAAAGCCTGCTTTTATATACTCGTGTTTTAACTTTTCAAACAATAGATTCATTTATCACTTATGTAAAAAAAAAAAAATCCTCCCATCAGCTCCTAGAAGATAGAACTCAGACTTCTTAGACTGGCTAAGGGGATCCTCCATGATCTGCTTCAAACCTGATTCTCAGTGCCCCCAGAGTTTCCATAAAGAAACTCTGTTTCTATTAAACGAGGCTTACTACTTAAGCCTTGATTCTACTCTGTAGCTGAGGAAACTGAAAAATTTCTTTTTGACGACAATGATTCCCAAAAGTTGAGTGACTGCTTACCAGCCCCCAGTCACATGGGCCGTGTTGGAACCCGGGTCCGGTTTGCTGTGTTCCAAGTGCTTGTTCAGCTCCCTATGCTGGGAAACCATGAATATGTTATGTTACATGGCAAATGAAGCTTTGCAGATAGAATTCAAGTTACCTGAATTCTCCCAGATTCCCTGAGTGGGCCCAATGAAATGACATGGGCCCTTAAAAGTGGAAGAAGAAGGGGAGTATAAAAAAAAAAAATGAGGTAAGGAGAGGAGATACTGCAGAGTTTCAAATCATGAGAGGACTCAGCCTGCCATGGCTGGTGTTGAAGAGGGAATGGGGAAGGCATGAACCGGCGGGCAAGTGGCCTCTCAGCTGACAGCAAGGGCGCGGGGACCTTAATCCTACAGCCACGAGGAACTGAATTCTGCCAACAACTGGAAGGCACAAGGAAGCAGATTCCCCCTAGAGACTCCAGAAAGCCATGGAGTCCCGCAGACACCTTGACTTGAGCTGGGGGATGCCCATACCAGACTTCTACAGAAATGTGAGGTAATAAGTGTGTGTTGTTTTGTTTTAAGCTGCTTCATTTGTGGTAATTTGTTATGGTGGCATATTTGCTTGCTAGGGCTGCCATGACAAAGTGCCACAAATTGGGTGTCGGAACATCAGCAATGTGTTCTGTCACAGCTCTGTCCAAAAGCAAGATACCAGCAGGCTTGGTCCCTTCTGAGGGCTGGGAGAGAAGGCTTTGGTCCAGGTCCCCCTCCTTGGCCTGCAGACAACTGTCTTCTCCCATGTCTTCATAACTCTTCCCCTCCATATGTGTCTCTGGGTCCCAATTTTCCCCTTCTGTAAGGACACCAGTCATGTTGGATGAAAACCCACCTTAATGACCTCATTTTAACATGATTACCTTGGTAAACACCCGATCTCCAAATAAGATCACACTCTGAGATACTTGGGGTTAGGGAACTTACTATATATACATATTTAAAAATATAATTTATGTATATATAAAATTATATATAAATTATATTGTATATAATTTATGTAGTATAAAATATATATCTATATATAAAATTATATATTATATATATCGTATGTATGATATACACACACACACATATAAAACCACATCAACTAAAAGAACCTAAAAGCAATAACATCACTGTAGCAATGAGCACACCTAGAACCCAGATCTTGATTTCTAAATATCATTTCCCCCTAAAAAAATCAGGGCTCTTTGAAAAAATAACTGCTCCTGGCTCTGGCCCTGGTGCAGGGCAAATGCAGGTGAGCCTGGGGAATTGTGCTGTGCCTGAAAGAAAGGAAATACTTAAAGATTAATGAGGTCATGTCAAAAGGACACAGGATCCTGCCTGAAGTGGTTCCCCTTGGCCAAGTGTGGGATAATTTGAACATCAAAAAGAAAGTGACAGTAATGGATTATAATTCATTGAAGTTTTTTTTAAAAAATGTCCATGAGTCCATAATCATATTAAAAAGAAAAGAACTTTCAAGAAAACGACTTCTGTCTAATAAATGTAAAAGAAGTGATAGAAAAATCACTGAATTTCAGGCCCTAATGTGATAATTGATTCAGGCAAGGATCATACAGATGCTAACTACCGAGTAAAAGATTTTTGGACAAGAGGTTCACACAACATCAGCATGGCACCTCATAAATTATTTATCAATTATATAGGGGGGAGTTACCTTCTTAACAAAGTAAGTCATTTGGTGGTTACTACTTTAAGTAAATGATAAAACTTAGTATCACCAAAAGTGGAACAATCTGACATTATTTGAGACTTTTGATATGAGTGCCACCTGATACGAGGTAAGAGTATGGATTATTTTTGTCAAAAAGAATTTAATTTGCATGTAACCATGAGGAACAACCATACACATTCAGCATGTGGCACATTCTATAGACATTCATGTGGGCTCTTCAAAAAAGACCCATGTCATCAAAAAAGGACAACTGAAAAAGAAGTCGGGGGACCACTCTAGATTAAAAGAAACTAAAGAAAATACCATAGGCTATATGCAACCTTCCCTGGATTCTCAGTTTTTAAAAAATGCTATAAAAGACATTTGGGGAACAGTTGGGGATATTTTAGTGGGAAATGTCTATTGTATAATATTATGAAATGCGTTGCTAATTTTTCCTTAAGTGTGATAATGGTGTTGTGATTACATTTGAGAATGCCCTTATTCCTAGAAGGCACATGCTGAAGTTATTTGGTTCAGTGCCACGGTATCTGCAAGTTATTTAACGTAGTTCAGGAAAATGTGGTACACTCGAGCCTGCTCTTACCAGTTCCTGAGAGCATTTAAATATTCAGGAATTTTGCAAGCCATTTGTTAAACCATTGGCTTAAAATTAGCCTGCAATGAGCCATGGTGGGAATTTTTAGGTTATAGGAACTGGCGAATACTACCAAAGAACGCTTTCCCCCCCGCCAAAGACCGAGTTTATCAGCACAGCCCTGTCCACAGAAATCACATGTCAATAATGCTGAAATGGCTCAAAATGTACCCCGTTTTCAGAATGGTATTCTTTGCACTGTTGTGAAGGTTTAAAAATTTCAAAATAAAAAGTTGGGAAAAACAGAAGAGAAGAAGTCCTTCTTTCCTGGGAATCCTGAAAACCATAGAGAGAAGGATATAGGAGAGAGAGAGAGAATGAGACAGAGACAGAGAGATGAGAGAAACGGAGAGACAGAGACAGAGACCCAGAAAGACAGAGAAAGACACAGAGAAAGATTGAGGAGACAGAGATACAGAGACGGAGAAAGAATGAGAGAATGAACTTGGGAATCTAGCAGGTCAGGCTCTGATAGGACTCGGTGTCTCAGGTGTGTTGACTGGAAACCTCTGCCCATTCTGCGTCTCCTCAGTGTGTGAGTCCTCCTTCCCCTCCGGGCCTGGAACCCGGCTGCAGTGTTGATGGCTTGCCCTGGTTTACAGGACCCTATAGGAAGCTCCAATTCCAATTCCTTGAGATGAAAAGGTCTAAGGCAGCCCGTGGCTTGTTTGGTGACTAAGACAACTGTGGGCGTCTCTTCGTTTTCCTTTATTTTCCGTGTGTCTTTCTATCACTGATTCCCTGTTCCTCCACTGTACTCTGCACTAACACTTTCCTTCAGGAATGCCCTCCCCACACCTCCCCCTAGTTCGGCTGACCCACCCTTCTAGAAGGCGCTCGAGACCCACCTCCTGTGTGTAAGACTGATGATTCATAGTCCTGTACCCCTGAAACAAATAACACATTATATGTTAATAAATACATATATATATATATAATTTTATATATACATATATAAAATTAAAAAAAATTAAAGACCCACCTGCTCTACAGGAGAACCTCTGCCCTTCCTTATCGTGCCCCACGGCGCTGATGTCCGTATTATACCCTGTCATATTCCATTCCAGGACTGATTTGTGTGGCTGATGTTTAAACTGGCCTGTAAGCTCTCGGAGGCAGGGAGTGGATTCGATGTATACTTGCTACGTAAAAAACACTCCTTTGGAGGGGCACCTGGGAGGCTCAATGAGTTAAGTGTCTGCTTTCAGCTCAGGCCATGATCTCAGGGTCTGGGGATCAAGCCCCATGTCAGGCTCCTTGTGCAGTGGGGAGTCTGCTTCTCCCTCTCCCTCTGCCCCTCCCCCTGCTCCTGCTCTCTCTCTCTCTCTGTGTGTGTCTCAAATAAATAAATAAAATCTTTAAAAAAACCAACAACACTCCTTTCAAGTAGAGGTGAGCATAAAACATCTATTGGATTAAACGGGATTCCTTCCCTCTCATCTCCTCTCAATCCCCTTTTTTCCTTTTTCCATTGTTCTCTCTCCTTCTCTTCCTCCCATTTCATTGGCTGGATTTGTCCCAGGCCTGCCCTGCTCTCTCTAGCTTCTTTCTTTCCCCTTCTGGTCTCCTTCCACTTGGCCCACCAAGGCTGAAGGTGTGGCTGGCCCCTGGCTCTGGGCCTCTTTTCAGCCTGGGGCTTCCCCCAGCTCATGGAACTTTCACACACCTAATTCCCTGGCAAGAAGAAAAGCTGCCTCTGAGAAACGTGCCTGCATTATACACTGTCCTCATTCAGGCCATCCCTCCCCAAAGATCCGCACCGCACAAAGGAAGCGGTGTCGGGGCAGCACGAAACTCAGACATCTGCATCACACATTTTTTTTCTCTCGCATCCCCTCTCCACCCACCCCCCGCCCCCCTCGAATTCTCTGGACTGAGACTTGTGGTAAAATCTCACACGTTTTCTCAATCTACATGCAAACCAGGTAGGATTGACAGCCGGAGAAAGCTGCACATGGCCCGGGCTCAAAGTTATCTGTTCTCCCTCTGAGGGAAAATCTTTGAGCTCTGTGGCAGTGCCTCGAAGCCATGGCCCTTGTCCTAGACCCTGCCCCGGCCCAGGCGAGCGCCTGACCCCTGCTAATGTGTGGGGCCTTCAGCAGCAGAGAGTCGGGGGGGAGGTAACCAGAACCCCCGCATGCCAGTGATTCATGTTCTCTGAAGGGATCAGAGTGTTATTAGAAACCTCGCCTGCCAAATGCGGGGCAAATGTAACCAATTTATTAATGCTGAAAAACCAATGTGTGAAATTGGACCAAGAGGAGAGGGGCGCCAGCCCCTCTCGCCCCTCTTCCCACTTCCTGCTCTCCGGCAGCGGCAGATGGAGGGTGGTGGACAAAGGATTCTATCTT
The DNA here is from genome assembly GCF_963455335.1 of Martes martes. NCBI lineage: Eukaryota > Metazoa > Chordata > Mammalia > Carnivora > Mustelidae > Martes > Martes martes. Next base: position 90,623,093 of record NC_137891.1, on the reverse strand, counting down.
CTGCAGGAGGACGTTGCTGTGCTAATCACACGTGATGGTGACAACAAATATTCCTGGCCAAAGCTTCAAAGGGCTGGGAGATAATTGTATCCACCATCCCCGGCTTGGCTGTGATGCTGGGCCTGCCCTTCACAGGTTGTGAGCCCACTGGGCAGGAAGCTAGGGAGCTTGGTCCTGCTCTGTCCCAGCTCTGCTGCTCACTGCGGGGACCTGGGGAGAATGAAGGAGGAAGAGTGCTCTGCCATTTGTGTCCACAGCGTCTGTCAGTTTCCAAACTGATACTGGAGGATTTCCTGTGAACGGTCTCAATGTTTCCAGGGTGGTTGCCATTTCTCCCCAGCGGAGAAGGTTCCTTCGGAGCAGTGCATTATATGCCTCATTGTCACTGACTGCCCTCTAAACAGGTGACTGAGTTAAAGAAGATGTTCGCAGCCACCATTTGTTAAAGGATTATTGTCTGCCGTGTCATTATTACACATTATCTCATTCAATCTCCATGTGACTAGGCTCTTGATGTAAGTATTGCTATTTTCAATTCTCAGTTGAGGAAACTGAGCTCAGAGAGTCAATGAACTTGCCCAAGCTTGTAGATTTAAGTGGATAGGATTGGAGCCTATGTCTGTTAGACTATACTCTTTCCCACCCAAGTCTAAGGAGTAGAAATCCCATGAAATCTTTGGATAATCTGGTGGGATCATTGGGAGGCAATGATCATTATCACTCTGCAAGATTATAGGAGTAGAAGGAGAGATCTGGTTATTTTAGCTTCCTAGCTATTTAGATTCTGGAAGAATGTCATTTACTTTGTAACAATGTGTTACCAGGAGTCATGTCTCAACACTAAAGGCAAGGTGGTATCTCTCAAGGAAGTCTGACTAGTGAACCTTGAATGAGTATCTTTTTTTTTTTTTTTTTTTTTTTTTTTTTAAGATTTGATCTATTTATTTGAGAGAGAGAGCATAAGAGGGGCGGGGCAAAAGGAAAAGGAGAGACAGACTCCCTGCTGAACAGGGATCCTGATGTGGGACTGGAACCCAGGATCCTGAGATCATGACCTGAGCTGAAGGCAGAGGCTTAACCAACTGAGCCAGCCAGGTGACAGAATGAGTATCTTGTTAATAGCTCTTTTGTGAAGGTCTAACCCTTGTTAACTAAAGATAGCCTTTTTAGTTGATTATGGGCATGATTATTTGAGGATGCTGGTGGAGTCCTCATGCCAGAATGCTGCTGAATTCACAAGTTCTTGCCCTAGAGTGCCCTAGAGTGTCATGTTCTGATTGCTACGATGTGCCTGAAGGGCAGAGCTGCCTTCCATTTCCGGGAGCTTTCTCTCCTCCCCTTTCCACTGTGGTTTTAACAGGTGCTGAGGCTGCTGGGTGCCATGAGGCAGGGGTAGCTGTCTCTCCATTTGGAGGGGAGGAGAGTCAATTCCAGCATCACTGAGGTCTGGGAGGAAAAGTTCAGTCTTCATTCGGAATTAAAATCCAGCTCAATTCCTCTTGTGCATTTTGGTATATGTACAAGAACATCCTTATTTCTTCCTCCCATTCCTGTAAGCTGTAACTCTCCCAAAACTTCTTATGGAAATAAATCATACCCACTAAAAAAGACAATCTGTAAGCTAACAAAGTTATATTTAGGTATTTTAAAATAATGTCTTAACATCTGAAAAAAGTAAAAACAAAGGTGCTTTTTTTTTTTCATCCCTACGACACGGCAGCAATGAAAGACCCCCAGGACTTGAAAATTGGGTTGCCCTCCGAAAGATGAGCCAGTAAAATTCACACTCAATGGCAGCGCTTAGACATCTAGTCTAAGAATAACGACAACTCCAAAAATAATAATGGACGTAATAATTAAACGCAAAGGGTTGAGTATGTAAACATCCATCCAACCAAAAGTTGAGCTAGGAATTCTCCCAAGGAGACATGGCTGAAGTAAGGTATACGTTAGTAAGAGGAAATGAATTGAAGTATATTCTATTCTACCTGGAGAAAGACTGTAAACAGAAGTTGGTCCTGAAGGATTAAAAGGAAAATCTGAAGGGTGTGGATCTTGATCTTTGAGAGGTCAAGAAGCCATTTCTAAATGGCTTGCAACATGTGGTTTTCTTGGGAGAAGTTTTCTGTTGTGCAACATCACAGACAGGCGCTTGACCAGCCAAGCCTGGCCCACAGGCAAGCTTGCTTGATTCACCTTGTATTGACTTATAGTATTTTTTTAAGTTGTCAACTAATTTCACATAGAAAAATGCAGGTTTCTAGCTTTGATTAAAAAATTGGGAAGACCTGGATTAACGGCGCTGGCAACAATGGCCCAGAGCTATAACAGATCATCTGCTCCCTTTAGAAAGGGATGCACTCTCCAGTTGGCCACAGTCCCCACTCGTCTCTATTACACCTGCTTCCTGACCTGCTTTACTGTTTGTTTCTGTTACACTCTTTTCAGCCTCTATTGGGTTTTGAGCCTATGACCCCCTAGTGGGTAAGCTTGCCTTCAGCTACTTGAGTTGAAATTAACTTCTTAAGACCCTGAACTCTCCGTGCTCTGATTCCATGCTCAGCATGCAACCTTCTGAGAATTTAGCTTCCCATGTAATTTGCCTATAAGGAAAGAATGCATTGATGTTCTGCCCTGAGCAGCTTGTTCTATACGAGATGATGCATAGAGTAAATGTAAAAAGGCTTTGGCTTTGGAGCCAGATGGGTCTGGTTCCAATTCCAGCACTGACACTTACTAGATAAGGTCACCATGAGGCTTCCTGGCACCCTGCCAGTTATCTTCTCCTGGAGATGTTGCCCTGGGTCATCATGGGCCACATACCAGAATATTCAAATTGCAAAAACATTTTTATGGCAAAATTGGTGCTCCCAAGTCACAAATGACAGTAGCCCCAAATTTAACCAACTGGAAAACAAACTTCAGTTTCTCTAGATATAGTAGACGATGTAAAAAGGATAGAAAGCTATTGATCAGAAACGCAAATTCTGCGGTCCTCCGTGGGCTAGAGAGGCAGGAGTGGCTAGAACTTGGATTTTGAACTTAGAAGACTTGTATTCAAGTAGTATTTTTTTTTTCCTTTATTAGCCACTTGAACTTAAGAAAGTCATTAACTGCTCTGAGCCCCCACAAGAAAAGTTTCCTCCCTACCTAGTAGAATCTTGGTGAGGATTAAATGAAATAAGATAGGGCAGACAGTAGGTAAACTGTACAATGTACAGAACAGTTAAGGTCAAAATTTTTATAACGCCCAGTGAACCCAAGAGGAGACATGGTAGAAGAGCCCAAGAAGCCCATCCCAGGATTTTCCAGCTTGCCAGAGTAACTTTCACCACCCAAAGATTAGTGCCAGCCTCAGAACACCTATAACTATCAAAGTGTGGAGTGTACATCAGATCAGACTCTGGTTCCTGAAGGAGAACAGTAATACCCAGAGATGATAAGAGTGACAGCATAACCTGGAAGAAAGAAGGCATTTGGCAGTACCTACTGCAATTTTAAGTGTGCATAGCTGGTGACACAGGAATTCCCTTTTAGAAATTTATCCTGCAGAAACACCTGTACAGCAAGCAGGAGTACTACCTGCACAAGAATGTCCAAGGCAACATTACTTGTAATATAGGAGTAATATAGGGATGATAGTATGTGGCATACTCTTGCTATGACTACTATGTAGGCATTAATAGGAATGGAGCTGATACAACGATACCGAAATGGAACAGGTGTGTATAATGTGTGCTGGCGTGGGAAAAAAGCAAGCTTCAGAACAATAGAAATAGTGTGACCGTAGGTTTAAAAAATAACCTAGGGGCGTGGGTAGCTCAGTGGGCTGAGTGTCTGCTTTCAGCTCAGGTCACGATCCCAGGGTCCTGGGATCGATTCCCAAGTCGGGAATCACAGCTCAGTGGGGAGTCTACTTCTCCCTCCCCCTCTGTCCTTGGCCTGGCTTGTGCTCTCTCCTCTCTCTATCACTCTCTCTCAAGTAAACAAATAAGACCCTTAAAAAAATTAATAACCTAGGTATATGTAAGCACCTAGAAAAATTCTAAACATATACAGATCTAATTTTTAATGTTGCTTTCCACTGGGGAGTGGGAATAAAGTATAAGAAAGAGATTCGCTCTTTACCTATTTTTATATTACTTAAATATTTTCTTTCTTTTCTTTTTAAGATTTTATTTATTTATTTGACAGAGAGAGATCACAAGTAAGCAGAGAGGCAGGCAGAGAGAGAGACAGAGGAGGAAGCAGGCTCCCTGCCGAGCTGAGAGCCGGATGCGGGACTCAATCCCAGGCCCCTGAGATTATGACCTGAGCCGAAGGCAGAGGCTTAACCCACTGAGCCACCCAGGCACCCACTTAAATATTTTCCAACAATCGTGCATTACTTGCCTAATTTAAAAACTGTAATTAGAAATCAATTAGGCACTTCAGGACCCTAGGGTCCTGGATTGGTGGTGCTCTCGGGGCCTGGCCACTGTCGGATATGTCCCTCCTGCCGCAGGACTGAAGGCAGTTGCTCTGTGTCTGTAATGGAGGGTCACGAACCTTGCCTTCAAAATGAAGAATCATGTCCGTGGGGCAGGGCACCAAGAACTCTGAGAAGCCATCCTGCTCTCAGTGACTGTCCTTGCTCTTGGACTTCTGTTCTTTGTTACCCTATTAACTCCTGGTGGCTTTGACCTTGGAAGGGACCACAGATTCTGCTCCTGCCTCTGCTCCAGTCTTGGGTCTTCCCTGGTGGTTACCTCCTGCCCGATTCTGGCCTGTTCCATGACTTGGGTTTTCTTCAGGGACTGGGTTTGGGAATCTTCTTCAGACTTGTTTCCAGCACCTAATCCTCTCCTGGCCCTATATCTAACTCTGTCATCCTGGCCCAGCATTGACCTAGCCAGCGAAGAGGTCAAACATAACTGCAAACCCAAAAGCTATGGGACATGAGAACTCATGATGACTACACATATGGTGCCCTGGGACACTTGCTGTCTGGGAAGAAGTTGTCCTTCACTTCATGTGTGGTTCTCCTCCTCCTCCTCCTTCTTCTTTTTTTAAGATTTTACTTATTTATTAGAGAGAGAGAGAGGGAGGCAGAGGGAGAGGGAGAAGCTGACTCCCTGCTCAGCAGAGAGCCCAATGTGGGACTCGATCCCAGGACCCTGGGTTCTTAATGAGATGACTGGGAAGTCAATGGGAATGGCGGTGCCGTAGTCACAGTGCTGTTGTTTCTGTAGACCCCAACGCTTTAGGAGCAACTTGCCTAAGGTGGAATAAATTCTGTAAGTAATGAGCACATGGAGCGGGACGGGGGCCACCCACTTGAGCCAGCTGATCCCTCTTAGCTTCCACTGACCTCACCAAAGGATGTTCTTTATTTCTTTTTTATTTCATGACATAAAAAGAACATGTGGGAAGATTCCAGGAGTGAACGTTTTTTCCTCCCTCCCTCCCTCCCTCCCTTCCTTCCTTCCGTTCTTTTCTTTTTTCTTTCTTTTTAGAAATCTTTTTATTTTTAAGATTTTATTTATTTATTTGACAGGGAGAGACACAGTGAGAGAGAGAACACAAACAGGGGGAGTGGGAGAGGGAGAAGCAGGCTTCGCAAGGAGCAGGGAGCCCAATGGCTCAATCCCAGGACCCCGGGGTCATGACCTGAGCTGAAGGCAGATGCTTAGCCACTGAGCCACCCAGGTGCCCCCGTAAATTTCTTTCAAACCCTATAGTGTGAATCAAAACTGTGGCTCTAACACAGTTAAGGACCTTTCTTCTCAGACTTCTTGGCAAGCCAGACCGGGTGAGATTTGCACATTGACAAGGGGGATGGTTGGTGAGATACGGCTTTTCCCAAGGCTGGAATTGAAACCCAACCTCAATTAAGTTAAGAAATCCTCAATTAAGACTGTCTGGCCTTCTTTGCCCTGCCAATTTTTAGGGACTGAGACAGGATCTCCTTAGGACCCCGAACAGAAGCATTTTGTAATAAAATTCCTTATACATTTTCACTTCTCCATGACTCTTAAAATAATCCTTCAGCATGAAGGGTAATTTTCTCTTTTGAATCCCAGGTCTGGATTTCCTGCCAAGAAAACAGACATTCAACACACAGTGCACCAAGAAACCATAAAGGAAATTAGTATATTACATTTGAGAACTTTAAAACATTTATATGGCAAAAAAAAAATTCATAGCTGAAGTCCAAATACAAATAACAAATTGATAAAAAATATTTAAAACAAACATGACAGATAAAAGGTTAATTTCCTGAATTCAAAGAGCTTTTCTAAATTAAAGGGAGAGAGAGAGAAGGAAGGAAGGAAAGGTGGTAGGAAGGAAAGAAGGAAAGAAGGGAGGAAAGGAGATAGGCAATATTTGATATTGGAAAGAAAATACCAAAGTTAGAAAATTTGTATACAGTCGGTAGGAATTTAAATTAGTGTGAACTTTTTGGAATGCAATTTGACAATAGGTTTCAAAATTTTTAAATGTCCTTTGAACCACTCTTAAGAATTTATCCTAAAGCTTTACTTATAAAAGTAGCCTCAGATAGAGAAATAATATTTAAAAACCTGAAAATAACCCAAATATTCCTCAAGATGAGATTCATTAAATAAAGCTACTTGTATTACCACAATGGAATACCGTTTGACCAATGAATCTATTCCAGTAAATATCTATGTGTTGGGCTGGAAATATTTTCTCATATAAGTGAAGAGGGTAAGATGTAGTGCAGCTTGTTAGTATTAGTTTACTTATAAATACAACATATATAGTGATATATGCAAAAGCAATTTTTCAGAAAGTTCGACAAGAAAGGGTCAAGAGTTTGGCAGAGAGATCCTTCAGGAGGTCGTATGAGACGCCTGAACTTTTCTTTTTGTACCTTTCACCATCACTTCTTTCCATGTGGCTACATTCTTCATATTTAAAGAAAATAAGTTAATAAGTTCACAGCATAGGGCGCTATGTGGTCTGACAAATGGAGGAGGTGAGGGCCATAGGCAATGCACGCAGCAAGCAGGTAGGGCAAGAGGAATATCAAAGAAGACTTGCTGGATGGAAGAATGAGAAGCTGATAGATAAAGCTCAGGGTTAGAGTTCTCTGGGTAAAGGAATGGTATTTGAAAGGGAATGGAGGTGAGAAAAGGCAAGATATGTTTAAGGAATTACAAAACAACACCAAACAAGGATCTTTAGAGTGCAGGGTGAGACAAAAAAAAAGCTGGCTAAGTAGAGGCCTAGAATCACTTATTGTCTTAGGACTTCAGTCTTTCTAGAAACATCAAAGCATTCTAAGCGAGTGACCTGTTAAAACCTATGAACCCATAAGGTGGTCCACCATGAGTTGGAGTAATAGCAGGGACCGTCATGGGACTTCAGAAGAGATGACAGGAGCTGAGACTGCAAAAGGTAGAAGTCGCAAACAAGATTATTAGTCGGGAATCCAGCAAGACCAGGGGTCACTGGACAGACACTGGGCATGTGGCAGGAGCCCCCTTGATGGGCATGGGCCCAGCAGTATAGTCACGAGCCCTACAAAAACCCGGGTACATTAGCTGTGGGTGCACGGTGGTCGGTTTGATGTGACAATTTGGCTAGACCACAGTGTTTGGGTATTCCATCGAACACTGATCGAGGTGTTGCTGTGAACAGATTTCGTACATATGAGTTAAGTCTACAATCAGTGGACTTAAGGGAAGGGAAGTTATGCTAGATAATCTGGGTGGGCCTGATTCTATCAGTTGAAATGTCTTAAGACCAGAACCAAGGCTTCTCTGAAGAAGCAGACATTCTCCTGTGGACAACAGCCTCAGCTTCGGCCTGAGGGTTCCAGCCTCACCTCCTGACCGCCTGCACCACGGATTTCAGACTTCCCTCACCAGCCCCTGCCATCACATAAGCCAGTTCCATGTAAGAAGTCCCTTCGTCTCTACGTCCTACTACTAATATATATTTTCTACTACTGCTATTCCTCCTGGATGGTTTCTCTGGTTGAACCCTGACTGATAGGGTATCACAAGACAGGGTAAATATAATTCATAATGGAAGGGAAACACATATATGATCTTACCCAATAAATCACTGAGTACAATTTTTTGTTTGTCTGTTTTGTTTTTTTTTTCCCCAGGGCAGCATGAGTCCTCTTCAAATGTCCCTTACTCATACACTAAGAAGTTCAACCGCCGTGCTACGTATTCCATCCCAAGTAAGCTCCATTAATCACTTTCCTGGGATCTCCCAGTTCAACTTGTTACAATAAAACTTTTATATCAGTCAGGACTCTTTTTAGTTGCCAGTAAGGTTAACTAACAGAAGCCAAAAAAGGGAGAATCACTGAAAGACATGAACTACAGAAGCTCCAAGAACCTCAAGGATCAGAACTCTCAGGACCCTCGTCTTACTTTGCCTCTTCCTATGTGTTCTTTACCTGCTTTCTTTGATGTGGTTTCATGGCTACAAGTAGTCCTTAACCTAGATATTCCCAACATTTGTTTATTCATTTAACAAATGTTCTTTGAGAAACTTCCATACTTTGCACTGTTCTCAATGCTGGGGTTACCTCTTTGAATAAACACAGAAATTCTACCTTATGGAAGAGGAATCAGATAATGACCAACAGATAATATGATGACTGTACAATAATGGTTTTTGGAAGGGGAGGAGAACTCTTCCAGCTTCAATTTCTAAAAATTGCAGAGAAGGCTTCACAATGGATGGCTGTGGGTCTTGTCCCCACATCTCCACTATGACAAGCAGCCCTCACTCAAATTCCATGGTTGTAGCTGATGTGGGGGGAGGGGGGCAAGGGTAGCAATTCCTGGAAGAGGGTACATTTCCCAGAAAAAAAGGGAATTGACTTGGTAGACAAAAACATCTTACATCTTTCTGCAATCATATGTTGGAATTCCTGGCTTACTATTTCATTATCCCCCAGATACTCAAAAATATATTTCCTATGAATTTAAGGGTAATATTCTTTGGGGAACCAGAGTAAGACGAGAACAGAATAAATGCAAAGTTGCTCAATTATCCTATTATGTTAGAAGACCCACTGTGTGTGAGACATCATAGATGGGCCATTCTGGGCCATACAATCTGGAATAGGATAGGTGAGACCGAATTCCTTGGCAACAACTTTAAAGATAGTGGTTGTTCAAAAATATTTGTTCATTCATCAATTCATTCATACCCATAAAAACAAGTACTGAGCCTATGTGATATGCGAAGCAAAGATTCTAAGCTCTGAGAACAAAGGCAAAATGCACTCTTTCTATCATCAAAGAACTCAAGATGAACAGGGAGGTAGGCATATTAAACCAATAATCAACATGCACCCTGGTAAGTTCTGTAGTGTACCTAGTATGATGGGAACACTGCACCCAGCACTTAACTCTTGGAGGAATCACAAAGGGCCTGGTAAAAATGGTGCCATTTGAAACAAGCCTTAAAAAATAAAAGCTGCTCCCCAGGCACATGAGAGAGGGGGTGGCATTTCAGAGCCAGAAAACAGCGACTAAGTTCCAAAGGCACGGAAGTGAGTGAAAGCGTACGGCAAGAAGAGCTTGGTGGAGGGCACAGCAGCAAAGGGAATGGAGACAAAATTGTGAAGAATGCACACCTGCCGTTCAAATGACTTCAGACTTTTCAGGCCACAGGAGCTACCTGAGGGTTGACAGCATGAGAGAACCTGTGTCTTAGAAGGCTAATCCCAGAGGCTGTCAAGGAGGAGTGAAGTCTGCCATTGGCCCTGTAGGAGACATTGAAACAATCCGGGCAGGAGATATTACACGACTAAACACAGTCCAGGGACACAGGATCAGAGAAGATGGGAGAGATCTAAGAAATAACTACAAAGACGGGAGAAAAGGTGTGACTGATTGAATTTCTGCCTTGCCCCCGGACCCTGAGACAAGTGCTTTATACACCTTATTTCTTTTACTTTTTATAGCCACCCAGTGAGGGTGTAACGTTCCCCTTTAAGAAACTGAACACAGTGAGGTGGACTCGCTCAAGGTCATGGAGGCATTAAATGGCCCAGCCAAAACCCATGCTCTTTCACCTTACTCACATGGAATCAAAGAGCTTGGTGATAAGTTTCCATCATCCCTCCCTTCCCCAAATGCTACAGAAAGCGATGTGTATGCACCAGCCCCTAGCAGCCATGGGAGGAAGGTATTCTGGTAGGTTCCATCATACACAGGAAGGAGTACTTCTTATATCAGGCAGACTTAGAGGCCAAGCCAGTGTTCACCCTAGCTAGGTCTGCTTAGATTTCTGTTATGGCTGCTTCATCAACTTTGTGGCTTAAAACAATACGAATTTATTATCTTACAGAGGGTAAAGTTCCGTAGGGTAGGAGTTTAACAAGGGTCTCACTAGGCTAAGATCGAGGTGTCAGTGGGGCTATATTCCTTTCTGGGGGCTTTAGGGGTGAATTCTTGCCTTTTCCAGTTTCTAGAAAATGCCATTCTAGTTTGTGGACCCCTTCCTCCAGTAGTGACAGCTCCAGTGTTTCTCCCACTGCATCCCTTTGACCCTCTCTTCTAATTCTCTCTTTCCTGTAAGGAAACTTCTGATCACATCGTGCCCTCCTGGATAATCCAAGATAGTCTTTCCATTTTGGGGTCAAGTGATTGGCAACTTTAATTCCATCGGTAACCTTAATTCTGTTTTGCCATGAAAATACTCACAGGTCCCAAGGATTAGGACATGGAAAGTTTTGAAGGGCTATTACTCAGAGTAGTTTCTTTGCATGGTTTTAGATTGGAATCTCGTTGTGCTAGAGATTTACAAGGAGAGGCTCAGGGAGGCAATGGTGAGGAAAGAGTTAACTAGCCATCCAAAGAACACAATGATCTCTTGACAATGTTGAGGGTGGTGTAGACCTGTGGGCCAAGAGTGGGGTTGTTGGGGGTAGGCAGCTCACATCTTGGAAGAAAAGCTCATCAAGCCATGACCAGTGGAAACCAGGATACCAGTCACCTGGGAAACCAAGTAAACATAAACATACAGCCATCCATCACTGCCATCTGGAAAAAATTGGGTAGTGAGGGTCTTCCTGTCAGGCCCTGTTCCAGTATTTATTTGTGTAGCTGTAGATCTCCGACCAGCCCTTCTGTCAGCGATGCTTCAGTGAGGTGTACAAGGCAGAATCCCAGCCTGGAATTAAAACACACCACCGTCCTGTGTGAATGTGGATGTAAATATTACCGGCAGACAGGTCACTCAAGAGATAGGTGTCCATATTTCCAAGTCTAAACAGTCTCTGTTGGTCAGACAGGGAGGTTCCATGGGCTTGTTGGCAGCATCGTCTTTAGAAAAAAAGTCTGAATTCCCAGTGAATGCTGCATATGTTCTGCTCTGCCCAGGAGCTTTGGTGCCCAGAAGGCTTGTCCTCCCAGCTCCTCCCTGGTCAATGACTTCAGGTAGAGATATAGAGATATACAGGGAAAAGGTGGTTTTAGTTGGGTCCACTACACAAAATGTCCTCCTGAATCCTCACTGTTGGCCAAGAAAGTTTTCAGCGGTTGTTCCAACCATGGTGAGAGATATGCCATGCCCCCTACATCATGGTCCCACCCTGTCTGCCAAATGATTCAAATATACTTACAAGGCAGCTGGCTGGGCTTTGCAGGGGCAAATCCAAGGCAAGGATCAGAGAAAAGCCAAGTGACCTGTGTAGGGAACAAACCTATGACCTTGGCCTCCTAAGCACTATATCCTGACAGATTGGGCCAACAGAGCCCATGAAAATTCACCCTTCGATTCAGGTCCATAGGCACCATTGAGACATTCAAAGGCGCCTGGCTGCAGCAGGAAGGAGAACATTCAGATCGTGCTAGATTTCCTGGGATTATGTTGTTTTGTCTTACCTTGAAGATACATTTGAGGACCCCTACTAGGATGATACGGAGTCAAAACCAAACCTATTCTTGGATGCCCAGGGAGTGCCGTGGGCTCTCCCATCCTTATTCACAGTTACAGTGTGAGCTCCTAAAAGGCATTGACTATGCTATATTCAGTCCTTGGCACAGAGTCAATGCTCAAAGTACGTCAATGAAATGAAATTTAAAAATGGATGAATTAATGAGGTAAGTAAATTTTTCACATGTATCCCAACTTCACTTTGAAAGGTGGTTCTCAAACTGCCCCCCACCCCAGTCCTTATCACTTGTTTCATGGATGGCAAGGACCCTTGACCAGTCCTGCCTATTAGGAATATAATCCAAGCCCCAAGGGCAAGTAACACACAGACTTTTAAATTTGCTATTAGGTACTTTAAAATAAGTAAAAGAAAACACAAGAAACATAACTCTAATACTATCATATTTTATTTAACCCTCAATGTCTAAAATATTATAATTTTACATGTAAGTTATATAACAGTTATCAAGATATTTTTTTGTTTGTTTTTGGTGCCAACCTGAGCAGTCCATCTCATTTCACACTGGCCACATTTCAAATAGCCACATGTGGCTTGTGGCTATTGTATTAAACAGTTTGGCTCTGGATACCATCCACACTCATTGGTCAATGTCATTATGAACAACTGCATGACCCTCCACAAAGAATCCTTCCTTTGAGTAGCTCATCAGTAGTGGCCATGTTGTTAAGTGCATTATTTCCACTTTACAGTTGAAGAAACAGACTTCATTTCCAGCTAGTAAAGGGTTGAGCTGGGATCACACACTAACCATTCCTGTAGGGGACCCCAACAGAATGTAGAGCAGATGGGGTTGCTTCTGAGAAGATTCCATCACGGGAACTCTTAGTTCTAATGATCTATTGTGTTATAGTTGATTTCGGTCAAATGGTTAAGGCAGATGCTGCCATATTCTGAATGTCATGTAGTAAGTTCACTGTTTTAGTAGCTGTCCCAACTGTGACTGGCACCTCCTGACTCAGAAGAAAAGCAAGGCTTGTGGAAAGACATTTCTTCTGTACCATTACACACAGCTCCCTAATTTCCAATATTTTGTTCATTTCAGAGTTCCAAGAAACTTGCCTGAACCTCTTAGTCTTGTTTTTGGACAGAAAATCAGACTCATTTTCCTTCTTCTGATTTCCAAACAGTTACAGTATTTGATAACACTTCCCAATTTTATTTCCAGAGACCTATGGCCTCAACTCCCTTTCCTGTTATGCTCTCAGATAGACGTAAGTGTGGTTATTTTGCAGCATTAATTTTTGCATAGTCTGGCTGGTCTATAACGTTGCTTTGCTTAGAACTCTGAGGCTGTGATTTTCTTCTTAAAGTCCAAATCATCTTTGGAAAAGACAAATGGTTTCTCACCCAAGCCGTGTCCAAATAGGTGTGGTCCCCAGACCATACCTGGCATAAAAGAGGCTCAATAAGGTACACAATAAATGACTATAGCCTGATTTTAGACTGGATGGTTCTGAAGACCATGCTCTTCTCTCTTGACCTCAATTTCTTAGTCCCTGAGGGATCCTGACAGGCATCAAGAACATCCAAGAATGAACACAAGGATTTTCTTACAACACTATGTGATCCTGCTATCCTCTGATTAAGACACCTTAATGGCTTAGTACACTCTACAGGATAAAATCCAAACTTTTAAAATCATGCAACAAATCCCTCCATGTTAGAACTCTTTCCTGGCTCTTCAGCCTTCTCTCCTGTCATACCTCATGCCCCATGTTCCAATGGTACCAACATCCCTGAGCTTTTCCTGAAAACATCAGGAGGGTTCAGGCCTGTGATCTCTATGGCCAGTTCTCCTTCATTAATTTCTGTGCACCTTGCCAACACTTATTAATGGAGTCTCACCGGATCCTCCCCCCAACCCCACAAAATTGAAATTGACCGCTCTTTCCTTCCTGCCTCCCAACACTTTCCACTCCTCCAGCACAAAGCTTGCAACATTCTACTGGACTTTTTACTTAAATGGCTAAACAAGGGGCAAGGACTATGTCTTAGTTATCACTGACCCTCCTTTGCTTATCTAAATGTCTGGTGCATGAACAAGCATTTTATTTATTTACTTATGAAGAAAAAACAGACAGATATTATGGAGGTAGGGTGATACCTTACTTTAGGTAAATGGTTGTAATACTCAATTTGCCTGTCCCTTAGCTCCTCTCTCATCTAGGACATGCTTGGAAACCTAAGCATGAGTGAGGTTCTGGGACCTTTTGGTGGCCTGGTAAGTAGAAGAAACCAGGTGAGACCAGAAGAAGAAAAACAGGTTGCTCATTGGGTAGCATTTCCTCTCAGCTTCAGGAACAGTGAACAAAGGGATCTTCAAGTATACTGTTAGGTTTCCCAGCTTAACTTTGAAGGGAAGGGGAGAAAAAGAGGCAAGATTCAGGGCAAAAGTCTTTCTCTGAAATTAAATTTCCACTCGAGTGGAACGTTTCCTATGTGGTACTTTCTGAAAGCATGATGTATAAAGTGCAGTAAAATGAAGACTCGGACTTATTCCCCTTCAAATCTAAGAAGTGCATGCACACACACACACTCACACACATACATATGCACACAGACTGGACAAAATATGTTTTAAAAAACACTCTCTTGAGATACTGGAGAGTGATTAAAAGCAGGAAGATCCTGGAGAGAGTCTATACATGGAAGAAGGAAATGGCACTGTTGAGTTTGCAGACTCTATAGTGGTTGGACCCATCTAGGCTCGACTCTGCACCAGGCAGAATGGCTAGAACTCCAACATAAAATCCACAGTCTCATTGGCTAGAAGAGCCAGAGTATGGGGCAACAACAAGTAGAAAATTTTTTTTTTAATTTTTTTATTTTAATAAACATATAATGTATTTTTATCCCCAGGGGTACAGGTCTGTGAATCATCTGGTTTACACATTTCACAGCACTCATCATAGCCCATACCCTCCCCAATGTCCATTTCCCCACCACCCTCTCCCGTCCCCCTTCCCCCCTGCAACCCTCAGTCTGTTTCTTGAGATTGAGTCTTTTATGGTTTGTCTCCCTCCCAATCCCATCTTTTCATTTTTTCTTTTCCTACCTCCCCCCAACCCCCCCCCCGCCTTGCATCTCCACTTCCTCATATCAAAGAGATCATATGATAGTTATATTTCTCCGATTGACTTATTTCGCTAAGCATGATACCCTCTAGTTCCATCCACGTCATCGCAAATGGCAAGATTTCATGTCTTTTGATGGCTGCATAGTATTCCATTGTGTATATATACCACATCTTCTTTATCCATTCATCTGTTGATGGACATCTAGGCGCTTTCCACAGTTTGGCTATTGTGGACATTGCTGCTATAAACATTCGGGTGCACGTGCCCCTTCGGAGCACCACGTTTGTATCTTTAGGATATATACCCAGGAGTGCAATTGCTGGGTCGTAGGGTAGCTCTATTTTCAGTTTTTTGAGGAACCTCCACACTGTTTTCCAGAGTGGTTGCACCAGCTTGCATTCCCACCAACTGTGTAGGAGGGTTCCCCTCTCTCCGCATCCTCGCCAGCATCTGTCATTTCTTGACTTGTTAATTTTAGCCATTCTGACTGGTGTGAGGTGGTATCTCATTGTGGTTTTGATTTGTATTTCCCTGATGCCGAGTGATGTGGAGCATTTTTTCATGTGTCTGTTGGCCATCTGGATGTCTTCCTTGCAGAAATGTCTGTTCATGTCCTCTGCCCATTTCTTGACTGGATTATTTGTTCTTTGGGTATTGAGTTTGATAAGCTCTTTATAGATTTTGGATACGAGCCCTTTATCTGATATGTCGTTTGCAAATATCTTCTCCCATTCTGTCAGTTGTCTTTTGGTTTTGTTAACTGTTTCCTTTGCTGTGCAAAAGCTTTTGATCTTGATGAAATCCCAATAGTTCATTTTTGCCCTTGCTTCTGTTGCCTTTGGCGATGTTCCTAGGAAGAAGTTGCTGCGGTGGAGGTCAAAGAGGTTGCTGCCTGCATTGTCCTCAAGGATTTTGATAGATTCCTTTCGCACATTGAGGTCCTTCATCCACTTTGAGTCTATTTTCGTGTGTGGTGTAAGGAAATAGTCCAATTTCATTTTTCTGCATGTGGCTGTCCAATTTTCCCAGCACCATTTGTTGAAGAGGCTGTCTTTTTTCCATTGGATATTCTTTCCTGCTTTGTCGAAGATTAGTTGACCATAGAGTTGAGGGTCTATTTCTGGGCTCTCTATTCTGTTCCATTGGTCTATATGTCTGTTTTTGTGCCAGTACCATACTGTCTTGATGATGACAGCTTTGTAATAGAGCTTGAAGTCTGGAATTGTGATACCACCGACTTTGGCTTTCTTTTTCAATATTCCTTTGGCTATTCGAGGTCTTTTCTGGTTCCATATAAATTTTAGGATTATTTGTTCTATTTCTTTAAAAAAAATGGATGGGATTTTGATAGGGATTGCATTAAATGTGTAGATTGCTTTAGGTAGAATAGACATTTTCACAATATTTGTTCTTCCAATCCATGAGCATGGAATATTTTTCCATTTCTTTGTGTCTTCCTCAATTTCTTTCATGAGTACTTTATAGTTTTCTGAGTATAGATTCTTTGCCTCTTTGGTTAGATTTATTCCTAGGTATCTTATGGTTTTGGGTACGATTGTAAATGGGACTGACTCCTCAATTTCTCTTTCTTCTGTCTTGTTGTTAGTGTAAAGAAATGCAACTGATTTCTGTGCATTGACTTTATATCCTGACACTTTACTGAATTCCTGTATAAGTTCTAGCAGTTTTGGAGTGGAGCCTTTTGGGTTTTCCACATATAGTATCATATCATCTGCAAAGAGTGATAGTTTGACTTCTTCTTTGCCGATTTGGATGCCTTTAATTTCTTTTTGTTGTCTGATTGCTGAGGCTAGGACTTCTAGTACTATATTGAACAGCAGTGGTGATAACGGACATCCCTGCCGTGTTCCTGACCTTAGCGGAAAAGCTTTCAGTTTTTCTCCATTGAGAATGATATTTGCGGTGGGTTTTTCATAGATGGCTTTGATAATATTGAGGTATGTGCCTTCTATCCCTACACTTTGAAGAGTTTTAATCAGGAAGGGATGCTGCACTTTGTCAAACGCTTTTTCAGCATCTATTGAGAGTATCATATGGTTCTTACTCTTTCTTTTATTAATGTATTGTATCACATTGATGGATTTGCGGATGTTGAACCAAACTTGCAGCCCTGGAATAAATCCCACTTGGTCGTGGTGAATAATCCTTTTAATGTACTGTTGGATCCTATTGGCCAGTATTTTGGTGAGAATTTTCGCATCTGTGTTCATCAAGGATATTGGTCTGTAATTCTCTTTTTTGGTGGGATCCTTGTCTGGTTTTGGGATCAAGGTGATGCTGGCCTCATAGAATGAGTTTGGAAGTTTTCCTTCCATTTCTATTTTTTGGAACAGTTTCAGGAGAATAGGAATTAATTCTTCTTTAAATGTTTGGTAGAATTCCCCTGGGAAGCCGTCTGGTCCTGGACTTTTGTTTGTTTGGAGATTTTTGATGACTGTTTCAATCTCCTTACTGGTTATGGGTCTGTTCAGGTTATCTATTTCTTCCTGGTTCAGTTGTGGTAGTT
Source organism: Martes martes (assembly GCF_963455335.1). NCBI lineage: Eukaryota > Metazoa > Chordata > Mammalia > Carnivora > Mustelidae > Martes > Martes martes. The sequence continues at coordinate 90,605,548 of NC_137891.1, read as the reverse complement.
TATACATCTCTAGAAATGTATCCATTTCTTCCAGGTTGTCAAATTTGTTGCCATAGAGTTGCTCGTAGTATGTTCTTATAATTGTTTGTATTTCTTTGGTGTTGGTTGTGATCTCTCCTCTTTCATTCATGATTTTATTTATTTGCGTCCTTTCTCTTTTCTTTTTGATAAGTCTGGCCAGGGGCTTATCAATCTTATTAATTCTTTCAAAGAACCAGCTCCTAGTTTTGTTGATTTGTTCTATTGTTTTTTTAGTTTCTATTTCATTGATTTCTGCTCTGATCTTTATGATTTCTCTTCTCCTGCTGGGTTTAGGCTTTCTTTGTTGTTCTCTCTCCAGCTCCTTTAGGTGTAGGGTTAGGTTGTGTATTTGAGACCTTTCTTGTTTCTTGAGAAAGGCTTGCACTGCTATATATTTTCCTCTCAGGACTGCCTTTGTTGTGTCCCACAGATTTTGAACTGTTGTGTTTTCATTATCATTTGTTTCCATGAATTTTTTCAATTCTTCTTTAATTTCCTGGTTGACCCATTCATTTTTTAGAAGGATGCTGTTTAGTCTCCATGTATTTGCGTTCTTTCCAAATTTCCTCTTGTGATTGAGTTCGAGCTTCAGAGCATTGTGGTCTGAAAATATGCAGGGAATGATCTCGATCTTTTGGTACCGATTGAGACCTGATTTATGACCCAGGATGTGGTCTATTCTGGAGAATGTTCCATGTGCACTAGAGAAGAATGTATATTCTGTTGCTTTGGGATGAAATGTTCTGAATATATCTGTGATGTCCATCTGGTCCAGTGTGTCATTTAAGGCCTTTATTTCCTTGTTGATCTTTTGCTTAGATGATCTGTCCATTTCAGTGAGGGGAGTGTTAAAGTCCCCTGCTATTATTGTATTACTGTCGATGTATTTCTTTGATTTTGTTACTAATTGGTTTATATAGTTGGCTGCTCCCATGTTAGGGGCATAGATATTTAAGATTGTTAGATCTTCTTGTTGGACAGACCCTTTGAGTATGATATAGTGTCCTTCCTCATCTCTTATTATAGTCTTTGGCTTAAAATCTAATTGATCTGATATAAGGATTGCCACCCCAGCTTTCTTCTGATGTCCATTAGCATGGTACATTGTTTTCCACCCCCTCACTTTAAATCTGGAGGTGTCTTCGGGTCTAAAATGAGTTTCTTGTAGGCAGCATATTGATGGGTTTTGTTTTTTTATCCATTCTGATACCCTGTGTCTTTTGATTGGGGCATTTAGCCCATTAACATTCAGGGTAACTATTGAGAGATATGAATTTAGTGCCATTGTATTGCCTGTAAGGTGATTGTTACTGTATATTGTTTCTGTTTCTTTCTGATCTACTACTTTTAGGGTCTCTCTTTGCTTAGAGGACCCCTTTCAATATTTCCTGTAGAGCTGGTTTGGTGTTTGCAAATTCTTTCAGCTTTTGTTTGTCCTGGAAGCTTTTTATCTCTCCTTCTATTTTCAATGATAGCCTAGCCGGATATAGTATTCTTGGCTGCATGTTTTTCTCGTTTAGTGCTCTGAATATATCATGCCAGTTCTTTCTGGCCTGCCAGGTCTCTGTGGATAGGTCCGCTGCCAATCTAATGTTTTTACCCTTGTATGTTACTGACTTCTTTTCCCGGGCTGCTTTCAGGATTTTCTCTTTGTCGCTAAGACTTGTAAATTTTACTATCAGGTGACGAGGTGTGGACCTATTTTTATTGATTTTGAGGGGCATTCTTAGCATCTCCTGGATTTTGATGTTTGTTCCCTTTGCCATATTAGGGAAATTCTCTCCAATAATTGTCTCCAATATACCTTCTGCTCCCCTCTCTCTTTCTTCTTCTTCTGGAATCCCAATTATTCTAATGTTGTGTCGTCTTATGGTGTCACTTATCTCTCGAATCCTCTCCTCGTGTTCCAGTAGTTGTTTGTCTCTCTTTTGCTCAGCTTCTTTATTCTCTGTCATTTGGTCTTCTATGTCACTAATTCTTTCTTCTGCCTCATTTATCCTGGCAGTGAGAGCTTCCATTTTTGATTGCACCTCATGAATAGCTTTTTTGATTTCAACTTGGTTAGATTTTAGTTCTTTTATTTCTCCAGAAAGGGCTTTTATCTCTCCGGAGAGGGTTTCTCTAATATCTTCTATGCCTTTTTCGAGCCCGGCTAGAACCTTGAGAATTGTCATTCTGAACTCTAGATCTGTCATGCTACCTATGTCTGTATTGATTAGGTCTCCAGCCTTCGGTACGGCCTCTTGTTCTTTTTTTTGAGGTGAGTTTTTCCGCCTTGTCTTTTTGTCCAGGTAGGATTTGCTTTCTCCTGCTGTGGAATTCCGCTGTTCTTGGTGACTGAAGTTGGTTTTGGATCGGTTTCTTGTTGATCTTCTGGGGGAGGGGTCTGTTGTAGTGATTCTCAAGTGTCCTTGCCGCAGGTGGAATTGCACCGCCCTTGCCAGGGGCCGGGCTAAGGAATCCGCTCGGGTTTGCTTTCGGGAGCTTTTGTTCCCTGAGCGCTTTCCGTAGAGTTCCGGTGGACGGGAATGAAGATGGCGGCCTCCCAATCTCTCGGCCCGGAGGAGCCGAGAGCTTGGGGTTCCGCTCCTCAGTGCGCTCTCAGAGCAAAGCGCCCAATAGCCCCTCCTCCCTGGCTTGTGGTCGCGCCTCGAGGAAAGCAGTCAATTGTTGGAGCTGGAGAAAAGCGCCGGGTCGCTTTTGTCTCCGTGGCCTCCAGCCGCGCTCCGAGCCCACCCAGCCTGCGACCGGCACAAGGTAACCCTGGGCTTAGAGCTCACTCCTCGGCTTTGTCGCTGTAGCCGGCTTCCCCGCTCTAATACCTGCGAGCTCTGCGGCACTCAGACACCCCCAGTCCTTCTGTGACCCCGCGGGTCCTGGGGTTATGCTGACCCCGCCTGGGTTTCCCCCCAGTTTAGCCTCTGGAGCGATGTCTCCCAGTGGAGCCGACTTTTAAAAGTCCCGATTTTGTGCTCCGTCGCTCTGCTGCTTGCCGGGTGCCGGCCCCTCCCCCCGGGGTCTATCTTCCCGTCGCTTTGGATTCACTTCTCCGCAGGTCCTACCTTTCAGAAAGTGATCGATTTTCTGTTTCTGGGATTGTTGCTCTTCTTCTCTTCGATTTCCCGTTGGATTTGTAGGTGTTCACAATGCTTAGATAAGCTATCTAGCTGATCTCCTGCTACCTGATGTCGTCTCAGCCTGCTACTTCTCCGCCATCTTGACTCCTCCCCTCCAACAAGTAGAAAATTAAGGGGTAATCCTTAAAAGGATAGAGACAAACAGAGGGAACCCAACTGCCACATTTTTGACTGACCCTGAACTGCACTTACCCTAGGGCAGACACCAAGCCACCGAGTAAAGTGAAAAGTGCTGAACTGAGATTCAAGCTGTTACCCCCCAAAAGGGAAACATTAAAGGAATGTGGGTGGCTCATTTGGTTAAGTGTTTGACTCTTGAGTGTGGCTCAGGTCGTGATCTCAGGGTCATGAGATCGAGCCCTGCGTTGGGCTCAGTGCTGGGTGTGGAGCCTGCTTAAGATTCTCCTCGCCCGGGGCGCCTGGGTGGCTCAGTGGGTTAAAGCCTCTGCCTTCGGCTTGGGTCATGATCCCAGGGTCCTGGGATCGAGCCCCATATCGGGCTCTCTGCTCCGCGGGGAGCCTGCTTCCTCCTCTCTCTCTGCCTGCCTCTCTTCCTACTTGTGATCTCTGTCAAATAAATAAATCTTTAAAAAAAAAAAAAGATTCTCCCCGCCCTTCCCCCCCACCCCATGCTCTGTCCCTTTAAAAGAGGAGAAGAAAAATAAGGAAATATGAACATCTTTACACCAATAAGTTTGCTAATTTATATAAAATGGACAAATTCTTGGAAGATGTAAATCAGCAAAACTTACTCAAGCTAAACTGCACAGTCCTATATTTATTTAAAAATTTGAACTCAGAGTTTAAAACTTTTCCCCAAAACAACCTGGCCAGATGCTTCACTGTTGAATTCTGCATTTAAGGGAGATTCATAACAATTATATAAAAGGAAAAAAAAAACAGAATGGAAAGAAAAACTTCCCAACCTATTTTATGAGTCCAGCCTTACCTTGGCACCAAAGCCACACAAAGACATTATAAAAAAATAAAATTCAAATTAATATTCCTCATGAATACAGATGTAAAAAGCTCATATAAAATATTAGCAAATCAAATCCAGCAACATACTAAAATGATGATACCTCACATTCAAGTAGGGTTTGTCTTTGGAATGCAGTATTGCTCAGTATTTAAAAATCACTTGATATAATTTACCATATCAGCAGATAAAGGGGAAAAAATGATCATCTCACTAGGTACAAAAAGGGCATTTGACCAAATTCAATAACCATTCGTGATGAAAACTCTAAGCAAACCAGGAATTATAAGTAAGTTCTTCAAGTTGATAAAGAGCATCTATGAAAAACCTCTGGCTGATATCAAACATAACAGTAAAATACGGAATAGTAATATTAACATCAGAAACAAGGTAAATATGCCCACTCTCACCACTCAAATTCAAAATCATACCAAAAGTCCTTGTTGGTGCAATAAGGCAAGAAAAAGACATAAAATCCATAAATTTAAAACATAAATAAAACTGTCTCTAATCACAGATAACATGATTGCTTACATAGAATCAGCACAGAAACTTGAAATACTTAAGGAAAAAAAATCTAATAAAACATGTGCAAAATGTGTATGCTGAAACCATAAAAGTATCATGAGAGAAACAGAATACTTAAAATAAATGGAAAGATATGTCGTGTTCATTACCTGAAACTCAATGTTGTTGTCAGTTTTCTCCAATTTGATCTATAGAGTCAATACAATTCCAACCAAAATCCCAGTACATTTTTTTGGTCACACTCCTTAAGCTGATCTTGAAATTTATAAGAAGAAATCAAAGGAATTAAAATAGTCGAAGCAATTTTGGAAAAAAAAAAGACCAAAGTTAGAAGACTTATATTATGTGTTTTCAAAACTTACTAGGAAACCACATTAATCAAGCCAGTGGGGGATTAGTGAAACGAAAAACAAAGATCAGTGAAGAATCCAGAAAGAGACCAAAGCAATTCAATGGTGAAAAGATAATTTTCACAGCAAATGATATGGGAACAGTTGGACATATACATATATCTTTACCCATACATTAAACTGTATACAATAATTAACTGGAAAGTGGATCAGAGACATGCAAAACTTAACAGTTGAAAAATTCTAGAAGAAAACATAAAAGAACATTTTTTTGTGACCTTGGGTTAGATAAGATTTATTAGATAGGATACGAAAAGCACCACCCATACATGAAAAATTTGATGAACTGGACTTCATCAAAATTAAAAACTTCTCATACTTGAACGACGCTTTGCAGAAGATGTAAATATAAGATGTAGACTAGTGGAAAATATTTTCAGAACACATTTCAAAATATATGCGGGGCCCTCACAATTCAGAAATAAGGAAACAAATAACACTTGCTCAAAGACAATACATAGATGGCAAAAAAAAAAAAAAGCACGTGAAAGTGTACACAACATGAGTAATTAGGGAAATGAAAATTTAGACAGTGATCAGGTATCACCTATTAGAAAAGCCACTCTCAAGAATGCAGAACAATGGGACCCTCCTACATTGCTGATGGGAATGCAAGCTGTACAGCTACTTTGGAAAATAGTTTGGCAGTTTCTTATAAAACAAAATATGCAATTACTGTATGATTCATCAATTCCACTCTTAGATATTTACCCAAAAGAAATGAGAACATAGGTCTACACACAAACAGATGCATAGATGTTTATACTGGCTTTATTCATAATTGCAAAAACTGGCAATTACTCAAATGTCCATCAACTAGTGAATGAGTAAACAAAATGTGGTGGTACGTCCATACAATGGAATATTACTTAGCAATAACATAGAATGAACTATTGATCATGCAACAACATGAGTAAATCTCAAATTCATTATGGTAAGTGAAAAAAGCTAGGCTCAAAATGCTATATGACAAACTGCATGATGACATTCTGGAAAAAGCAAGCATATTGGGACTAACAACTTAGTGGTTGTTTGTGAACTGGAAATGTTGGGAGGGATTTGACAAGGGGCATGAGGAAATTTCGGATTGAGGAAAATGTTCTATACCTTGATTGTGCTGGTGGCTACTGGACAGTATGTTTGTCAAAATTACTTGCACCCAAAAAGGGTGGATTTTACCATACACAAATTACTCCTCAATAAACCTGACTTTAAAAAAAGAAAATAGAGCCATGTCTTTAGTGACAAAGTAAAGCAGTTTTTTCATTAGACCCAAGAAGACATAGATCTAACCTCATACTTCCCATTTGACCTCACCCCTTGATAGAAAACAGAAATGGTGAAATTGATATTTGCTGAATGGAAAAGAAAACATGAGGTTATTTTAAGTGTAGAAAATTAAGTATAAGTTTCAAATAATGAATTAAGGATGCATTGTGATAACTGAATTATGGGTTATGACAAGGGAATGAACAAAGGATACTTGAGAAGAGTACGAAAACTTTCTCTTATTCAGTATAAGTAAAGTTTACTTCCCAGATGAGGTTACCATGGATCGTAACTTGAGAATTTAAATTCACAGAACCAGTCTTTTAAAACTTTTATTTGATTTTAAATCAACATCTTTTTGCTATTTTTCCTTTTGGCTAGAAAACTGGAATGTAGATTTCATAAGAAATCTACCTTTTAAGCAACACACTCTAATTCATTTATGACTGAACTACAGTGTCACCTTCAGAGGCCTTTTTTTATTACTAAAGATACAAGTAAAAGGCTCAGGCAATTTTCATATATAATTTATGAAGGGGGCAATTAAGCCATATTTTAACTTACAGATAATAATATTTTTAAAAATTAGGAATTTTTACATTGCTTAAACTTCTATAATTTTAAAAACATTTTAATTTTTAAAAATTCCACTCATTTAAATTTTATAAAGTTAAAGTCAAATGAATAATATAAGAATATAGAAATAAATGTCACACAATATTTTTAAAATACTTTTGGATTTAGATTTGGACAGTGCTCTAAAATTTTCTCTAGATTCCTACTCAGTTTCATATAAACTCAAAATATTTCATCTAAAAGAATATAGAGTAAGAGAGATTATAAACAACTATGTTATTACATTTTAAATTTTCAATTCAAATCCCTTGAGTAACATTTTTCAAATCTGGAAAAAGAAAAATAAGAAATCCAAATAGTTCTATACCTAAAAAAGAAATGTAATTCATAATTTGCAACCTTTCCATAGGTTACTCCAGTAATTTTGGAGTAGCTTGTATTAAATAAACTTTACTATAGAAAACAATGAGGGAAGGGTGCCTGGGTGGCTCAGTTGGTTAAGCAACTGCCTTTGGCTCAGGTCATGATCCTGGAGACCTGTGATAGAGTCCTGCATCAGGTTCGCAGCTCCATGGGGAGTCTGCTTTTCCCTCTGACCTTCTCCCCTCTCGTGCTCTCTCTCTCTCTCTCTTAAATAAATAAATTAAATCTTAAAAAAAAGAAAAAGAAACAGAAAACAATGAGGGGGAAAAAAAAACTACTTGAAGGCACTGAATAGTCACCAAAAGCAGACAAAAACTGGAGAGGAATTAGTCCTTTCGAGACAGCAATTTTTTCTAGAGGAGATCTGCCTTTATATGCTTTCTACCTGAAGGCACTTTTCAGTCCATACAATATAAGGCAACAAGAATCCAACAAGGGAACACCAGACTTACCACTTTGAAGAATTATCAAATGGAGTTCAGGGCTATGACAGCAGATAGAGAGTGAGAGGAGACATCTCAGAAAGGTGGGAGCTAAAGAGGAGCCCCCAAAATGTGCATGTAAGCTCTACCCAAAACCCAGGATGACCCATGAACAATGAATGTGTGGGACAGTCTCCAAGAAGCCCAATGAAAAGCACTAGTGGAAGTTTGAAAGAACTTAGTAGAGACTGGTGACTACCCAGCATAAGTGGGGGAGTTTGGGGTTTGAGTCCAGTCAAGTTAATCTCCTGATTTAAAATGTCTAGTTCAAAGCATCACCAAAGGCAAGGGAAGCAAGGGCAAAAATGAACTATTGGGACTTCATCAAGATCAAAAGCTTTTGCACAGCAAAGGACACAGTCAGCAAAACCAAAAGACAACTGACAGAATGGGAGAAGATATTTGCAAATGACATATCAGATAAAGGGTTGGTATTCAAAATCTATAAAGAACTTATCAAACTCAACACCCAAAGAATAAATAATCCAATCAAGAAATGGGCAGAAGACACGAACAGACATTTCTGCAAAGAAGACATCCTAATGGCCAACAGACACATGAAAAACTGCTCTACATCACTCAGCATCAGGGAAATATAAATCAACACCACAGTGAGATACCACCTCACACCAGTCAGAATGGCTAAAATTAACAAGTCAGGAAATGACAGGTGTTGGCGAGGTTGTGAAGAAAGGGGAACCCTCTTGCACTGTTAGTGGGAATGCAAGCTGGTGCAGCCACTCTGGAAAACAGCATGGAGATTCCTCAAAAAGTTGAAAATGGAGCTACCCTGCAACCCAGCAATCACACTACTAGATATTTACCCTAAAGATACAAACGTAGTGATCCGAAGGGGCACATGCACCCAAATGTTTATAGCAGCAATGTCCACAATAACCAAACTATGGAAAGAATCTAGATATCCATCAACAGATGAATGGATAAAGAAAATGTGACCCATATAATGGAATATTATGCAGCCATCAAAAGTGAAATCGTGCCATTTGCAATGATGTGGATGGAACTAGAGGGTATTATGTCAAGCGAAATAAGATAATCAGAGAAAGATAGTTATCATATGATCTCACTGATGTGAGGAATTTGAGAAACAAGGCAAAGGATCATAGGGGAAGGGAAAGGAAAATGAAACAAGATGAAACCAGAGAGGGAGACAAAGCATAAGATGCTCTTAATCTCAGGAAACAAACAGGGTTGCTGGAGTGCAGGGAGTGGGAGGTATGGGGTGACTGGATGATGGACATTGGGGAGGGTATGTGCTATGGTGTGTGCTGTGAATTGTGTAAGACTGATGAATCACAGACCCATACCCTTGAAACAAATAATACATTATATGTTAATTTAAAAAAAATTAAAATGTCTAGTTTACAATGAAAAGCTATTAGATGGGGCACATGGGTAGCTCAGTTGTTAAGTGTCTGCCTTTAGCTCAGGTCATGATTCCTGGGTCATGGAATTGAACCCCGCATCAGGCTCCTTGTTCAAACATTAAGCCTAAGAAAGCTAGACTGGCTATATTAATATCAGCATAATATAAAATAAACCTCAAGGAGTGTTATCAGAGATAAAGAGGAATATTTCATGATGATAAAAAAGTGTTAATTATTGAGGAAGACATAACAATCATAAATGTGTGTGTACCCAAACTGGAAAATACTTCAAAATTCTTGAAGCAAAACTGTGCAAAACAAAAGAAAGAACTGAGAAAGTCCACAATCATAGTTCAAGATTTTAACACTCCTTTCTGAGTAATTGATAGAACAACCAGAAAAAAGATCAGCAGAGGTAGAGATTTGAGAAACGTTATCAACGGCCTCAATGTAACTGATATTTATATAACACTACATCCAACTATACAATACATATTCAAGTACAAATAGATTTTTCAAAAAAAATAGAGCATTAAACAAGCCTCAGCAGAGCTCTGAAAAACTAAAATCTCACAGATTATGTTCTCTAGGAAAAGAGTGTTAAATTAAAAATGTCCTGGGGCACGTGGGTGGCTCAGTGGGTTAAAGCCTCTGCCTTCGGCTCTGGTCATGATCCCAGGGTCCTGGGATCGAGCCCCGCATCGGGTTCTCTGCTCAGCAGGGAGCCTGCTTCCCTTCCTCTCTCTCTGCCTGCCTCTATGCCTACTTGTGATCTCTGTCTGTCAAATAAATAAATAAATAAAATCTTTTAAAAAAATAAATAAATTAAAAATGTCTAGAAAAGCCCAAATATTCTTAATTAAAGACCATCCTTCTAAATATTCCAAAGTCAAAGAAGTGATCACAAGAGGGACTAAAATTATTTTTATTTGAATTACAATGAAAATACAACATAACAAAATTGGAGAGTTATAGCTGGACTTAGTAGAATATAGAAGGAAATTTATAGCATTAAATGCTTATGTTAGAAAAGAAGAAAAGTTTTAATTCAATGATCTATGTTTCCACCCTAAAAAGCTGGAAAAATATGAGTGTATTAAACTTGAAGTAAGTAGAAATGAGGAAGAAAATGAGAGGAGAAATCATAAAATACAAAATAAAAAATAGAGAAATTTAACAAAGATCAAATGTGGTTCTTGGGAAAGAATAATAAAATGTATAAACCCCTGACACCCTGCTGGGAAAAAAAAGTAAACACAAATTAACAAATATCAGAAATGAAAGAAGGGCTATCACTACAGATCCCACAGTCATTCAAAGGGAGTATTATGAGCAACTGGTTAAAATAAACAAAATCCTTAAAAAGCATAATTTACCAACCCTAGCATTAAATAAAATAGTAAACCCAAGTAGCTCCATACCTATTAAAGAAATTGAACTTGTTAGTTTAAAAAAAAAAAAAAAAAAAAACTTCCCACGAGAAAGACTCTAGGCCCAGTTGGTTTCACTGCTGATTTCTATGAAACAAGTAAGGAAGAAATTATACCCATAGAGTTGGCAGGATCACTTCCCAACTTGTTTTTGTGAGAGCAGCATAACCCTTATGCTACAACCTGACAAAGGTGGGCAATTCAAGTCTGTAGTAATATAAGCAAAAAATGAATAAAACTTGAATTTACTTTATTAACATAATAAAGGACAGGGATGATATCTTATGTATTCAGTAGATACATAAAACACATTTGGTAATATTTAGAACCCATTCATGATTAAAAATAAGTAAAACAAAGAAAAAAAGGAAAGAAGGAAAGAGAAAGAAAGAAAGAAAGAAAGAAAGAAAGAAAGAAAGAAAGAACAAACATATCACCTTGAATACCAGGAACAGAAAGGAATGGGAATGCCCTTAACCTGATAAAGGACATCTATCAAAAATTTACAATATCATACTAAATAGTGAAATATTCTATTTCCCCAAGAGTGGAAATAAGACAAAGAACCCTACTCCCATCATTTCTGATTATCATATTATTAGAGTTCAAATGTTGCAATGGTGCAAGAAGGAAAGGAAAGGAAATAAAACATATAAGTATTGGGAAGAAAGAAGCAAATTTACTATTTGCAGGTAACATAATTGTGTATCTAGAAAATTCAAAGAAATTTATAGATAAACTTTTAGAGTTAAGAAGTTAAGAAACTTACTAGATTCAAAGTCAATAAATAAAAATCAAGTGTGTGTATAACAGCAACAAATAAATAGAAAATGAAATTTAAAGAAAATACTCATAATAGAATAAAAGAACATCAACTACCTAAGAATAAATATAATTAAAAATGTGTATTACATTACATTAAAAACTATGGAACAGTAATTGAGAGAAATTAAAGAAGAGCTAAAACAAAAAGATTCACATTTAAGAAGACTCAGTATTGTAAAGATGTCAGTTCTCCCCCAAATTCAATGCAATCTCAACTGAAATTCTAACAGATTTTTTTGTTAGGAGTAAACAAAATTTACAAAGAATTTTTATGGAAATGTAGAGGGGACAGGAATAGCTAGGAGAATCTTTAAAAAGAGTTGGAACGGGACGCCTGGGTGGCTCAGCTGGTTAAGCGGCTGCCTTCGGCTCAGGTCATGATCCCAGCGTCCTGGGATCGAGTCCCACGTCGGGCTCCTTGCTCCGCAGGGAGCCTGCTTCTCCCTCTGCCACTCTGTCTGCCTGTGCTCGCTCTCTCTCTCTCTCTCTCTCTCTCTGACAAATAAATAAATAAAATCTTTAAAAAAAAAAAAAAGAGTTGGAACACTTATTCTACCATATGTAGGAATTATAAAAATATGGTAGTTAATTCATTGTGTTGGTGGCATAGGGATAAACAAATAGAACTATAGAACAGAATAGGGAGTTTGGAGTCAGACCCACGCATATATGGACACCCACAGGCAGAGCAGAGGGAAAACAATGCTCATTTTAATCAATGTTACAGTCAATTGGACATCCATATTAAAAAAAAACCCTAGTCTTGACCCTTATCTCACACATTATTTAAAAAACCAATTCCAGGTGATTTTTTTAAAGATTTTATTTATTTATTTATTTGACAGAGATAGAGAGAGCACAAGCAGGGGGAGAAGGAGAGAGAGAAGCAGACTCCCCACTGAGCAAGGAGCCCGACTTGGGGCTCGATCCTAGCACCCTGGGATCATGACCAAACGCTTAACTGACTGAGCCAGCCAGGTCCCCCCAGTTCCAGGTGATTTTAAATCTAAATGTGAAATATGAAACAATAAAGCTTCTAAAAAATAACATAGAAGAATATTTTGATGATCCTACCATAGACAAGGATTTCTCAAGCAAGACACAAAAACTCTACCCATAAAGGAAAATGTTAAAAGATTGCTAACTTCTGATTATCAAAAGACACCATGTAGAGAATGAAAAGGAGAACCATAGTGCAGGAGAAGAATTTGCAATACACAGTATCATAAATAATCCCTACAGCCTAATAAGGAAAAGTCAGAAAACCTAGTAGAAAGTGGACATTATTTTCTTCTCAAAAGAGAATGTCTGCCTGGTCAATGAGCATAGGAGAAAGGAGGCGACCTCATTCGTTCTCAGGAAAGTGCAATTGAAAACTACAATGGAGCAGAAGATACACCAACAACGTGACCGCACAGAAAGGACTGGTAATGCCAAGTGTTGGTGAACTTGCTGAGTATGGACGACCCACAAGCTGCTACTGGGAGTGTAAACTGAGCAACCGTGAGGTACCCTCAAGTTGGAAGTTGGATATAGGCATGCCCTACTGCCTGGCAGTCCCGCTGCTGGACACGCACCGCAAACAAATGCACACAAGTGTTCATGAAAAGCCACATACTCGGATGTGCCCAGTAGCACTTGTTACAATAGCCAAACCAGGAAACAACTTCATTGTCCCCCAAATAACAGTGGAACAAAGAAATGAATTGGAGTATATTCACGCCACAGGAAAATGACCATGTTGACCATGACAGCAATGACCATGAAGAAACTACTGGCCCATACAGGAACATGGATAATTTTTTTTGAAAGATTTTTAAGGGGCGCCTGGGTGGCTCAGTGGGTTAAAGCCTCTGCCTTCGGCTCAGGTCATGATCTCAGGGTCCTGAGATCAAGCCCGGCATGGGGCTCTCTGCTCTACAGGGAACCTGCCTCCCCCTCTCTCTCTGTCTGCCTCTCTGCCTACTTGTGATCTCTGTCTGTCAAATAAATAAATAAATAATCTTTAAAAAAAAAAAAAAAGAAAACAGTTTGGAAATAAAGATGCACAGCATTGTGAATTTGCTTAAAAGTATACTTTGAAATGGTGAAAATGATCAATTTCGTGTTGTGTAGACTTGGCCACAATAAAAATAATTACAAAAAAAATTCTGGAAGAATTTGATACACAATTTGGGGGAAATTGGCAAACATTTCCCCTGGATACTGTGGATTTATTGGTTGCATATGCCAATATACAACCAATTGCTTTTATTCCTCTGATGCCAATTTTTCACATTCCTCTTTTCAGCTTCTCTGTTTCTGTTTGAGGATCTTTGTGGTTTCAGGGAGCTGACTTCACTTCTCACTTCTGGGGTATAATTCACACATGTTAGATCAGGGTTCAGCAAACTATAATCCATAGTCCAAATCTGGCACTCAGCCTGGGACACATACGTCCCTGCCCTTCATTTACACATTGTCTGTGTCTGCTTCTGTGCTACAACACCAGAGTTGACAACTAGTTGTGACAGAGATCATGGCCCCCAGCCCTACCATATTTGCTATCTGGCCCTTTGCAGGAAAAAAAAAAAAGGTTGCCAACCTTGGGCTAGACTGAAACCATATATTATATCTCTTGGACCAAGGATTGGTTCAAGTGTGGGCATGTGGCTTTAACTGGTCTAATGAGAGTGAATCTCAGGAATTTTGCTTGGCATACTGGTAAGAGAAAGTCTCTCTCCCTCTGAATGGCAGTGGCTTGCAGATTTGAGACTTCGAAATATCGCAGCTAGTTTGGCTACCAGGGAAGCCAGACTGAGGAATTAACTGTACATGAAGAAGGGTGTGAGAGAAATGAAAAGTAATGTGGACAGAGACCAGACGATATTGTGGACCTCTGGATCCAACCATGCCTGAAGTCCTGCATTACTTCTGAACTTTCCTATTTCATGAGCCCATATATTCATTATTGCTTAAGGCAACTTGAGTTTGGTATTCTAAATTGCAACTAAAATCGTTTCAACTAATATATGTTGTCATGATCTCCATAAATCTTATTTCTAATGGCTGTGTAGTATCTTATCTTAATATTTTACTTAACCATTGTCCTAATATTTGGTACTTAGACTGTTTAATTTTGAGTGATTATTATTATTTTTTTTTTTTTCAGGAAAGTGAACTGCTTTATTATCATGACAAGACAGATGACAGGAGAGAGGAGGAAGCAGGCTCCCTGCTGAGCAGAGAGCCCGATGTGGGGCTCGATCCCAGGACCCTGGGATCATGACCTGAGCCGAAGGCAGAGGCTTTAACCCACTGAGCCACCCAGGCGCCCCTTGAGTGATTATTATTAAGTCTGAAATAAGCCTGGTAATTAAAAACTTTTTTCTGAATCTCCAATTATTTTCTTCCAGTTGATTCCCAGAAGTGGAATTACTGGGTAAATAATATTCTTAAGGCTTTTGATGTGTATTTCCAACTTACTTTTTAAAAATGTTACCAGAAAGGTATCTACTCGTCCCATCTTATCATTTTTAATCTTTGCTATTTTGGGGATGAGTCATATTTCATTGTTAAGTTTGATTTTTCTAAATTACAGGTGAGAGTGAGTATATGTATATCTTTATACATATTTGTTCATGGTCCCATCCTATCTAGGGAGGACTTAGCATCATGTTATGTTTTGAAAGAATAACTGCAGTTCTTCAGGTGGGCGGGAGAGGGAGCACAATCAAAGGAGAAGCAGTGGTATGTGGGGACGAAAAGGTGTGGAAAATGAGGTGTATTGTGGGGACCTGGCCGTTGTTTGGCATATCAGGCTGAAGGTACCGGGGAGGGCAGAGAAGAAAGGAAGGAGAGTTGTGGGATATGATGATGCTGGCAGCGACAGCAGCCACCAGATCCTGGAAAGCCATGCGGGTTTTGTTGACTATAGGTCAGATGTTAATAACTTGTAGGGGGAATAGTTTGCCTACTGTTTTTGGCACTATGGCTGCTCTTGTATTCACACAAATTGTGTGTTCATTTCCAGTGTTTTTTTCCTCCAAGATTTTAATTTATTATTTATTTGACACAGAGATAGATATCACAAGTAGGCAGAGCTGTAGGCAGAGGGAGAGGGAGAAGCAGACTCCCCACTGAGCAAGGAGCCCGATGCAGAGCTCGATTTGGGGCTCGATCCCCAGACCCTGGGATCATGACCCTAGCTGAAGGCAGACACTTAGCCAACTAAGCCACCCAGGCACCCCTAATTTCCAGTGTTCTTATCTCCCTTTAATGTAGAGCTCTGTGTTAAACGCCTTTGGCTTTGGCAGCAGTCAAGCCAACATTTAAATATTCTAACATTCAGGCTATTGATTAGCTTAAATGGTCTCACTTCTCCTGAGTTGAGCTGTGCAAGATTTCTGTTTTAGCTACTGGAAGAGTGTGAGTGTGGGGGTGCCTCAGCATCCAAAAACTCAGGCTGCCTCCTTCCCGGTATTTCTGGAAGCCGAATCACCTGCTAGCTTCCGCAGGTGCTCCTGGAGCATCTGGGGCCTCAGAGTCCAGCTCAGCACCTTTACAAGCCCGTCTTACATGTTCAGACTTTACTACAACAAAATGCCACAGACTGGGTAGCTATTGTATTGGCACCCTAATTCCCACTTTTGTATTTTAAATTTGTCAATAAAAAGTGAACCTATGCACCCCATGCTCAACCCCAACAAAGGCAGAGTGCCAGGTCCTCTTTCCCACCCCACCCCACCCCCTGCCACCCCACAAACTTGCTGTGTGGCCCCAGGCCCAGGGCTTGTGAGTAATGAACCTTGCTTTTTCAAGATTCCCTAATGGTTGCTGTGGAGATGCACCTTGCAGTCGTAATGAAAACCACAAGGGCTGGTCCAGCCACAGCACTGACTCTGGTCAGGGAAATGTCGGTGGGGGCCCCCCCGCAAGTAGTAGGAGTCCAGGTGAGTGCCCCCAGGCATTGCTAGCACATGGCATCATTACGATAGGCCAAGACCCACAGGAAACCCTTACAAACAACAGAAATTTGTTTCTCACAGTTCCGGAGGCTGAAGATACAAGATAGGGCGCCAACATGGCAAGGATCTGGTGAGAAACTTGTACCAGGCTCATGGCCTGTTCATTCTTGCTCTGCTCTCACATGGTGGAAGGGACTAGTGATCTCCGTGGGATCTCCGTGGGATCTCTACTGTAAAAGCACTAATCCCATTCATGAGGACACCACTCTAACTACTTGAGCACCTTCCAAAGGCACAGTCTCCTAACACCATCATCTTTGAGGGTTTGAACTGGGGTGGGGGGAGGGTGTTGCACACAGATATTCAGACCATAACAAAACTCTAGAGTTAAGCTTTCCACAGAGGGGCCGGATTGGTTTTTTCTCTGATTGCTCTCTGATCTGGCCAGGGTCATGTCCAAAGGGTTCTGGGCAGGAGCAGGGCAGCAATCTATCAGTGACTACATTACAATCTCAAAAAGGGTAGGAGGCATAGGGACCTGATGGCTTCCAACTTGTGGCTCTTATGGCTGAGGACCCCAAGTGCCAAGGTCTAGATCCAAACCTGTCATGCATGTGCTGATTAATCTTGGGAAAATTGGGAAACATCTTTATCTCTAGTATCTCCCGGGAGTAGATTCGCTAAATGTCACTGTGGCTGAAGAGATGGGTGCCGGTCGAGGAAGGTGGACACCTTGACAAATGTGTGGGACATTAACTCTTCCATGTCTTTCTCTTATTCCTTTAGGTAAGTGGTTTCTAGCCCTGGGCTGTACCCCCAAATCAACAGGGAAACTTAAAAAAAAAAATCAAATCCTGAGTCTCACCACACAAGTTCTTCTGTGCAGCCAGAGAAGAGGACCTCTGGTGCAGGTCATGGTCCTCAATCTGGCGGCCATGGGGTCACTTGAAAACAGCCTCAGCTATGGTGGGAGGGCAACAGGTTCACACAGATCGCCCTTAATTGGGCTTCCCTGTCTTCCCAGAAGGCCCAACTCTCATCACTTGGTGACCAAAGTGGCCCTTACCACGAAAGGCAATAACATGCCCAGAATCAGATACTTCTAGGAGAGGTGGAGTCGTAACAAAGGTTCCCCTCCTAGGAATGGTCCCTAGAATAATGCTTTACAGAGAAGAGAGCTGAACGGAAGCCAACTCAACCCATGACCAACAGATGGCGCTATTGGCCAATGCCCTGCCATTTAGGTCTGGGCCAACCATTTCTTTTCCTGGCACTTGGTACAGCAGCCGCATTTGTGCGTGAGTTTGAGATGTTTCACAAACACTTTTGACTTCACATGCCCCAGAGGTGGAAAAGCAGCAAGAATATTAAAATACTGTTGAAAAAAAGGAGCACAGTTATGACAAAATGAAAGTAGAGATAATTCTTAAAAACAGAAGATGGTAGAGAAATAAATGGAAGGTTGCACATCCGTATGGTATTAATTGTTAGAGACTAGAAGCAGTCCCAAAGGCCAGAGTAAATCACGAAACCTGAGAAAAGTGTTGTGCCTACACAACTGACCATAGTAAGCAAGAGATGCAGAGACAGATGAAATGGAAAACTTTATAGTGCGCAGCCTGAGGATTACAGTACTTGGTATGCCACTCATCCTTACCACCAATCCCCCAAGTGTTTTCTTTTCTTCCATTATCAGCCAGAAGCCAAAGCTAGTTTCAGTTAGGCTGTTTTCAATTCTAGAGACGGCTGCGGGTGTTTTTCTAGAACTTGGAACTAAGCATGGTTAAAAAGTAACGCCACTTCAACTTCCAGAGTGAGTCACAGGCTGCTCTGTAATCTTCAAGCCAGTTCAGATCTGGGCTACCTCACAGTGGCAAGACAGCCGGATCTCATCTCACCTTAACTGCCAAGAAGGTCTGTTCACCACCACACCGGCAGAAATGATTGAGGAAGTGGGTTGGATCAACGGATTTCTCATAGATCAATCGGGTTTGCGTTTGGAAAAGATACTTGATACAATGTATCATCAAGAAGGAGAAACAGAATGCTGATACATTCTGGCATCAGTAAGAATGATTTAAAGCTGTGAGAGCCTAACATCTTTTTATTTACTGGAAATGCATTGGGGAACTGCCAGCACAAAACCTTTCAGATATTTTGAATTTACAGCGTATCCATCAGGATTCGATCAAAGAAGCAAAACAAGTAGAACATATCTATTAAGAGATTTATTGCAAGGAATCAGCTGATGTGCTTGTAGGGGCTGGCTAGGCAAGCCCTAAGTCCATAGGGCAGGCTTGGGGGAGAGGGGGCAGGCTACTAAGCCAAAGCTGCTGTCCACAGGTGGAATTTCTTCAGAGAAGCCTCAGCTCTTCTTTTAACACCTTTCAACTGACTGAACCAGGCTGACCCAGATTATGTAAAATAATCTCCTTTACTGAAAGTCTATTGACTATAGACTTGAATTACATTTACAAAATACCTTCACTGCAACACCGAGATTAGTGTTTGATCGAATCACTGGGTACTGTAGTCTAGCCAAGTTGACACATCAAAAAGACTATCACAAATAATGTTTTGGAGCCTAGTCAGTTTCTAAAGAATTTTTAGATTACAAAAGAAAAAAAAAATACCCAACAGGCTCTAGGAACTAGATACTTTATATAGAAAGCAGAGATGTCCTTACTCACCTGGTGGTAAGTGTACCTGGGTAGTTCAGGAAGGGCCTTTAACCTAGCTTGTGAAGTCCAGGAAGGCTTGCTGGAAGAGGAGGCACTTAAGCAGGGTGTAGAGTTAAACTTTGCGGAATGTGGCATTTAGGGGTGGAGTGAGGGATGGCAGAAAAATCCACGTAGTGATGGTCCTGGCCCCTAGACTGTGCTGACCCCACTCCGAGGTGGTGCTGACATTCTCAAACACATCGTAAAAGGCAAGTGAGTCATGGCGGACTCACAGATCATTTCTACTTTACAGCATTTCCACCCCTGTGACTCTCAATGTGGCTGTTAATGGTGTAAACCCGGCCCCTCCCTCAAGTCTCCAAGCCCCCAGGGAGGTATTGCCTCCATCAAAAGCGAGAGTTTGCTGCAGAGGCTGCAGCACGCATGTGGTCCATGTGCTCGGAAAAACATCCTTCTCTTCCTGTCTCAGCTTGGCCGGTTCATCGGCTTCCTGAACAAACATCCCTCTCCCAGCCTGTTTCTCTGTTCCTTTACCCACGTCCTTCTTCTCCTTCCCACTTCCTTCAAGTCGTCAGTCCTGGGCCCTGGTCATCTGTGCACTCATTAGCATGTGAGCCTCTACATTTTCAAAATGGATTAAGTAATGTTTTTCCCAGCTTCCTTTCAAGGAACTGAGGGCAAAATGAGGCACTGTGTGAAGCCCCTTAATACAGGCACTACCTTGGGGTGGGTGCCTGAGTGGTTCAGTCAGTTGGGCACTGCATTTGGTTCAGGTCATGATTCCAGGGTCCTGGGATCAAGCCCTGAGTTGGGCTGTCTGCTCAGCAGGGAGTCAGCTTCTCCCTCTCCCTCTGCCTTCTCCCCCATCTCATGCGGGCTCTCTCTCAAATAAATCAATAAAATCTTGAAAAAAAAAACAAAACCTGACACTACCAGACGAAACTACAGACGAGTTATTACCATTATGTATGTATGTATGTGTGTGTGTGTATATACACACACACACATATAGAGAGAGAGATAATCTATATATATATATAGATAATCTATCTCTCCATTCACTCACCACACCTAAATTGTGTGTCACTTAAGTATAGAGATTATCCTTGAATCTATGATACCTAGCACAGTTTCCTGGGCAGAGTAATTGCTCATTAGCTATCTGGTAAAGACAATGATAATGAAATCACCTTTAGGAGACAAATCATTGCAAACAGCCACCCTGTGGTGTTAGAATGTTCCCATTCCCTGCCTCTGGCTAATTGGTTAAGACCGAGCTCATGGAACATTGTTGCTAAGAAAGCTTTGCCTCCCTATCCTCTTGTCTGAGTTTAGTACCTTCTCCTTTTCCTGTAGAATCATCTCTACACTTCAGTCATGTCTCTTGCTGTGGTGGGCTTTGGCTCTCAGTGGGCTGGGGTGCTCTCTGAGGTGAAGGATTGGGTTCTAAGGATCTTCGCCAGGATGAACCAGTTCCTGGCATGATGCAAGTGTGCCATCAAAAATAAATTAATAGCACAACAGTCATCCCTCTTGATTTCTGTTTCCATAACAGTCTCATGCCAGAGAGACTCTTCGGAGAGGGAATAACGCTTAGACGTGTGCTTAGAAATTTCTTCTATGTCCTTGTCAAGTGGATTGAAAATAAAATGGAGTCAAGAGGATGGGCCGAACTCCTGACCCAGTATTCTCTCAGAGAAGACATGGTTCCCAGAGTTGTACCTCTTTGAAGTTTCTCTTCATGGATTCTGGGACTTTCCTCAGCCTGTGTCCCTCACAGGTCTGGGCATGTAGGTAGTTAAGTTGCATCAAACAGTGACAGCAACGTGCACTGGACACCCAAGGAACTTCTAGAGGATACTGGTGGAGGAAAGTTCCTTCTCCTGGCTTTGTTGTTGTTGTTTTAAAACCTCAAAGTGTTCATGCGTGTCTGTACCATGCGGCCTCTTTGAGGGGAGTCAAAATGTCCGAATCCATTTTTGTATGTCTCAGATCTAACCCAGAGTAAGCACTCAATACATATTTGTTGTTTTAAGTATCTGTCCAGCATGTACCCTCAAGGTTGGGGCAGGGTAGCGGTTTTATTGTCCCTGGTTATTAATCCATCTCTCAACTTGGCCACTTCCTGTTGCTCTGAGGAACCTGGCAACGGGATTCTGCAGCACATCCGTGGGGGAACCCACCAGGTCACCTTCTTGAGATGGTGAGTCAGAAACAGGAAGACAAAAGAATTCTGAGCCCCATGTTCCGGGGGGACCTACACACAAGGTGACTCATTGTTATTGTTGTTGTTGGTGGTGGTTTGTTTATTTGCTTGGAACAGGCAAGGAATTATGCATTCAAGCGTTAACTAACACTCCGCTGTTCTGGAATGTGGCCGCCATTGCCATGGGGGAAGCTCTGCATTGGTTCAGCAGCTTCTAAATGCCCGCTGGATTACAGGAAGAGTTCGGGGCGTTAAGTAATTTATGGGGTGTTAAGAAGTTCCTTAAGCCATTATTAAAAACACGCAAGCTCCTCCCTGGTCAGACCTCTGGTAAGTCAGACTTCTAACTAAGCAGAACTGATAGGCCGTCTTTTGATGTTTAATGAGTTCGGCAGCAGATGGGAGATGTGATGGACGGGGCCGTGGTGGTGATTTACTGGTCATGAAACAGAATGATGAGAGCCCTGTCCTGAAGAAAAGAAAATGTAGCCGAAAGGACAGGTTTCCCCCTCGCCTTCCTCTCCCACCAATCCCTTCCCCTTTCCGTCTCGGTGCATGTGGTTTTGATTTCCTCACCCCCATGCCTCTCAGAACTGGGCTCATTTCCATTCAGGCGCACACAGAACACTGCAAACTAATTAGCCTTGGATGCTGCCACAGGAAGTCAGGCTGCCAAGTCCTCTTTCCCCACGATTTCTCAACTCTCTCAGCCAGTCTTGGGCCCACGGCTTTGCGCTGGGCCTCTCTGTACAAGTTGCCAGTTCTAATTTTGCAATTTCCCTTCACCTTATCAGCTAGGCCCCAAGCCTGCAGGGGACGGACGGGGGACAGATCTGGACTTGAGCTTGTCCTCTGGACTCTTTCCTCTGGCCCCTTCTCTGCTCTCTTCCCACAATTAGGGAGTCTTGTTTGGATACAGTTTCAGTGTTGACTTGTTAATCTGACCTTGGTTAATGCTTTTAAAAGGAGAGTATTGCCCACCATGCAAGACTTGAGAGAGTTCCCCACCCGCATAGCCACCCCCCAGGAGCCTGGTACCTCAGACTTTTCTCAAAGGTTAACCCGTTTTCTCACAAGCTGTAGGTGTCAGCTCTTCCCCTAGCAGTCTCAGTTGAGAGCCCTTGACAATTCCTGGAATAGGGTGTGAAAGCAGGGTGGAGGGAGGAGAGGGGCTGAGGGATGGAGAGATTATGGGCTCTGGGACGCCAGCAGGGGAGGCTTGGCACACAGACTCCTGCTAAGGGGCATCCCCTTCTATGGAAACCTTGAATCAAACATGGAAACCCAGTAGCTCACAGGCCAGATCTGAGCCACTGAAACAGAAAATTGGTTGTCAGCATTTGGAAGTCAGGTTTCACATACAAATCCAAACTGCTTGATTCTTAGGAAAAAATTAGATGTGGTGACACTGGGCCAGCATTCAGGCCTGCGACCCCAGCTGGCTGGATCTGGGTAGAGCCTGCTCCCTAGAGCTCGAGTGTGAACTCTCCAGGTCACTCCAGCCCCCACTTGTCTCCTTTATCTTATTAATCTCACCTACCCAGCTCCTGCAAACAGTTGAGTTGGCCATTCTTGCTCTAAATGGAGAAAGGGAAATTTAATATTGACTCCTAAGAGACTTGACAGGGCTTTCTGCATGAAGTTTCTTCTTTTCCACTCTCTTTTTATCACCTCAAAAAATATCCACCACGCCACAGCGATTGCCTGCTGGGTCCTTTGGCTCCCTTCTCCACCAAGACCGCGAGGTCCCTGAGGGCCGGACTCATGGCTGTCTTGGTCACTGTTACACTCCCAATGCCTTACACAGGCCTGGATACTCGACACATTCTTCTTGCCAGATGACGATAATATTCTTTCTCATTCAGCAAATGTTTATTGAATGCTCCCATGCATCATGCTAGGTCAGTGTGAAGTGGGATTCAAAGACACGAGATGTGTCTCTTAATGAGCTCTGAGAGGAGGAAATGGAGAAGTGGCAAATAAGATATGCACAGAAAGGAGAGAATTCAAGAGGGTAAAAAAATCATGGTTCAATGGACCAAGTCCTAAGAGAGCTTGTCTGAGGAGAACACACCCGTAGGGTTTTCTCAATTGGGTAGGATTGGGGCCCAGGACTCACTTTTTTCACCACACCCTAGGTCTCACTTTTGCATTTCAGGGCTTATCTTCTGAACTCCCAGTTTTTATCTATCCAAATCTGCCAGTGACTGAACTATATTCATTTCTAATAGTTGCTTCATGGCTTTGTTTCTGTGTGGTAGGAGGCCAGCTGGTGTGGAAAACCCTGAGCTCCAGCCCTGCTCTGTGGTGTGCCTACATGAGCAAAAAGAAGCACACGATAAATGCAACAGTCAGAGGTAGGAGGCTCAACAAAAGTCTTGACAACGATGAATAATGGAACAGCATGGGCAAAAGGCTGAAACATTAAAAGTGCAAAACGTGAAATGCAAAGAAGGTGAACGATCCTATCTTCATGAGCTGCAGTGACAGAAATGTTCGATGTCACCTAACAGCGACTGCTTTCCTAGACCTATTGTCACTGACACAGCCTACTCAATCTTTGTGAATCAAGGAAATTTCTCTCTGAAATATGGTGAAAAAAGAAAATCTACACCTAACATGTTTTCTTTCCTCAACATTGGCTAGCACTTGGCTTATTTTAACACTGAGATAGATCCATCAAATATACACTTAAACTATGTTCAGATTATGGGGGGTATCATCAGAAAAACAATACTGAAGGGAAGGGATTAGCAACTTACTGTATAGACTTCATAGAAATATTCATTCCAGGAGCCCTGTAGAAAGATATTGGAGATAGTCATGATCTTTAAGATCTTGAATTTGTTGTATGTACCATCTACAAAAATAAACAAAAAAAAAAAGATCTTGAACTTGTTGAAAAGGAATCCTTAAATTGTATAAAATTTAATTGGGCACCTGGGTGGCTCAGTTGGTTGAGCGACTGCCTTCAGCTCAGGTCATGATCCTGGAGTCCCGGGATCGAGTCCCACATCAGGCTCCCTGCTCGGCAGGGAGTCTGCTTCTCCCTCTGACCCTCCTCCCTCTCATGCTCTCTCTCGCAAATAAATAAATAAATAAATAATTTTTTAAAATTTAATTATGTAAAATTTATATATATTTATATACAGGTACAGATATAGATATACCTACGTTATATATTTATATATGATATGTATTATTAGATATTATAAATTATATATGTGTATATATATACTGTGTGTGTGTGTGTGTGTGTGTGTGTGTGTACCTATCTCTCATAATATTAAAGACACGTTTACTATAAAGTGGAAACTTCAGGGGGATTTGAATCTTCACATTAGACATTTTGACATCTACAAGAAATGCACGTGCTGCCACTCACCCCTCCCATGTGCATTACAGACGTCACTAATTGATCGCAAAGCTTCTTTTTGTACTAAGATTTGTCAGCAAAAAGAGTTCTCAGCGCTACACGCAGCTACCATTTCCAACCTACATTCATGTTGAAACTTATTTGCCATCATCATCTAGAGCTTCACAAAAACAGAATCTAGATCCTCACAAAAGCAGAATATTTTTTGATGATATGTTTTAGATGACAGTATACTTAGAGTACTTCACAATCCATATACATTACATAGTTTAATCCACTTAACATCCTTGCAAAGATGTTATGATTGCTGTTTTACAGATAACATTTGACACTGACATTTGACTCCTATGAATGATGATATTAAAGAAACATGGGTACTTCACTGCTTCTAAGCTTCTGATCTTAGAGCCTGTAGAGACCTGATTATACAAGGAGAACTTCGGACTGCTATACTCTACTGAGATTTACACAGTAGAATTTCTTAGATTAATCTAAACTTTCAATCTCTCTTCCCAATATCTCACTTTCCTTTTTTGACACACACACACACACACACACTCTCTCTCTCTCTCTCTTTTGTCTTTTCATTTAACCATTATGTTTTTCCTTTTGCTTTTCTCCACAAAGCTGTATATCCTATAGAGGATAACATGAGACAGGACTTCCCATGATCAGTGTAAATAGAGTCCTTGCCCAGACCCGTTCAACCCTCGTCCTGGTTAAATGTCCTCAAATTGACAATCTATGTACAATAGAGATCTGTGCCATTGACATTTCAGGTTAGAAGGATCCAGACACAACTGTGTTATATGTGGGCAACAGGGCTGATTTGTCTTCTAGTTGTTAAAGAAGAATCTGTTGTTGTTGTTTTAAAATTTTATTTATTTATTTGACAGACAAAGATCACAAGTAGGCAGAGAGGCAGGCAGAGAGAGAGGGGGAAGCAGGATCCCCGCTGAGCAGAAAGACAGATGCGGGGCTCGATCCCAGGACCCTGAGATCATGACCTGAGACAAAGGCAGAGGCAGAGGCTTTAACCACTGAACCACCCAGGTGCCCCAGGAAGAATCTGTTGTTTAAAGGTAGAATGATCTGCTTAAAATTAGCTGGAAAACTCATCTCCAATTCTAGGAGCAGCTTGGCAGTTAGACATTTCCCAGCCACTCATGGCCCTCCTCTATGTGTACCACAGAATAAGACAGGATTTGAGTTCCATGAGAGAGCGCCTAAGACAAGTTGCTGAGAAGGGGACAAATTTGGCCCACATGTTACCTTGAAACACATCAGTCTAAGAACTGGCATGAGCCTTAGAGGCTCTCTCTCTCCCTCCCCTCTCTCCCTTCCTTTCTCTTTCTCTCTCATACCAGAATAAGTAATTTTGAAAAGGCATCACCCTTCAAAGGGACCAGTTTTTTCCCTGGTATTTGAGACAAATCGGTACCTCCACAGTTTACCAGTATGGGTTTTCCAAGGCTTCAGTAGTATTCAATCGCCAGACTAATTAAAAATCCAGGTGAATACAGTTGTCAAGGGATCATAATCCTAATACAAATACAAGTCAAAATCTACATACCTGGGGGCGCCTGGGTGGCTCAGTAGGTTAAGCCTCTGCCTTCGGCTCAGGTCATGATCTCAGGGTCCTGGGATCGAGCCCCGCATCGGGCTCTCTGCTCAGCAGGTAGCCTGCTTCCCCCCGCCTACTTGTGATCTCTGTCTGTCAAATAAATAAATAAAATCTTTTAAAAATATCTACATACCTGGACTTTTTAATCAGGAGCTTAAATTTCGAAGTAGGCTAGTTCTATGTGGATCAAACTGAGCCATGACCCAATGATATCTGACCTGTATATAATCTATATAATTAAATTGATCTTCTATTATATTAAATATAATCTATATAATATCTATGTAATTAAAGTTTTCTCAGTTTTTCAGTAGATAACTTGGAAACTACATTTTTCCAGTAATGGTGAAAATTAAACTTGAGAATCAACTTGTCTAAAGCCCTCCTTCAAGTCCTGGGAATGACCTTCTGGGGTGTACCCAATTCCTAACCTCATATGGTCATGGTACAGAAATAACAATATCTCCTTTTAGGGAGTTATGTGGATAACAAGATGTTTTTGTGGGGTCCCCTTATTTCTAATGTAATCAGAGAATTATCACTCACGAGGCAAGAATTGTGCATTCCATACCTTCTTTCAGTCATTAATTCACTATTCCCTTTAAATAAATGAACAATGAGAAAATACATTTCCACTATATTATTAATTAGAAGCCATATCGCTTTCTATAGACTTGTTTTTCTGTGACAAATGATAAGATGAGCTGCAGATTTGGACACTCGTTCAGAATATCTGGGTTACATTTGACTAAATGTACTTAGACTAGGACCCTCCTGGGCAACAGGGCTTAAACTCAAAGGGAATTGTTAATTTATTATATAGAAAACAGAACCCAATAGTTTATTGTTTAATCAAAAAACATTCCATTATTGGAGTTAGCCATTGTCGATAAATAAAGCCATTGTCAAGTACTGGTCTAGAACAACTACTTCCTTTTTCCTGTTATCCGTTTATATCCCATATGGTCCTGTTCTGACTATAACAATAACACCCTCTATTGCTGAGAAGTGAAACCTCACACAGCATATTGGCTACGCCTGCGTCCAAATGTCCTAAATTGTTTACTCTAAGGCAAGTTCTTAAGATCAGATGGGTAACATTTTAGTTCAATTTATTCTATGTTCGGGCAGAAAACCATCTATGTATGGATGTTATCCTTCTTGTCATCATCACTGTCGTTATCCTCAAAAGTTCATCTTTATGCTTTTGAAACCTGAACTATTTATTCGGTATAGCTGGCTGCTGAGGATAACCCTGATTATAAACAATTAATTGAGAAAATTAGGCACTTTTAAGACTCAAAAGTGCAGGTAAAGAAATACATTTTTATTCATGAAATAATGATTTGTTGAGTCTGTACTCAGTGCCAGCAAAGAGCTAGATGTTGGAATACAGTAATAAAGGAGACAGACATAGTCACTCCCTTTGTGGAACTTACGTTCTTGTAGAAAGACAAGCAATCAAATAAATAACATAGTTATTTAATTAAGACAGATTAATAGCTGTCTGTGATTTCAGTTCACTTGAATCAGAATTTCAAAAAGACTGATCTTTGGGCATTATGCTGCAGATATCAATCAGACAATGGCTGATGTTTACTTCTCTTCAAGTGTTCACTCTTTATGTACCCTGCTATATTAGTGTCTTAGGCACAGAGTCCTAAACTCAGTAGGGAGGGAGAGAGGCAAGAGAGTGACTGGTGTTTCTTTCTGTTGGTCACTGCTGGATGTATCATGTGTTTTTAGCAAATCACTTCTTTTCTCCAGGGTTCAGTTGTGCTGCTTATAAAACTTACTCCTTTACAAGAGTAAAGCAACTGGGCACAATACGATTTCTGGAACCACTGCAGTCATATTCTGCCACACATAAAGAGGGAATGGGGCTGGAAATGGGTCTGACCCTAAAAGATTCCCAAAAGACTACACTCCTTTGGGATGACGGAGCCCCGGTGCAGGGCTCAGGAGGAGTGGACTATGACTCTAACCAAGTCAGCTTTTGTAAATGAACTATTGGTCTTAATTTCCCCTAAAATGAGGGGAAACGTAAGCGATTAGAGTCTTTCATATTCCTCTTAGCAACACAAGTTATTCTTTTGTTAACTTTACACAAAATCTATCATCTATCTATCATCTATCTATCTATCATCTATCTATCTATCATCTATCTATCCATCAGTCCCCTATCACGTATAAATTAAGTGGACAGTGTCAAAGCGTTTAATGGAAGGTGGGGTAAGAGAGTGGGTACGAGGAGATGGGTCCCTGGAACCTCAGCCTATCTTACTTCACTCCCTGGAATGACTCTCAAAACACCTCTTTTGAACCCCTTGGGCTCAATGATGCCCAGTTTGAGAGGCGTTAATCCTTTCCTTGCTGATACCATGGGGGTTAGTATGGGCACCAAGAGGCAGACATCCCCAAAATGCCAAATCCCAAATGGCAACTCAAGTCAACTAGCCCCTCGTCAACAGAGCAAGACTGGGGAGAGGCACCAAGTCAAGGAGCATGGAAACCTGTTCTATGACAGGACACTCCCCTCCGCCAGCCCCAACCCTGCACCCACTGTGTGCAAAACATCACATCACACCACTAGGTGGAGCCCAGGTCTTAGCAGAAGGAAGAGTGCTGAGGTCTCTGGAAGGCTGTGTACATAGTGCCTGAGAACTGGGTTCCTTGGGATGTTTAAAAGAGAAAAGGGACGGGACACCTGGGTGGCACAGTTGGTTAAGCTGCTGCCTTCAGCTCAGGTCATGATCCCAGGGTCCTGGGATTGAGTCCTGCATCGGGCTCCTTGTACAGCAGGGAGCCTGCTTCTCTCTCTGTCTCTGTCTGCCACTTTGCCTGCTTGTGCTCTCTCTCTATGACATATAAATAAATAAAATCTTTTTTAAAATCTTAAAAAATAATAAAATACAATAAAAGAGAAAAGGGTAGAGGGTTGGGGGGGGATTGTGGGAGGTGACGTGGCTGTATTGGTCTCTGGCTATAGAGAGAGAGAGTACTTGAATTGAGACATCTCTTCTCTATTCCACCAAAAGCCTTTGTGAAATTTAAGAGTAAAGGTCTTTAAGTATTTAGCCACTGATTCATCTCCATGACCACATAGAGAGTGCTTAGAGGTCCCATCAGATGCTGGTTTAATAGAACACTGGTCCATAGGAAGAACGTGTGAGGATGTAAGCAGTCTTGGAGGTCATCAAATCCAACCACTCCAAAGTGGCCTTCTAACCTTGGCTTATACACCTCAAGTGATAGGCATCTCACCAACACTTGAGGCAGTGCATTTCCTTGTCTGCCACATATGTTTATCGTAAAATCCTTCTTTTGTATTAAGCCAAAATGTGCTCCCCTGTTTAGCTTCCACTACTTGCTTCTGATTCTGGCCTTTAAAGGTGCAGGGAATGAGCTTAATCACCTTCATGATTGTCCTTCAAGTATTTGAAAAGAGCTACCATGTTTCCTGAGCACCTTCCAATTTTCCGAAGCAAAACCTCTGTCTTATTGCTTGTTTCTTGAAGCAGTAGTCTTTGTATGGTGACATTAAAATCATCTTTTAGGAACTGATTGATATAACACAGCAAAGGATTTTGGTCTTAGAGCAACAGCAGTAGGAGTAGCAAACACAGCATCGCCTTATCGTGACAAGTAGTTCGAGGTGAACAGAATGTAAGAGACGTACATAGATGCATCATGAAAGGCCCAGGCAGAGAGTGTGGGAAATGGAGCTGGGAAAGGCAGACAGGGCCAGTTAGGCAAAGGTCACATCTCACCATCCATCTGTCACCCATCCCTCTTTGATTTATTCAGTCAACAAATATCTACTGAGCCATTGGCACTGTACTAAGCCCCGGGAAGAACATAGTGGGCAAAACAGACATAGTCCTTGCCCTTCAGCAACTTGCATTCTAGACACATTGCTTTGATTGAGCCTTAATCAATGCTCAGATATTAACCAACAAAGTTGTATAGATATAAGTGGCAGCAATGCAGGAAGGTATGGTGACAGGGAGCCTGATCAGGTTGAGGAAGGAATGGTCAGGGAAGGCTTCCCTGGAGGAAAGTCCAATTCATCTGATATCTAAAGGAAAAAAGGTTAATGACTAGGCAAAGAGAAAGTGGGTGAGGTCAAGTGCAGGAGAGCTTTCCAGACAGAGGGAACAGCATGTACAAAAGTTCTGAGGTAGAAAGAAGGCTGAGACTCTTGGAAGACAGAGGTGAAGGTAAAGTGATGAGAAATGGAGCTGGGCAGAAATAAGATTAGAGGACCTTGACCAAATGAAGCTGTTTAATCGTTATCCTCACATCAGCTAGAAGCCACTGAAGGAGAATTACCACAAGGTTTTGCAGTAAGAGGACAGACTAGATAGATCTATGATCAGAAAGATACTGTGGTAGCAGGTGAAGGAGGCTGGACCAGGGCCACACTTGGTGCAAGGAGAGCCTGAGGGAGGGAGAGTAACAAAGGAGAGATGATGAGGGCTGAACTAAGGCCACGATAGTGATGGATCATGGCTGCAGAACCTACCAGAGAGGAAGCTAGAACAGCCGCTATGCCTCTCTTATTGCATGACTGGAGCCCTGAAAGGGACAGAATTTTAACGACTTACTCAAAATCATATAGTTAGCTGGTAGCAGAGAGAATATCAGAAGCAGGAACCAAACTAAACAACAGCCTGCTAGTCACCCCACTTTTTTTTTTTTCTTGAAAAGATTAACTGGGACATGTCAGGAATCGATGTCTAGTGAAGTGTTTCTCAGAAAGGAAATGTAGGTGCTGAGACGAACTGTTCATTGAAACATGGGTTTCTTCCTTTTTTTAAAAAAATATTTTATTTATTTATTTGACAGAGAGAGAGAGAGATCACAAGTAGGCAGAGAGGCAGGCAGAGAGAGGGGGAGGCAGGCTCCCCGCTGAGCAGGGAGCCTGATGCAGGCTCGATCCCAGGACCCCAAGACCATGACCTGAGCTGAAGGCAAAGGCTTAACCCACTGAGCCACCCAGGTGCCCTGAAACATGGGTTTCTTAAATAGGAACTGGGGCTCCCACAATTTTAAACCTTGAATAGGAGACTTGTGGATTTTAGGGATGCTCTTCATCCATTTGGCTTGTTATTCTCTCCGTCCGCTGTCATGATTATAAAAATAGATATTAGGTCCAGAAGGGATCTGGGCCAACATTGAGTCTGGTAGTTTTTAATCCTAGCTCAGTGGGGGAGTGCACCCCATTCAGAGATGGGCTGCCAAATGTTCACTAACGTGAGGAATCTCTTTACGTGAATCCGCTTTACATGAATTGCGGCATGGCAATGCTGTCCAACAAGAATGCTGGATTGAACAGGTCGTGTGATCTGGTAGGAAGAGATCCCTGGGACTGAGAGGTAAGAGTGTGACCTTCAGCAGAACCCATGAGAATGCTGAGAGTAGTTAGAAGTCAAGACCAGGGCAGTGATTGGTTCCAAGAACAGCCACCCAGAACTAAAGGGAGCTTGTGTGTGTAAAGCCCTAATAAGACACTGTTACAGGGACTGTGAGACGTGCCTTCACTCATTACACAGTAATTAACTGTTGACAGTGATCCAAGAGGTAAATGTTATTGTTACTTTCATTTTCCAGGTGAGACACCCACCCTCAGACTACATAGGTAATACCCATAGTCACAAAGAGTATGAAAGCAGCAAAGCCAAGTTCACCTGAGTACAAAGTGCTTGCCCCCTGCCTACTACACAGCCAGCCCCCTGTCCAAGCATGTCATTCAGGATGGCAGGTGACCACCACTCAGTTCATGGGTAGGAAACATGGTGGCCTCGGGGCGAGAAGAGGGTAAGAACCGGCCACACTATCATCAGCCTCCCTGTTGTACCCCTCTGTGGCTTGGGAAACCTTGCTCAGTGATATTCTTCCTTACAAACAGGTGGGGAGGAAGAGCACTGGGTGTGTGTGGGGGTGGGGGTGGGGGTGGGGCTGGGGGGCATTTCCTTCCTTCAGTAGATCCTGGGAACCCCAGGGGAGGAAAGGGGGCATCAGAGGACGTGGACACCAGTTATTCTCTCTGTACCCAGGAGCTGGTCTCATCCCTGCTGCACCACCTTCAACCAGAACTTGACCATCTTCCTCTGTTGCATCAGGCTTTTGTCCGTTTACTTCCTCCTGTTTTATTTGGACTGGTTTTCCCCACTGAGGGGATACCTACTCAGCATTTGGGACTCTACAAGCTCACAGGCAACTGTTTTTTGCCTCTGGTCCAACTGCCGTTGGGCAGCAACCTTCCCTTCCATTCTGCCCCCCACCCCCCAGGCTTCCCTGAGCTCTGCCCAACCTCCTCAGCCTTCAGCCCCCTCCTGGCTCCTCCCGCCTCCCCACCCACCCACCCTGCACCCTCAGGACATCCGAATCTTGGCCTGGAAAGAGTCTTCCCCCTGCGGCCTGATAGTCAGCACCACACTGAATGAGGCCGACAGTCCATGTGCAAAATGATATGACTGGCCTCTTCGAGCAGCCCTGTCCCCCACTGGGGCGCCCCAGCCCCTCTCTTCTCTATTCTTCACACTGCCCCCTTCACTGAAAACCTGCAGAGCAGAAAGAAAGCAGATACGCAACGAGGACGTTTTCATTCATTCATTTACGAGGAGCCATTTCAAGGCCAACGCTTTGTCCCCACCTGGGTAGCAGGTGAGTGTGATTTTCATCTTGACCTGGGGCTAGCATTCCATCGTGGAGGACAGCGTGTCCTAGGGGAGGAAAGAACAATTGCTCAGATGTGGGTGGAAAGTCGCAACTGCTAGAGATGAATGGTTGCTCACGGAGGGACAGACCAGTGTGCCCTGTGGTAAGGCCCTCAGCCTTTCCCCTGCGGTCAGGTCACCCGAGCCCATTCCTCCGCAGTCAGGTCACCAGAGCCCAGAAGGTCTGGGTCCGGTGGCAAGGTCTGAGATGCATTCTAAAAATGGCATTTCTTGGTAAGATAATATGGCTTACGTTATCACCTCTCCCAGGAGAGGTTTCTATTATAGAAAGAGTTAAGACCCAAGCTAAGTAAACGAACTCTAGTATTGGAAGTCAGGAATCGCCATAGAGGTAGGGGAGGGGTTTGGGGAAGACAGGCTGAGGCCCCGGGGGTCGTGGAAACCACACGAGGGGAATCCCTCGAAGCTTCCACATTGCCTCAGCCTGCTTGCTGCTGCGGCTGCTTCTGGGTAGTTAACTCAAAGAACATTCACAGCAGAAAGAAAAAGACAAGCCCAAGCCCGGCTCCCACCCGCAGCTCCCTCCCTCTTTTGCTGAAAGTCTTTGTAGAAAGCAGTGACTGAGAGGATCAAAGCGTCCACTTCCTCCCCTTTGATGTGTGGTCGGAGTCGGGTTCTGAAGTCAGAAGCGTGTTGCGTTTCATTAGACCTGATACGAAGCTTTCTCGAGGTCACGGTGACCACGCTGCTTTAAGCGAGTTCACAGTCACTGGAAATAGCAGAGCTCCCCGGCAGCCCTCAGGCCTAGTAGGAAATAATCTCTCCTGGCTCCCTACTGCTTTGCCTGAAGGGGCTCTCTCTTAGACAGTCCTCTTTCTGGCCCAAACAGCCCCAATTCTGCTTTCATTTGCCTTCCTCCTGTCAAATTCTGGAGCCTCAAGTGGGTCTGAGAAGGGCAAGTTTGGGTCTGAAATACATTGTTTTCAGTGGTGCCAGCCCTTCCCTTCTCTAAAAGGACCTCAACCCCAGCTGATGGCAAGGGCCCTGGTTGTCGTCTGTCCTCGTTAGGTGAGCTCCGGGTAATGGTACCAGATTTGCTAGTGATACTTACTGGAAGAACACAGTGCAAACCCCAGTTAACCTCTCTCCAGAGAAAATATTTACCATAAATTTTCTCCTGTTTATAGGACAAACGGTTTAAGCTACAACGCTGCGCTTAGGCTCCCAAGGAACATGTTTCTTGGCACATCCTGATTTCAGGCTGCATTCGAAATTTGCTACGGGAAAGCGCTTTTAGTAGAAAATCAGAGACTTTCATAAGTTGGGTTTACTCACTTCCCAGGCCAGATAAAGGCTCAGGCAAATGACTGGATTCTTCTCACCCAAGACTGAACTCATCTTGTCTGCAAAATGGGGAAACAGTCCTTAACAGCACTCGGCTGGTGTCAGATTCCCCACAGACATTCTTGGGATATTGAAAAATATAAATAAGAGTTGTCATCCAGGAGGAAAGAAAGAACGAGAATTGTGCCGGACTTGCTTATAATTATTTTATGCTCTCGTAAGTCTTTTCATTTTCCATTACTGGAGAAAGGGATTACCCTCTTTCCAGGGCTTAGGGCTTCTAAAAGTCTTTACCTCATCCCCAGGGGGCCTGGGCCTCCTGGCCTCATCCCATGGCCCCTTTTCTTGTCTCTGCGAGTCCCAGGGCTGGGCCTTCTATCTTCCTCTCTAACCGCTCAGGCCTGTGTTCCTCTCAAGTCTCGTTCCTGCCACTGGAGAGCAGATCAGATGTCCCTGCCTAGTCATTGCCCCTAAGAAAAATTACAAGAGCCTTCTCCTCGATGTTTGTTCCCTGATAGTTTTGTTGTTGTTGTTGTTTTTAGAGATGGGGACCGGGGGAAAAGCCTAGTGTAGGGAATTTATTACAGTTGTTGCTCCTGGTGCTCTCAGCGGATATCTGAAGACAAGTCCTGGGGCAGACGAGCTGGGCTGAACACCTGGCTCTGCCTCTCCCCTCCTGTGGGAACTCTCTTAACCATCCTGGGCCCAGTCTCCTCACCTACAAAACCTGCCCAAGGTACTGTGTAGGGATTAAGTGAACCAAGGCAGCCTTCACTTCCCTTCGGAAAATAACCACTCACTCCTCTTTGTCCTCCTCCCCACCCTCCCTCTAGTCTTCACAGAAGCCACAACAAACTGAAGATGGCACCCCTCGTTTGGGCCTTGGCCTAAGCTTCCCTCTTGGGCTGTTTGCCCTTTCCCCACTTCCTTCCTATCCTCAAAACTCCGTTCTATTTTCTCTGAGAACTTAGAAACGCCCCCTTCTGTGATGTTGTAATATTTCAAAGATAGGTTATGATGTGATAACCACCACAAATTTACTTACCTCTTTCAACTAGAGAAAGAGCTCCTCAAGGCAGGGAGCAAGTCATTTGCGTCCTTCTTTCCTTATGTAGCACTTCTGTTAATAATAATAGTTACCTTGAATTTACTATGTGCTAGGCAATGTGCTACTCATTCATTCATTCTTTGCTCACCCACAAATGTTTATTGAGTACCTGTAGTAGTCCGTAAAGCCTATTTTAAATGCTTACCATATGGACGTGTCCACACATTCCAAAAAGTTGAGCCTCTGCCATTTGGAATACACAGGATATTCATGGCCATCTGCCCTCTGTACTAGTTAGTGGGCCTTCATAAGTCAGTAAATGCCTTGATTCTCAGCCTTGAATACTGAACAGGATGGATAAGAAAAAAATTTTCTCTCTAAACCATATCATAATGAAAATTGAGAGAATCAAAAAAAGCTTCTAGGGAAAAAGGAAAACTGACCACAAAAGAACAAGAATCTAATTGGTATCAGACTTCCCAGTACAGAAAACAAGAAGCCAAAGGGGTAATTAACATCTTTAAAAGCGGAAGGAAGGAAAGAACTTTGAACCTGAAATTGTATCATCTGTCGTGACCTGAGAAGGGTATCATGAGAATACGATCACCTCCTCTGTGTCTCTTGAGGCTGGGTAAGAGAGAGCAGGAAAAGCAAAGCCCGAGTAGGAAATATGAGGAAGAGTAAAGTCTTGTTTCCCCAGACACAATTCCCAGGATGTATATGTGATCCTAGTTCCCTGTTCCTGCTGGGCCATCTGTGGCACCAGCTTGGGTTGTGATGGTGGCAGCCACCCCATACTTAACGTGCTGCCTACAGTGGACATTGCATAGTAATGGACTTGACCACTCCTTTCTAAGGACTGGAGGAGCGGTGGATCCCCTGGCCTTCTAGCCAATGAGAGAGCGGCCAAGAAACTTTTCTAATGACACTCACCGAGTTCTGTAGAAACCATAAATTTGTCTCAAAAAACCCGGAGTGGCTAGGCTCCAGGTGTATGTCACCTGGCTCCAGAACTTCAATTTCCACTTTCTTGTTCTTGGCTACACCCAGGTGATCAGATATGACGGCGACAGAAACGAGGGTGGTGGCGGAGGGAGAGGTGTTCCTGGAGGCTCTAATGATCTTCGGAACAGTAACCAAGACCTCACTTTCAGTTAATGCATATCGTGTTCCTGCTGCATCAAATACCCTTTTGGTTATGAGTAATAAATCTCTAATTTAAGTAACAGATCATTGAGGTTGTTACTTTTATTTCTGGCAAACCATAAAGAGAAAAAGTCAACCCAAGTGGTCTGGAGACTAGGGCATACATCAAACACAAAGACCAAACCTAAGCATTAGCAAAGAATTAGAGGAGAGGCTTTGACCAAATGGACAAACTGCCGACTCTTGGTGGTATGGCACTGGGCCAAGTGCTGGGGAGTGAGACAGACCTGGTTAACCCTCTTCGAGTGCGTTCAATAATTTCCAAAGATGATGGCCATCAAGTCCATTTCCCCTTCCTA
Source organism: Martes martes (assembly GCF_963455335.1). NCBI lineage: Eukaryota > Metazoa > Chordata > Mammalia > Carnivora > Mustelidae > Martes > Martes martes. The sequence continues at coordinate 90,568,667 of NC_137891.1, read as the reverse complement.
TATGTGCATACCGCTCCTTTATGGATTGAGTGTTTATTTCTCCTCACCTTTACTTTACAATGGCTTAGACCAACAGAGTGCAGCAAAAGTGATATCCTGGGGCTTCTGAGCTGAGGCTCTAAGAACACTTGCCATTTCTACTTTCTTCCCCTTAGAATCCCTGCTGTGAGAGGTCCAAGTCACGCGGAGAGGCCACACGTGGGCCTCCAGACGACAGCCCCTAGCTGAGCTTCCGGCTGACTGCCAGCATCAACTATAACTATATGGATAAGCTATCTTAGACATTCCAGCCTTGTCCAGCACCCCCACCCCTGCCAACGCTTTAAACTCTAGTCAATACCACTGAGAGCAGAAGACTCACCCAGCTGAGGCCAGGCACCCCGCAGAATTGTGATAGCGAATAAAACTGCTGTTGTTTTCAGCCGAGTTTTGGGGGTTTGTTGCACTGGAGTAGGTAACTAAAACACAAAGCTTCTTGTTTAATGGAGACAACAGGCACTGAATGGGAGATACTGGTAAGATGTGATGAGTGTGCTGGGTGCTCTGGGGGTCCACAGCATGTTCCCAAGTTGGGAGCTTAGGATGAGCAAGAGCTAACTCACTGAAAAGGAGATAGATATGAATGTTCCAGATAGAGGCAAAGGTATGTGCGAAGGAGAGAAAGATTAAGAAGTCAACATAATCTTAATACAACTTGATCTTGAAGTGTCAGGAGTATGATGAGGAGAGGACCAGTAGTATCGAGAATGTGGAAATTACCAGAAGGGAGCCCTTCAAAGGATGGTAAGTCGGAAAGGTACTGAAACGGATTTGTGCTAAGTTTCATCTTTACTGTAGTGTAATATGTGTAAGTACTAACAAAGCCAGCCAATTTTATTATACCCATTTTTTTTGTTAATAACTAGATACGAGAATGGAGACTCTTTTGGGGAGTGAAACTCCCATCAAGCCCTCTTGGCTGGTTTGGGGCAATGTGGTACTTTTGTTCTTGGCTGTGGCAGCTCTGGTCCCCAGGCTTGGCTGCCTTGGAGTTAGCTAATGGGTGGGACTGGACTGATGGTTTCCATATGAGCTGCTTCTGAAAGGCTCTTGGCATGGACGGGTACAACTTCATCTCCAGTGTTAGAAATTGTTGATCAGCCTATCCCAACAACCCACCAGAGACGCCTGCTGTCTTTCAGGAAATTCCATGCTCCTGGGCCAAGCCCATTGTTTAAATGCCCCCTGAACATCTCCGCGTCGCTGCTCTCAACCCCAGCCAGAAAGAAGAAATAGATACGGACCCAAAGAGACTGGAAAATTTGGGCAGGAAGCTATAAAATGAGATGCAGCTTGGAAAAATACAGATTGCTACATCTGGGAGAGAAAATAATAGATCACTAGCAATCCCTGTACCCTCACCCCTAGCAAATATATAAATGTATTCAAGCGTGGGAGCAGAAGCAGATTATGGTCAAGCTAATGAGGCTTATGCTTTAGTCCCTCAATTGTAAAGACCCCTTCCAAGGCCTTGGGAGAGCCTCGCAATGCGTTCTTTGCCTATTTTTATGAGTTTGCACAGGTAAGCTAATTTTGCATTCTTCTTCTTAAACAGGAACCCCCAAATTGTATCAGCTTCATGCTACCCAAAACCTGGATCTGCCCCTGGGCAGGCTGAAATGTTCAGTAACCAATAAGTGACAATGTTGGTGGTCATTCTGCTAAACAACAACCTCTCTTTCTTAGCTCGTGGGACTCTGTTGGAATAGTCCCTTCGGGCCATCTGTAATGAAGTGAGGCTCAAACCCTTTCAGGACACACCTCCCGATGAGGCTGTGGGCACATACTGGGTCTGGTGCCCGGGAACAGAGTGATGATGTCATGTGACTCTAAGACTGGTCTTCAATAAAATGAAATTAAAGAAATTAAAGCACCAGCCTTTCTGGTGCTGAGCCTCTCACACAGTATTCCTCTCTCTCCCCTTCACCAAACGCTGCCTTTGGTTTAAGAGCCTGATGGCCTATGTTCACACTGAGGTAGATATGGCTGATAATGGACCAAAGGTGTCTTGGCCTGGAGGTTGCCATCTTTAGTTTTTCTGAGGAACTCCTTAAAGTCAGGGGTGCTTGAGGGTGAAGTTGTCCCTCTGTGAGGGGCGAGGGGCAGGGGTGACTCCTGGGAGTCTGAGAGGCACCACCTGAAACAGCAGGAAGAAAGATTGAAATGGCTTTTTGAAATCTCATATACAGTTCTGGTCGTATTCCACACAGAAAAAAATGGTTCCAATTATTTGCTATTGAGTAAAACTGCCCCTAGAGGAGGAGGCCGATGATCATCCTGGGGCCGCCTCTACCACCTGGCCATCTGCCCCATGTCCCCAGGGTCATGCGGGCCCGTGAGAGGAGCACGCTTTCACTCGTTTGGCGTGGCGCTCCCAGGGGCCGGTTTGGCTCAAAAGCAGGGCTCCTCCACAGCCTGCGACATAAAGGAATCTCCAGGATCTGGAAGGGCTTCAAGTTTTTATATTTCCAATTGCAGTCCTTCGGGGCCGTGCTTCTCAGCCAGTCCCCCTGACGGCGTTGGCAGAAGCAGCCTCCCCTGCACCCTCACCCCCGCCCCAACCCCTGCAGCAACAGGCTGGCTTTGCCCAAGGAGCCGTGGAAACATGGCAAATGGTGTTTGTTGACAGTGGAGGTGCGCCCGGCTTGGCTGAGGTTAGATAGGCCCTTTCAGAGCCCTGTCAGGGGTGCCGTAGCCAGGGAAGCCGTTCCGATTGCCGAAGCCTGCAATCTGTCCCTTTAACAGAGATCACACCATATGTCTCCCATCTGGCGGTGTGTATCCTTCCTCTCTGTGCTTCTTTATTGGAAGTTTAATGATACCACATTTACCAAACAAAAACAGTTGATGAAGGCAGACACTAGACCACTGACCCTGAACCAAAAGGTAACATAAGTGGGTTTGGTCTTTGACCCTTGCCTGCTTCCCTGTCCCCTCTGCTTTCTAGGTCCTTCATCCCCCACAGGAGTTCCCTTTCCTTCAGGATGGGGCTCTGGTGACTCGGATGTACAGTCGGCCCCTCTAGCCCATGTGCCCGGAGAGGCCTGGGGTTAGGTGGCTCGCTCCTCTCAGAAAGAGCCCAGAAGAAGTTTTCAGAAGGACGGCAAACATGACACTAACAAATAAATCCTTCATGATGAACTCCGAAGGACCTACAGAGGAGTTTTGGGTTTTGCTTTGGCCTTTCCCCCTCTCCCTCAAACCATCACTCTCCTGATAGAAAAGACAAGTGCTCCCAGGAACCCCTTTGCTGGGGGGTTGGAACTACCTGAGAGGTTGCAAGCTCTCTGTGTTTCTCAGTTGAGCAGGATTAATATTTGGGAAGACAGAGAGATATGGGACCAGGTTTTGTTTATTTCTTCAAGATGCAGTAATTGCTACAATGATATCTCGTCCTAGAGCTTGTAAAGATAGCCATGAGTTTCCACCAGTTGCCTGCCCACTGGTCCTAGCCCAAGTTTCGGACAAGGAGATTCCCAGCTGGGGAGGCCTAGGCCATGGAGCTTCTAGCGGCCTTGGTGACAACTGCACTCAGTCCCTTGGGAAATGGGCCCCAGCCAGTGAGGCACCTGGAGACCCCTGAACAGGGGTTCCACCTTACGTGAGACGTTCGTTAGTGAGAAGTCTCTTACGTCTGTTTCTGGACTCATTACTGGACATCAGCTTTTGACCCCACTTTGTTCTCTGACTTCTTCCCACTAGTCTCTCTCTCTCTCTCTCTCTCTCTTTTTTTTTTTTTTTAGATTTTTAATTTATTTATTTGACAGAGAGAGAGAGACACAGTGAGAGAGAGAGCACAAGCAGGGGGAATGGGAAAGGGAGAAGCAGGCTTCCCGCTGAGAAGGGAGCCCAATGCAGGGCTCGATCCCAGGACCCCAGGATCATGACCTGAGTCGAAGGCAGACGCTTAACCACTGAGCCCACCAGGCTCCCCTTCCCACTAGTCTCTTTTATTCAGCTCTTGCTCCCTCTACACACACACATACCTTCACCACACCATCCCTCCTCCCATCCGAGTTGTGTAAACTTCCTGCTATATTTCCGAGATCCTCACAGCTTTGGACACACCTTTGTGGGGGTCCTGTGCAGGACCGGCCCAGGACTCCCACCCCCCTCCCTAGGTCAGAAGTGGAAAGTGGGGCTCAGACACTCCTTCCAGTAATTGCAAATGAATCCAAATCACAGGGGAAAGCGCCCACTGCAATTTAGGATCAGTGAAATAACAGTGCCGAGGAAGAGAATGAAAGGAGGGTAACACCGAGAATATTTACCTAACTCTATTTTTGTCGTCTATAACTTTAAGTGAGAGTGATCTGTGGCCCCACCATGCTGGTGGCTAGTGTGATAGGCCAAGAATAAAGCAGTTAATTTCCAAGTAAGCTTGGCTTTAAATGCAGAGAACCTCTCAGCACATCGGGGCCAGCCGTGTTAAGGGGTCACTGCTCCCTGTAACTGCCTCTGGCAGGAAACCCACAAGGCCCGCTTTCTGGCTGTGTTCCCTGGCCCTGGACCCCACCCTCTTTGGGTGGGTCTCACTTGCTTGGCATATGTGTGAAGGCATCTGTCTGTTTCCCCCATTCTGGTTTGGGCTGAAACTGATTTATTCCAAAATCTGTTATGGATTTAGGATGTGTCATGCCCCGAGTACTGGGTTTCAGTGCTATTCGAGTAACTTGTACAATTAATTGCTCTTTATATACGGGCTATTAGGGCTTGAGCTGGCATGACGCATATATATTGGGCAAGAATAGTATGCAGATGGCACGTAACAACCAAGCCAACAGGAACACTTGGGCAGCATGCCGCAGTTTGCAAAGCACTTTTACTGCATTATCGCTTTTGGTTCTCCCACAATCCCTTTGAGATAGGTAGCAGAGCTCACAAAGCTATCCCTCCCCTTCGAGAAAGGATAAATCTGGGACTCGGAGAAGTTAAAAGTGGCACCGCCAGAATTTGAGATTCCATTCCCCTTAAGAACTCACACGAGCTGAAAGAGATGTGACTTTGGCTTCTGGGAGTCTTCACTTATTTTGTTTGAAACTCTCTGTCATTAGCCTGCACTGCCTTTTTATTTAATGTTGTTACTGAGGTGTAATTGGCATGTAATACACAGCACATATTTAAAGTGTACAACTTTATAAGTTTTGACATGTGTATATACCCATGAAATCAGCACCATAATGGAGATAATGAGCATATTCACTGCCCCCTGAAAGTCTCCTTGGACTTCGTTGTAACCCTTCCTTCTCTCTGTTCTCTGTGTTGCTAGGCAAATATCCATCTGCTCTCTGTCACAATATTTCAATTTGTGTTTCCTAGAACTTTATGTAACTGGCCTCATAGAGGACGTAACTTTAAAAAACAAAAAAAGATTATATTTATTTATTTGACAGAGAGAGACACGGCGAGAGAGGGAACACAAGCAGAGGGAATGGGAGAGGGAGATTCAGGCTTCCCACCAAGCAGGGAGCCAGATGCAGGGCTTGATCCCAGGAGCTCAGGATCATGACTTGAGCCAAAGGCAGATGCTTAATGACTGAGCCACCCAGGAGCCCCATGTACCCTTTTTAAAAAATTTGGCTTCTTTCATTCAATATAAAATTCACTTATGTTGTGGGATGTAACAACAACTCATTCTTTTTTTTTTTTTTTCCTCAATAACATGCAGTTCTATGAATACAACACAGTGTGTTTATCCATTCACCTGTTGATGAACATTTGGGCGTATTACAAATGAAGCGCTTATGAACATACATATACAGCCCTTATGTAGATGAATGTCTTCATTTCTTCTGGATCGGTACGTAGGAGTGGAATGTTTGTATCACATGGTAGGCATATGCTTGGCATTTTACAAAACTCCCAAATCGTCTTCCAAACAAGTTGAACTATATTACATTCCACCGGCGACAGGAGAGCTCCAGTTCTTCCCCATCCTTGCCAACACAAGGCACAATTAGTCTCTTTATTTCTGCCAATCTGATAGGTATGTAGTAATATCTCATATTTCATTGTGGTTTTAATTTTCTCTTCTTTTTTTTAAGATTTTATTTATTTATTTGACAGAGAGAGAAATCACAAGTAGGCAGAGAGGCAGGCAGAGAGAGAGGGGGGAAGCAGGCTCCCCGCTGAGTAGAGAGCCCGATGATCCCAGGACTCTGAGATCATGACCTGAGCTAAAGGCAGTGGCTTAACCCACTGAGCCACCCAGGCACCCCTAATTTGAATTTTCTTAACGGTTAATAATGCTGAGTATCATTTCATGTGCTTAGTTGCCCTCTAAATATCTTCTTTGGCAATGCATTTGTTAACATCTGTGGCCCATTTTTAATCGTGTCATTTGTTTTTTTATTGTTGAATTTTGTGAGTTCTTTCTGAATACTTGATGCAAGTCATTTATCAGATGTGTGCTTTGCAAATATTTAGTCACAGTCTGTGGCTTATCTTTTCATTCTCTTAACAACACCTTTTAAATTTTTGATGAAGTCCAATTTACCAATGTGTTCTTTTACGGATAGTTCTTTTGGGATTTTATCTCAGAAATCTTTACCTAACCCAATGTAACAAAGGTTTTCTCCTATGATTTCTTCTAGAAATGTTATGGCTTTAGGATTTACATTAGGCTTATGATCCATTTTGAGTTAATTTTTGTATATGGTGAGAGGTAGGAATCAAAGTCTACTTTTTGCATATGGATATCCACTTGATCTACGGCATAAAAGACAATTACTCATCACTGTTTGCTATTGTGCTTTCATTGAAATCAGTTGTCCATATGTGTATACTTCTGTTTCCAGGCCCTTTTCTATTCCATCAATCCATTTGTTTGTCTTTATGCCATTGTCTTGATTATGTGGTGGCTGGTATTATGTGCCAATGTCCAATGTGCCTAGGCTTGAGTAGTACCCAGTTATATACTCAAACCCTAACCCAGGTATTGTTGCAAAGGTTTTTTTTTTTAGATTTTTTTTTTTTTTTGTGAAGGTATTTTGTAGAAGTGGTTAACAGCTACAGTCAGTGGGCTTTAAGTAAAGGAGATCACCCACAGTAATATGTGTGGGTCTCATTCAATCACTTGAAATGCCTGAAGTTCCCAAAATGACATTTCCTGGAGTAGAAATTCTACCTCAAGACTCAACATTAACTCCCGGCTAAGTTGCCAGGCGGCCCCTACCATTCCATCCTTGCCCCCTATGATCATGTGATCCAATTCCTTAAAAAATTATATAAATTATAAAAATGATAAACTTAAAAATACAAAAATGATAAATTGCATATATACATATAAAGTTAATCAGTCCTCTTTTATATAAATCTATATAGATTTGGCTATGTCTCCCTATTGTTTCTCTAGAAAACCCTCACTGACACAATTACTATACCTTTATAGTAAATCTTTAAATCAAATAATGTTAATTCTCCAGCTTTGTTCTTCCTTCTCAAAGTCTCTCCATATAGTAAGGCAAAGAAAGGAAAGACAACATTCCACTGAACATTCAGGAGGGATGTCCAAAAAGAGATGGTCTGAGTTGGACCATGAGGTTGGGAGCGTTTCTCCAAGTAAATATAGCAGGAAGGGTGTTATTACAAGAGGAGGAGATTGCCTGGGCAAGTCCTCAGAAGAATAACTTTTCCAGAACACTCTGGAAATTAGAGTCATCAAGTACAGCTACAAAGCAAAGGACAGGACACCTGGGTGGCTCAGGCTATTAAGAGTCTGCCTTCGGCTCAGGTCAAGATCCCAGGATCCTGGGATTGAGTCCCGCATCAGGCCTCCTGCTCTTCAGGGAGCCTGCTTCTCCCTCTCCCTCTGCCTCGCCATGCTTGTGCTCTCTCTGTCAAATAAATAAATAAAATCTTAAAAAAAAAAAAAGAAAAAAGAAAAAAAGTAAAGGATATAAAAGAAAGGATATGTTTGAAAAACCTATCCTGGGTTAGTAAGTACCCTTTTACTTCTAAATGAAGAAGCCAATTGAAATTGGTTTCTGGTCAAGAAAGAATTTGTAAATACAAATAACTGAACAATTCAAGGGGCTATGGCTCAGGCACAAGCTGGTTTCAGAGGGCTCGTATTCTCTCTCTTTCTCCCTCTCCCTGCCTCCCCTCCCTTCCACCACTCCCCCACTGCCCCCAGCTTTACTGTCAGCTCTGTCAGCTCAGAAAGAATCTGGGTGGTTTCAATCACTACCTAGATAACCTGTAGGTCTGTAACCCACAGTCCCTGCAGGAAGAAAGCTTCTGATTTTCTCACGAGTTCTAGGAACAAAAATTATTCCAGGAATGAGTCCCATTAGACTAAGTCAAGTGACAAGTCCACCTCCGAAACGAGAACTGTGTTGTAGGATCACTGACCTGGCAGACCTGGGTCACGTGAGCATCACGGAGCAGGCAGGAAGTAAGGTAGAGGTCAATGGGATTACCACATCCTCCTCTACTTCCTCTCTCAGTGACACTGCGGGTTTTACAACCTGGGCATTCGTTTTTTCATTTCATCCTGGAGACCTTCTATTGACTGCTGCTTTCCACACAGTTTCCTTCTCCTTCTAAGAAAAACGCCTAAACTACATCTTTCCCCTGAAGAGTCAGCATCACATGTGCTGGTTTCTCCACATGTATTGTCCCCAGTTGTCAGTCAATTCTCTCCAGGGTTCTGGTTTATGGCTGCCAGCACTGGAGTTCACAACAGCTTTCAATTTGGTTCCTTTGTGAACCTCATTAATATGCAGTTATCACCTCCCTCCAGATCATTAACAGACATTAACCAAAACCAAACCTAGTAACGACGTCTCGAGATTCTGTGGTAGTAAACTCTTTCACAGAAAACTGAGGAACTTGACAGAAGAGGCATTTGGATAGGAAACTGGAAAGGGCCTTCTTTTCGAAGTCAGCGTTTTCATCAACCCCAAAAGGAGACCAAAAAGAGAGGAAAATGAAATAACCACAGTCTAAGAACAAGAAGAGAGAAAAATACACCTCAGCATCTGTTTCTGAAAATTCAGGGTAGAAATCACAGCTGTGAAGAACTACAAGGTTCAGAGGTCTGAGGTTGCAAGCTATTTGTTTAAATGAGAACTGAGTTAACAAGGCTCTTGAGGAAAGGATTCAGTTGTGGGCTGTTCTCCTTCAAGTTCTGAAACATTTCCTCTGTAGCCTTAGAGGTGTGGAAGCTGCTTTTGTCTGGCTTGGTCATTCCGGTTGAGCCTGAGTGCCTCTCAGAGTATGATGTCCTTACTACTGCTGAATAACACCACCTTCTTCTGTCAGCCCACAGACGGATTTATTACAATGAGTTGGGGCTTTTCCTGCTCTATTTACTGTCTCAATCTTTTTTTTTTTTTTTTAAGATTTTATTTATTTATTTACCTGACAGAGAAAGAGAGAGCGGGAGGGAGAGAAAGCACAAGCAGGGGGAGCAGCAGGCAGAGGGAGAGAAAAAGCAGACTCCCCACCTAATAGGGAGCCTGATGCAGGGCTCAATCCCAGGACCCCAGGATCATAACCTGAGCTGAAGGCAGATACCCAGCTGACTGAGCCACCCAGGTGCCCCTACTGTCTCCATCTTGACTGATCCTCATAACACGCAGATCTAATGCTTCATTTTCCTTCTCGATCTCTCATCTGGACTACTATAGCAACCTCCTAGCTGGCTTCCTTGCCACCATTCTGTGACCCACTCCCCATGAAGCCTCCAATCCCTGCTCTTTACTAAAATCAGAGGGAATCTCTCTGCAACCCAAATAGATCACATCACTTTTTTTTTTTCAGAAACCAATAAACGGAAGCACCAAGAGAAGGTATGTAGTAGGACAGACACTGTTGTTGGTGACCTGTTTTGTGTATATGGAGGTAAGAAAGTAAAAACAAAACAAAACAAAAACAAAACCACTGAATGAATGAAGGCTATGATTCTTAGAATGTAGTCTGGCCACGTGCTTAGACCTATTCAATGAGTCCTGTCCCAAAAGTGGGAAAGGAGTATGGATTTCTTCTAGGCTGCAGCATTTAATTGCCAGCATGAGACCCTCTTGTGTTGGGTGTGTGGTGACAGAGTCTCCAGCAGCTGGAGTTCCTGGGGGATTACAATGAGCAGAGCTTTCCTGCCAACTCGTTGAACATACAGCGCAAGTGACCAATAGACTTCTATTGTTCCAAACTACTAAAGTTCTAGGGTTGTTGCTTGCCAAAACATAGCCTAGGCCCTCCCAATGGATACAGATATTGAAGCTGGAGGAAGTGTACTATCGTAACAACAACAACAAAAAAAAAAAAAAAACAAAAAAACCCAATGTGACCAAAAAACGTAACAACATTGGCTTAGAGGCCAGGTGGTAGGCCAGGTGAGAAAACTAATAATGGAGGCTAGAAAGTTGACAGTCCATGTTATTTAATGGGAAAATGTTTGATAAAGCTGTCGCTCTCAATTAGGCACCTCATTAATGTATAGATCTGTGAGAAGAGGTTGGAAAACAGAACATCGTGGTGTGTGCCAGTCTCAGTAGGCTCTGTTTGGCAAGGTACTAAGAAAGAGATGCATGCAGAAAGGAATTGGCTGATTCGAAGCAAGGAATGAAAGAGAACAGAGAGGATTCCAAAATTCAGGGATTAGTAGGGTTGCAAAGTCAACTGCTTCTCCATTCTTAATGACAAAGGTAAGAATGAGAAATTCTGTGTGCAACCAAGGCTAATGAAATCTCAGCCTCTCGGGGAGGATCACATTGGGGCTATAGTCACCCCCCACAGTTGTTGAAACCTCTCAGTGGAATGAGGTGTCCTACAGTGAAGATCCAGTGAAGGGCAGGTGCCTAGTGAATCCTTTCAGTTGGATAAAAGTGCTCAAAGAAAGAAAATAAAAGTGTGGCCTGTACTTGAATTAAGTCCAGAGACAGATATGTGGGTGAGATATGTGGGAGGATGAACTTAGTGGCACATAAAGCTGACCAAAATCCAATACATGGGGAGTCTCGGGTTAGTGAGTTTCGAGAGAGTTGTATACCAAGGAATCACGCTGAGATGATATGACTCTTAAGACCTGGGCTTCTGGTCATCCACAGTAGGAAGTAGACTGGGAAAAGTTCTTGGTCCCCTAAGACATCATATCCTCTAATGCCTGTTTTGGATGTAGTCAAAAAAGATAAAAGAAAAGGAAGAAGCTCTGAGGGTAGATACAGCAGCGATGGAGAAAAATGGAGGAGGGAGCACTTTCAGCCTAAAGAGCTTAGTCAGAGTACACTTCCACTCCAAGGAAGCAGGTCTCAAGAGCTTAACCCAGCAGAATTCAGAAGTTCTGTCCCCCAGTATTCGCTACACATCTCTATTCTTCCTCTTTCTGAATAAGAGTGTTCATTGTGGTTATCCTGTCCCTCCCTATTCTATCATTGTGAATGGGGGGGGGTGCAGATCATTTGTCTTTTTAGCTCATAAGTTTTGAGATCAAAAGATGTCACTTTCAGACCTGATGTAGAAATTATGATAGAAGATATCATGATGAAGGAACGTCTATGCTTCATTCAGGGATCATAGACTTTGAATTGAATGTCCAGCTTGATGAGGTACCAGGTTGTCTCCTTGCAAAGGGGATGGGTATGTTCTTCACGTAGTAAGAAGTCAGCACTAAATATTTAGAGATTTAAGGCAGACATGGAGGTATTTCTACCATTGGGCAGTGCTTAGTTCCCCTCTCTTTGGGGGTACATGGAGGACCGCACTTCCTCACACTCTTAAAGTTAGACATGGCCATATGATCAGCGCTGAACCATGGGTTGTGGGCAAAAGTGAGATGGAGCAGCAGATTTAACTGAGAAGACCCTTTGACTCTGGTTGTTACCAGCTGAGGTGACCATGGATTACTCTGAGACACCTTACTCCATGCCGAGGAAGAAGACTCCCACCAACCAGGGATTCTGGGTGGCCAGAATAAGCAGACGTTTTCTGCTAACTTGATTTGGACATGCAGCGTGAGTGAGAAATACGCTTTTGTTTTAAGCCATCGAAATTCTAGTACTGCTTGTTCGGCAGCATAACCTTTCCCATTCTGAAGGACACACCTAACCTTTCCCAAAGGCAGAAAAAAAGAGATAGGACCAGGATTCAAATTCATTTCGGCTCAGAGGTCAACATTCAGCCACCACCTCCCTGCCAGCTGCAGGGGAATTACTGAAGACAATCCTTGACCTAGGCCTGATGAATAAAATATAACACTGTATAGCTTCAAAAAAAGTAAAACATGAAGATGGTGATAGAACATGATTGGGATGGGGGAGGTAGAGAGGGAGCTCATTTTCCTCATGTAAAGAAGATGAAATTTACAGATACTTAAAGGAAATTCACTTGGAATTACATGAGAATCAGCAGTAGAAGTAAGTGTCCATTTATTATGTCCTGTACAGAAGGTGCTCCTGCAAACTCTGAGTGACAAGTGGCAATGTGTGTAAGGTGAGGGGTATGTTGGAGGTGGGCAGAGATAAGTGGGAAGTAAGAAACCGATAATGCTTTGAATAGGGAAGTGAACCAAACTTAACATCTCTAGCTAATGTTTAAAATTGTCCAAAGGACTATACCAGTTGAACTTTGAGCTGGGAATTTTAGCTATCCTACAACAGTCAAGAAATACATTTAGATGTCTGAAGAATTTGGATACTCTGATGTTTCCCTTGAAAAGTATTATATGTTTTGGTTCCTACTTTGTTTCCTTAATGTTATCTGTTTTAACAAAGTCTGTTTTCCATCAGCGTAACAAGGGAGGTTCATAATTACAAATCTCTGAGGAGATTAAGCCTAAAGCCGCAGTCTGTAACTCCAGGGTTTGGTAAATCTTGATGAGACATTATTACTTTACTGACATCTGGTGGCCAGATAGCTTAATTGCAGGAGTATTTTCTTGGCAAGACAAATGTGTTGAAGATTTATGTTCAAATCACATAGTGATAGCTGCAAGTGTTTTTAAAATTTCCTTATTCTTATCTGTTACTTTACTTTCCATCTTTTTTTTAGAGGGGAGGAGGATCAGAGGGAGAGAGAGAATCTTAAGCAGGCTGCACGCCCAGTGAGGAGCCCTACACCTGGCTCTGAGATCATGACCTGAGGCAAAACCAAGAGTCAGATGCTTAAACTACTGAGCCACCCAGGCGCCGCTTTCTCTCTTTTCTATTTTCTTTTTCCCCCTCCTTCTTTCTCTTTTCCCCTTTATCTCAGATACAGCATATGATTATAGTCAAATATGCATAACATATATCCAAGATACCCAGCACATTTCTGAAGGAAAAAGTCAGAGAAATCACTGAGCCTGCCAGGGATCTGTAGCAAGGATTTCTGAGCTTCCCAAATGTGTGTAGTAAGAAATCTACGAGACCATCCATTCATTCATTTATCTAACATTTACACAGGTTCCGCTGTGTGCCAGGCATCATATCATGTGCAGAGAATTCTGAGACAGAAATTACAGTAGTTATCCTAAGGACTTCATTATCTTATAGGGAATAAAAGAAATCATTACAGTATAGTAGGATACAGCATCCTTGATGCTCAAACCCTAGTCACTTTTTTTTTCCCAAGATTTTATTCATTTACTCGACAGACAAAGATCACAAGCAGGCAGAGAGGCAGGCAGAGAGAGAGGAGGAAGCAGGCTCCCCGCTGAGCAGAGAGCCCGATGCGGGGCTCAATCCCAGGACCCTGGGATCATGACCTGAGCTGAAGGCAGAGGTTTTAACCCTCTGAGCCACCCAGGCGTCCCCCTAGTCACTTTTAATACTGTTTTTAATTACTTTCAGCTGACCATGGAGCTCTCAGGAACAGCCCATGCATATGTTACACAGGGACCCTTCCTAGACTTGCCCCTTTTCTCTCATCTTTGGTACACCCAATACAGAGATTAAGACAAATAATGCATATAAAGTGCTTAGGTCAGTGCCTGGGATGAAGAAAGCACTTGAAATGGTAGTTAATGGCATTCTTCGATATGTGTGTTCATCAGACTCTATGCCAGGCACCATGCTGAAAGCTGGGGTACTAAAATGAAAAGACAGCCCCCAACTTTAAGGAATTGATGAGACTAGTGGAGGAACTAGATACACAAATAAATAATTTCAGTGCACTACGGTCATTATTGGATTAGCAGATTAGGAGTAAGCGAGGGAGAACTATTTAATCTGGGGGAAGCTGTATAGCTTGCCTTGGAACTGAACTATCAACTATAAGCCAGATTTGGCCAGGATATCAAGAAGAAGAGCATTCTATGTAGAAGGCACAGCATGAGCCAAATCATGAGGTGGAAGAGCACATGACCCATTCAGGAAGCTACAAGTAATTCAGGGGGAGAGAGAAGTTGGGGCCAGGTTAGATAGGTAATGAGATCCACATTGGAAAAGGGCTTGAAGATATACCAAAGAAATTAGAATTTACATGGTGGACGGGGAGTGATTTAGACTGCTGGCCTGAGGGCTTCACAACTAAAATGTGTTTTGTTTGGTTTGCTCAGAGTTTTAAAAAGCAACATATCTAAGCAGGTCACAGTGAAAACCTCTGATCACATGTTGTTTTACCAACAGTCCTTGTCATGAGTTTGTGTGGCCTTTAGGTGTCTGTACTGTAAGCTCAGCTCAACCTGATAGATGATGGAAAACCACTGGAGAGTTCTGAGCTGGGAACAGCATGATTATATTTGTGTCTCACCAGTAGTAACATGGTACATGGGATAAGAGAACTAAGAATTAGTGATAAATAGAGAGGAAAAAAAGAATTAATTATAGAGACAAGTAAGAGACTGTTAAAATAGTCCTGATACGAGGGCCTGAATGGGGGTAGCAGCAAAGGGGATGCATATGAAGTTGATTGAAGAATTAAAAGAATAAGCAGGACCTAGTAAGTGATTGTTTGTTTGTTTGTTTGTTGATTGGTTGGCTTTCTGGTAGTGGTGTTGGGCAGGGAACAAGAGGCAGGAGTTAAGAATGACTCCCAGTGTTTTAGCTTGGGCAGTTGAGTGGGGGTGCCATTCCTAGAGAGAAGTCAACAGGATGGGAGGGCAGCCTATGGGCCAAGATCATGTGTCAGGTTTGGACAGGTAGAGTTTGAGGATTGTGGTGGATAGTCCCACAAGGATCGTAATTTGGATGGATCACAGACCAGTGACAAACTATGGAATTGAAACTGTAATTGCGAAGGTTCTCAGGCACCAAGCCTACATCTCTTACAACTCACAGAGGAGGGTCCCTCAGCTTGGAGTCAGGATAACAATTCACTAGATCTCCCAAGGCTGTCCAAAGAGTTGTAAAATGAATGCTAGGATAAAAACCACGACAGTAATACAGTATTTGTCTTTAGTAGAATTCCATGTGTGAGGGCCCGGATTATTTCATTTATTCCTCTTAATAACTTTATATCGTAAGTGTGCTTATTGTCCCCATTTCACAGATGTGAAAACCGAGGTTTAGAAAAGTTAAATAGCTGCCTTCTTCACATAGTCTTATGGGTAGGAGCTAGAATTTAACTGTCTTCAGAGTTCTGTACTGGTGACCATTCCCACTTAAACAGGCAGCAGAATATGAGGGAAACCAGGGAGGTTGACTTCTTTGGATAAAATACCCATTTCTGTCCCCCAGTTCACACAGGTGCCTGAAATTTTAACTTTAGGAACTCTAGGGATCTAAACAGTTTAGGAGGGAACGTTTCTCAAATCCCACTATCTGGATCTAAAAACCTCTGAGTTTATAGAGCTTTTCAGCCTGATTGCTCTCCAGACTCACCCGGGGGAGGGAGGTGTTTTTACAAACTACCAATGTGCCAGCTGGTCTGGGGAATCACCTCCAACACACATATACACTGTCTTTTTTTTTTTTTTTAAGAGTTATTTATTTATTTTAGAGGGAGACGGAGAAAGAGAAAGCACATGCACATGGAGGGATGGGAGCGGAGGGAGAGGAAGAGAGAGAATCTCAAGCAGATTCACCACTGAGTGCTAAGCACACAGCACGACGCAGGGCTCCATCCCAGGACCCTGAGATCATGACCTGAGCGGAAATCAAGAATTGGATGCTCAACCAGCTGAGCCACCCAGGAGCCACACATTATGTTTGTTTTTTTGCTTTTTTTTTTTTAAACTGTGATTCAAATTTGCATCCCCATTTGAGAACCACAAGTAATTCAGTGAGATGCCAGTTCTCAGTGAAATGTAAATCAGAAACTGGGGATGGGCTCCAACCATCTCTGTTTTCTCAAACCTTCCAGGTGATTCTGGTGGTACATTCTGAAGTTAAGGAGTAGCCACAGAAGAGTAAAACAGGTGTAGGGAGAAGACTCAACGATAGGCAGTGGAGGGGGAAGGGAAGACGCTGAAAGGGGAGTCCAGCCAGAAGACAAATTTCTCTTCTGTACCATTTGAAAATCTGATTTCTCATTCCTCATACGTGGGCTTGTCGATTATGCCCATGCACCCAGGGGACCCTCCTGCTAGTTGATTCTTCTCCCAGGGGAAGAAGGGGAGGTGGAAAGAAAGGCCTTAACGCTCTCCTTCTTGAAGCTGCTACTTCAGGTGAAGTTCACAGCGTGACCAGAAGGGGGCCCCACAGTCAACCCTCCCTTTAGTTCTCAGGGAATCAGGCATCTAAGGATCCAGGAGACACATGGTGAAGCAGAAAATGTAGAATGGGATTCAGGAGATCTGTGAGCTGGGATACTGTGTTAACCAGATCTTATTTGTTCATAGCTTTTGAGGGAAAGGAAACAGAGATACCACTTGCTGGGAAAGTTATGTGAAGGGAGGATGCCTCCTTCTCATCCCCAGAGAGCTAAATGGAACCATATTGGGCCCTCCCCACACCACTCAGGGGAGATGCTTTTCAAGGGACTGAAATGTTTTATTGAAGAAACTCCAAGGAGGGAGGAAAGAAGCCCAAGAGAGGGGCAGACTGACAGGTCAACAGATGGAAACAGCCTCTTTCATGCATGTGGCTGAAAGCTGGAAGTCAGTCCCTCTGAAGGTATAGCAGCAGCTCACAGGTCTGTGATGCCTTTCATCTGCCTCCTAGTGGCTTTGGACTGATGGAGGCTGAGAAATTCACAGCAATTCTGTGAGAAGCAGACATGGGGCCCACTTGCAGAGTCTACTTCACCGAGAGAAATGGAATGGAGCCCCTGGAGTCTGAAAACCGGGGCTTTCTCTTTGATTTTGTCACTCCTATAAAAGGAGGAGAAAAGAGGAGATCCCGTTTACCACATGGTTATGAAGATTAAGAAAAATTATGTGTGGGGATGGCTTGGCACATGCCAGGCATACTCAACAAATGTCTCTTCCATGTTTCTTTTCCCCGGAAATGCTCAACAGCTGTATGGTCAAAATATCATCGACCATTCCTTTCATTCCTTAGCTCAGTTCTCTCAAGCAAAAAAAAACAAAACAGAAATAATGACACCCTCCTCTTCAGGGGCAGTAGGAAACCACAAATGTGAGTTCCCCATTCAATCCAAGGAATATTATTAGTTAACGATAAGTGCACTTTGGATGAACTCTCAAGTTCTGGTATTGCCACCACATGAGGATATTAGTGAATAAGAAGTCAACTTCTCTTCGTTTGACAGTTTACGGTCCATTTCAGTTATCATGGTCTGTGTTTTCACAGGTCTTGTCTTGCCCAATTTGTTAAGCATTTTAAATAATATTGTGAGATAATGAGGGACTCCCTAACTGAATCACCACCATTATTTTCAGAACCCATTTCAGAACATGACTTTCAGGCCTGTGGCCTCAGAGTCACCATGTTCTCTACAACAAATCTGGATAAATACTCCACAGAAACACATCTACTGAAATGTCTGCCAGATCCCTCTTGATTACCAAATACAACACAACTGTCAGTCTTTATCCACATTTGCCACCCTGGGCCTCCTCACAGACCTATGTACTTCCTTGGTTTGAGTGATGTTATTGGCTCCCATCTCTTACCTCTTTCACCTCAGTCTCCTCCTTGGGCTCCCCTCCTTCATCACCTGTCACTTCTAGAAGGTTCTATTATTCACTAGTCTCTTCACTCTCGGGTCTCTACCTTAATCGGTTCCATCCTTTCTCTCCTAGATTGACTCCCCTCCCATATTCTGAGGCCTTATGCAGCAGAGCAAGTAACACTCACCACAAGTAACACTGGCTCCTCTGTATTTCCCAGCCCTTGCTGTTGGGTGGGGCCATAAAACCAAGTCTGGCAATGCAATGCAAGCAGATGAAGTGTATGTCATTTCCAGTGAAGGGGATCAAAGACCCTCATATGATTGTGTAGTCTCTTCTCTTGCCCAGGTGACCGAGGAGGACTCGTGTTCCAGATGCCGAAGTCATAGGATGCTGCAACATGTGTGGGTCAATGTGGATGACGATGTGGAACCTCAGAGCCACTGAGCAGCCCATATTTGACATGTAGTATGAGTGAGAAATAAACTTTGGTTTCTATCTGAAGATTTGGGGATTGTTTGTTACAACAATAGGACCTGCCCTAGCCTGACTTCCAAGTCTAGCACCTAACCTAATGTTGACACACAGTAGTCAGTAGATCTAGCTAATTAAATGACTATCCATAGCCTTGACTGCTTCCCCAAGCTCTGTGTTTATTTTTTCCAATCTGCTGCTGGACAAACCCAGCTCTCAGAATTGCTCCTCTTCAGCCCTCCAAACCTTTGTTAGTGGCCCCCTCTCTCTCTAGCCATTAGTGAACACATAGCAGTCAACAGAGGTCTCTGCAGTGCTAGCCACTCCACCTCAATCCAGTCACTAAACAGTGCAAAAAAAAACACCTCCTAAATATCACTTCAGTCTCTTCGTAGCTCTATTATGACTTCCCTAGTTATTGTGCTCATGCTCTCTTGCCTGGAGTAGCATCCTGCCCAGTCTCCCCATCCCCTGCCCTGCCCCCTCCCCAGCAGGAGTATCTCAATCATAGGTCTAACCCTGCTGGGAGCCATGTTTGGCTCTCCTCCACCCCCAAAATAATGTCTGAGCTTCCTGGTTCATCACAGAGATTTCCTGGCGCACGTGTCCCAGATCCACCTTGAACCTCTAGCCTTCCATCTTACTTCTCCCACATTGCCTTGCGCTTGTAATCCTACCTACTTACCTGTGACTCCACTCACCCTAGGTGGTCTCATGCCTCCTTCCCCAACTCTGCATCTGGCTGGATCCTCTGAAGTCTCGAAGATTCACTTCACCGTCACCCTTCCTCTGTGCTTCCATAGCACCTGGTTTATATTTTCCTCACAGAGATAGTGGTTCCATTGTAGTCCACAGATGGAAGACGGACATACTGTGCCTATGGCAAGGACAGGCCCTAAAGCTCTCCTCTGACTCCCTGAGGACACGTATCATTTGGAAATTGTTTCCGGATCTCTGTCTAGTTGCCTTCCCCAGGTCTCAGAATAATTTACCAAAGGACTACTTAGTATCCAGACTTCTTTCTTTCCTTCTGTTTTTCTCCCTCCCTCCTCCTATATCTTCCTTGTTCCTTCAGGCTCTGGGGTCAGAATGACTTGAGTCCAAACCGAAGCTCCACCACTTATTAGCTATATGACCCTAGAAGATCTTAACTTCTTTGAGCATTATTTTCCTCATTCAGAAAAGGGGAATAATCATATTCCCCACAGAGATAGTCATCTCACTGGATTGATTTAAGAATGAAATATGTGGACATGTAAAATACTTAGAACAATGCCTGATATGAGGTAAGCACTCAAATAAGTGTTTGCTGATATTATTGCTTTCTTTGACCTGTCCAATGAATAACTAAATAATAATCAACATTTAATAACATTTCCTAACCCTGGAGTCTAAGTTCAGCTTTAACTTAGAGACTTAGCTTTAGCTTAACTCAAGAGTGGTGTCTTGGATTTGCGCCCAACCTTTCCCCCCCTTCACTTGCCCAAAACCCCTCTGTCTAGGGCGCTTCAACCAACATTCCATAGCAGAGTTGCAGTCATTTGACTTAAGATTTGTTCCCCTTTAAAGCACAAATACCACATAAAGTCTTATCAATCATTTATAATGCCCGCATTGAAGTAGTCCCAGACAACCCCAGCTGGAAATGATAATAACTCATATTTGTATGGCACTTTACAATTGACAAAGCACTCTCACGTACTCTCCTTCTTTTGATCCTCAGAACAGTGCTGTCTGTTGGGAGGAGAAGGCAGGACTGGGTTTGTCACCATTTCAGAGAGGAGAATACTGAGGCCCACTGAGTTTAGGTAATTTTTTTAAAAGATTTTATTTATTTATTTGACAGAGAGAGCAAGACAGCAAGAGAAGGAATACAAACAGGGGGAGCGGGAGAGGGAGAAGCAGGCTTCCCGCTAAGCAGGGAGCACAACACGGGGCTCAATCCCAGGACTCCGAGATCATGACCTGAGCCGAAGGCAGACGCTTAACAACTAAGCCACCCAGGCACCCCGATCCGTGGTAATTTACACAGCTTGGCAAAACAGGACTGGAACCCAGACCCCTGAATCCCTAACTGGGACCTTCCACCATTTACTGTAAGCTGCATCCTCTGCGACGTCTGTGGGAAGATATTTCAATCTTTCAACAAATATTTATGCCTAGTCCGGAAACAGTCACTGTGGGGGATTACAAACATTTATAATCTATTTGGATTGGCAAGTGTCAAGTAATAACAGCATTTAAATCAGTGTTTAATTGGTAGGACAAGTTGTATGAGGTCATCAGTGGAATGCATGAAGCATGTGGGAAAGGAAAGGACTTCATTAATTAAATAATTTAGTGATTAACAGGAGTTGTATTGAGCTCCTAATTTTGTCAGGCACTTTGCTAGGCATCAGAGATATGTAGTTTCTGCTCTTAAGGACCCCACAGTTTCCATGGAATGACAAGTGTGTAAATAAGGGTGTAAATAAGTAACTTCAGCACACTCTTTTTAAGACAACCACAAGAAAAATATTGATAAGAACTGTGAAAGCATAGATGACTATAGGATCACCAAGAAGATTATTTCTAAGCCTTCCTTGGGAAGCAAAGGTCCAGGAGATAACACGGGTTAGCAAGTATAAATAGGAGTTTGCCAGTGCAGCGTAGAAGCCAGATAAGGAAGAAGAAGACAGAGGTTTTACAAAGGCCTGGACAAAGAGCATGGCTCCCTCTTACATAGGAAACTGGAAGACTGTTGCAAGTTTCGAGTTTGGGGTGCAAGCTAGACTGTGTCAGGCAGACTCAGGAGAAGCAGTGAGGCCAAATCACACAGCTCTGCACCACTAATCTTGGAGTTTGGATCCTATTGTGTATAAAATGAGAAACTGGCCCACATTTTGAGTGGAAAAATAACCAGGGAAGATTGGAATGTTTTTCTTTGTTCCTGTGGAATTCTCTGATATTTCGACAATGAACACAGATTACTCTGATCATTAGAGGAAACATGGTATTTTGGAAGAATGCAGGGGCCACTCTGGTCTCAGTGGGGTGAGGGGCATTCAGAATCAAGAATGGAAATACAAAGCCAAGTTAGAAGAATTTTATAGCCCCTCAAATGCAAATTATTATATTTTAAAAGATTTAGTTATTTATTTGCGAGAGAGAGAGCAAGAGAGCAGAGAGAGCAGAAACAGAAGGAGCAGCAGAGGCAGAGGGAGAAGCAGACTCCCCACTGAGCAGGGAGCCCCATGCAGGGCTCCATCCCAGGACCCTGGGATCATGACCTGAGCCGAAGGCAGTCACTTAACCAACTGAGCCACCCAGGGGCCCCTCAGATGCAAATTATTGAGGAAATGGACCAAATTGGAGATGGAGGGAAGTGAAGTTATCTGAGAGATTGTGAAAGGGAGCTGTGGATGGGGGGGTGAATATAGATGTCAGGTCACCCACGAGGAAGAGGTCCTGCATGACTTCTGGTTTGAGATTCAAGAGAAGGGTCTACCAGCTGTCTTTTGAGATTTCTGTCTTTCAGCTAGACTCAGAATGCTCCTAAGACTAAGACTTCTGTGTTCTCGGGTCTCTTCCCACGTGTCATGCAGTGCCTACTCTTCTCTGTGCTGACAGACTTGAAAGTTGGGGTTTGGGGTAGACTTGATTTATCAGATAAAATAAAGGACACTCAACAAAATTTGAATTTCCCATAAACAATGAATAATTTTTTAGTCTTAGCATGTCCAATGCGATATGTGGGACATACTTATATTTTGAAATAATCATTGTTTATATGGAATTGAAATTTAACTGGGCATCCTGTATTTTTATTTGGTAAATCTGGCAACCCTAGTTCTGGTGCGTGTGTGTGTGTGTGTGTGTGTGCAGAGTAGTCAGCAGGAACAGAGAGCTGTAGGGAAGTAATGAGGATAAAAGAGATTAAAATGACTGTAAGGAGTCTTCACTCTCACAGAGGGCTCAGGAAAGGCACAAGAGACAAAAATTAGAGTATCACGCTAATGGCAACAGAGCAAGAGTGACAAAAGAGCGAGACCTTCTCAAGGTCTTCTTAATGCCTTCATTCCATCTCTCAAAGCAACAACCCCATACAATGGCTTCCTGTGTACATTGTTCATGGACAGAGACTGACGATCTGGGGACAAGCCCTTTCTGACCCACATGAACAGGAAGTAAAGGACATTATTTAGTGCACGAGTTTTGTGTTCAGATGGTCTGAGTTCAAGTTCTAGCTGCATGGCCTTGGGCAAATTACTCACTCTTTTAAGTTGTTTTCTTCATATGTAAAGTGGAAAGAATAAAACTTACTCTAAGAATACTTTTAGAATTGAATGGATGTCCATGAAATTCCTAGAACCTATTAGTAAGGAAGTATCATTATTTTCTCATCATAATAATAGTACCGTACCTCAGAGACCACTTTAGTGTTTTCAAATCCATTTTATTTTATTTTTTTAATTTTTTTAAGATTTTATTTATTTATTTGACAGACAGAGATCACATGTAGGCAGAGAGGCAGGCAGAGAGAGAGGAGGAAGCAGGCTCCCCACTGCGTAGAGAGCCCGATGCGGGGCTCAATCCCAGGACCCTGAGACCATGAGCTGAGCAGAAGGCAGAGGCTTAACCCACTGAGCCACCCAGGAGCCCCTCCATTTTCTTTTAAATGAAAGTGTTTTTTATTTGTTTTTGTATTTTTTTAAGATTTTATTTATTTATTTGTCAGAGAGAGAGAGAGAGCACAAGCTGGCACAGTGGCAGGCAGAGGCAGTGAGAGAGCCAGGCTCCCCAGTGAGCAAGGAGCCCAATGTGGGACTTGATTCCAGGACCCTATGATTATGACCTGAGCTGAAGGCAGCGGCTTAACCAACTGAGCCACCCAGACGTCCCTTCACATCCATTTTTTTAATCATTTCTACACAATAGTTCTGTGACACAGACAGTATAGGACACGCCAACCCCATAATACAGATTTTTTTTATTAATTAAGCAGCTTGTTTGGCCAAAGTCGCAGTAGAGTCCTTGATTAGTACCTGAACCAGGACCCCCAAGCCCTATGGGAAATGGGATCAGCTCAGGGTGTCTGGAATGTGAGGGCCTATGTGACTGTCCCATGCCTTGAGGCTCTGTTGTCATTTAATGTCCTGAGTGCTGGTGCTAAACTTCCTCTAAATGCCGCACTGTTCTGGCCCCATACACCAATAAACTCCCTATTGAAAGACACTGGCACTTCTGCCCCCTCGATCTTCAATGAAAAAAAACTGAGGCCCAGTGTGGTTAAGGGATAGGTTCTTGGTGGCTTTCATATGGGACATGATCAAAAACTATTTGTCGAGTGAGAGATTAAAAAGGGAAATTAAAGAGCTCATTAAGGGAACTTCCTGCTTTCGCTGCTCTGCGTGGTGAATGTGGTACTTGAACATGATTGGCATGGCTGCAGGAGGGAAAAGGCCACTGGGGTCCAGTCTGCAATGCACAGCTACCCACATGGCCAAGACTCAGGCTTTCTCACTATGGTCTCCCGTCTGGCACCCCGTGGTGCCTCACACACAGATGCGCTGTGGACACAGATGGAGCCTTCCAAATGCCTCTGAAGTAAGGCACTCATCCCAAACAGTCAGACTTCCCAGACCTATGGCCCTTGGCCCCTCGTGGTAAATGTGAGCATGAGAAGTAGGGGCTCAGGTGCCTAAGCAGACCACCTGAGGGGATGGGAGGACCTGTTTCCCTGGTGGCACCTGGTATGAAGCTCACAGCTAGAAATGGTCTTAAAGTGCTTCTAGTCCAAAACCAACATTCTATAGATGAGGAAATAATAAACATGCAACTATCACCTTTTCACCATTTTACTAGGTGTACTACTGGGCAGAGCCATTCCCACTTAGTGCCTCATTTAACTCCCATACCAGCTTCCCACGGACAGGCGAGGAAAGTGAAAGCACAGAGTACAAGCGAATGTACTAGCGTCCAAAAAGAGGGAAGTGGAGAGGTGGGATATTGAATCAAGGTAAGGTCCATCAGATGCCACCAGCAGGACCCCTCTGCTGCTTTCTGGAAGAAACGGAACATGGGAAAGGGACTTTACCCAACAGGGCCCTCTGCCTACAGGGACTGGCACCCAAGCTCTGTCAGGCGTAGATGTCAAGATGGGGCAGCATCGTGTGAAAAACCCCCTGCCTCTCCTGGTGCTATGATGGGAGATGATCCAGAAACTTCCTTCCTAGCTCTCATTCCTCCCGGAGAAGCTGCAATGAGGATGGGTGTGAATACTCTCTCTCTCTCTCTCTCTCTCTCTCTCACACACACACACACACATACACACACCACCCTCCCCCTTCCTGGACTGGAGGCCTGGCCTCCCCTCCCGGATCCTGAGCCCTCCGACATCAAAGCGAAGGGAAGCGCGTGCGGGAGGGGTGGAAGAGGAGGTGCCGGCCTGCCCGCCGCCCCTCGGAGCTGTGAACATTTGCCGAGCCCCCGCCCCCGCGCCCCGCAGGTGTCGGCGGGCCCTGAGCGCCCCGCCCCGCGCCCCGCCCCTCTCGCCGGCGGCTTTCATGTGGATCAAGGCCGGGAAGATGACAAGCCTCCTGACAGAGATACAGGGAGACTTCGCTGGTGATTTATTGGCTTTCTGCACCTGCCTAGAACCACTAGGCCTATCTGAGGAGGGAAATATATGGGCTTTCCTGACTCCAAGTGGCAGCCGTGGGGCGAGCATGTGATCTCAAGCTGGGCAGGGAACGCAGAGCTGCGCACCGGCCCGTGTGTTGTAAGCGGGCCCAGGTCATAAAAGTGTCAGCACGCGATATATCTCGTGCGGGGGATCCTCCCTGGGCTCTTGCCAGCGCCTTCTCTCTGTGGCTGGCAGCAGCCGGGGAGGCTGTCCCAGACGCCTTAGCCCTGGCCTCATTTTTAGCCGGGGGATCCCGGGGGGATAGGGGGGATGGTCAGAGTCCCACCGCACGCTCCCCCCCCCACAACACTATGCTGGGGTGCAGGCTGGTGGCCAGCACCGCGCCCTGGCTCTTAACACCAGTGAGAGATCTTTGACGATCACATCTGGCGCTGGGGACTTGGGGCTCAGACCTGCATGGGAATTCTGGAGCTATCACTCATTGGATGGTGGCATCTCAAGCAAGTTATTTAATGCCTCTCTATCTGTTCCCTCATCTGTGATAATAATCTACACTGAATAGGGTGAATATGATTCATTTAGGAGGTCAAGTGCCAAGCCAGCTCTGAAGGATGATGTCAGTGGGAAGCAGCTAGGAAAGGAGCAGGAAGGAGCGCCTGTCTGGGCCACAGAAAGGGAGCCGGGAAGATAAGGCTGGGAGACCACGGTAAGGATTTTCCTGTTCTCTAACTGCTCCAACACCCAGTTGGCCAACACCCTGTTAGGCCACAGCCCTAACAGGGCTTCTTTAAGGTAGTGATTTAAAAAAAAAAAAAAATGTACCTTTTCTTATATCTCGAAGTAGAGACACCCGGTCATCGGGAGGAGTTTTCCTAGGGGCACAAAAAAAGTAACTTAAAGGCCGTTCTTGGTTATGTAAGCGTGGAGGCCTATGGTGTTCTGACCTTAGGAGATAAGAGAACTTTCTGTTACTAGGGTGAGGTTGCCAATCTCTAAACCCCCTAGCTTACAAAAGCCTGAAGTGAGGGGTGTCCAGGGGATAGATGGTGTAGCCAGGGGGTACGGTGGCAACTCCAAGGTAACCGGAACGTTACAGAATGTTCCAATGTGCAAGAAAAAAGAAGAGCACAAGAACCTTCTGAGAAAGAAGATGCTGAAGCTGCCAGCTGGGGCTTTGGGGCATTTGAGAACAGGAAGACTGGAGAGGGTGGACTGGGGTGCCCCCAACCAAGGTCTGTGGACAGAAAGGGACGTGTAGGCCACGGAAATAAAATGAACTGAAGGAAAAGGGAAGTCTGGATCCCTAACACCAGCTCAGTACACTAACCAAAAGAATTGCGGAAGACGGCCCGCGGACGATCACGTGACATGGTGCGGCTGATACTGGAAGGTGTTTCAGAACCGCCCACATGGCGCAGAGGCTGTGTTTGGGGGGAAGATGGCTGAACACAAGAACGCGAACCTAAAATCTCCAGAGCGAGGACAGGCGTGTGGGGCAACATTCCAGCAGCCCGACCTAAGTTACCTTCGCAACCGGCAATTCTGAGTTCAAGAACATCATCAAGGGCGGCAAGATGAACAGTCAAGGATCAGACTCCGGCTCTCGTCTCTTTAAACTGTAGCTACTCAGCGCTCTCACGCAATTTGGGGCAAGGATGGGGCAAAGAAAAGAACACCGGATTACTTGTACGAAGGGCAGGTGGGGAGGGGCCGGAAAAATGAGAGATTAAATTGCATTCGGAGCCCAATTTGGTGAAAAAGTTTGTGATTTTGATCAACTCCAGTACTTTTATTGCTAATTGTTCTGTCTGCAGTTAGAGCCTAGGCTTACTACTGGGCCCACGATACTCAAGAAATATTTGTTGGTTTTTCTTTCCTAGAACTCCATCCTGCTGTAATATTTGGAAATCAGCTAATTCTAAATTTGTATTTGCAATGTCTTTTTTAATATCTAAATTGGCAATGTGCTTTACTCTCGCCACTCATCATCCCTCTCCCCTATCTCCTGCCTTGGTCTTGGAAAAAAAAAATTTATAGTTAAATATCCTGCTGGATGGCTTCATATAGGTATTTAGGGAAGAAAGGGAATCAACAAAAGCTGTAATATGAAGTAGGCATGTACAAGATCAGTCCATAGCCCTCCCCATGCCACTGAGCTAAAGGCTGGATCTGCTGTCCCTCTCCACACTTGACCTCACTATTGACCCACCCACAAGCAGGGCCAGATCAGCCCCCAGTGCCCTTGTGGTGCATATTAGAAAAGGGGGTCCTTCTCCAGAGGGCCTGGTACCTTGACAGGGAACAGGGCCTAGGGACCAGAATACAGGCTGCATTTCAGCCGGCACTGGTTCCCTCTGCTGGGGATCCTTTCTACAAGGGTCAACTGCACAACTCTAGGGAAGACTCGGCCTTTGGGTTGCCTTTCCATGACCTGTCTCCCCCTTCCAACCCTCCATCATGGCTCATGGCAGAAACCTGGGGGCCAGAGCTGTAGGAGTCCTAGCTCTGCCATCTCTAGCCTGTGTGATTTGGGGCTCATCAGTTAATCTTCCTGAGTTACTTTCCCTTTTGCAAAGTGGAAATAAGGCTGCTTCTTTCACAGGGCTCTTGTGAGGGAAAGGTGATTCCCATCCAGCAACGACCTGGAGAGTCTCAGCTCATCCCTCAGGTTTTTAACGACAATCCCATTTTTCAAGATGGGGGTTTGGGAGATAATACCCAACCTTGAGTTGGCTTTAAGAGTAAGGGACAACAGGTATTCAGGGCTTGCCGATGGCAGGACTTCTGCATGCCCAACAGAGCTCTGGTGTTACCTCAGGTCTTCCCGCCACAGGCTGCATAGCTATGTCCACCCCTCAGCTGACAAGGCCACGGTGGGTGACCTCCACTGAAAGCCTCCAAAGCAAGGCCAGGAGCTTGTTCCTCCCAGATTTCCCAACACTCACCACTCTCCGTGGGCTTGTCACCAAGTAAGTAAAGTCTGTAATGCTGGGCTGAGCTGAACTGGAGCTGTGGTAATTGTCAGTGTTCCTTCATTCCATTGCAGATCCCACTGTCAGCTTGGAAAATTTCCCAGAAGATTTATTATGGTGCCTCTTCGTTGACTCTCATGAGTTGTGTGAACACAGTGACCCTCCTCATCTTTGTCTAAACCATCCCTCCTGGACCATGTCTCATATAGTCCAAGAAGACACTGGATCCAGGAGAAGGTGCCAAGGCACACTCAGTTCTGGCAAATTCTTGGATACTCTGAAACTCTCACTTAGCATTCCAACAAGAATGGGAAAAAGATCTGGGGTGCAGTAAGGAGTCAAGGGAATGGTTTCATGTGTGATTTGAGGACACAAGCTTCTGGGTGAGTGGCCTGGGAGAATCTTCATGAACCCAGTTGTGAGGTGTGTCCCAGGGCCGTGTCACCAGCCTAACTCTCCAAGGCGCCAAGTTTCCCCCAGGCTCCCCGGAAAAGCCAGTGTGGAGAGTAGAATGTTTGAGATGTGGACTTTCCAGTAAGGCTGACTTGGGTTAGCCAGACTGAGAGCCATGCGGCCCTGTACAAGAAACCCAACACCTCTGCCCTCCGTTCTTCATATATTCATTTGCCTCCAAAGTCCCAACAGTACCACAAAAATATCTGTGTTTTTGTCCAGATGATAACAAGCCTGAGTGTTTACCTAATACTTAATTTTCCCCAAAGGACATTTTTAGATTATTCCAATATCTGAAAGGTTTGTTTTGTTTGCGCATGCTTTATAGACCTCTGTGGTAAATCAATGAATCGATACATAAATGTTTTTAAATTCTAAAATAAATGAGTGTAAGTTACCCAATTCTTGCGTGTCCCACGATGGCCATCTAGATTGAACAGGGTCACGGTTCTGAACTCAGATCAGACTTAGAAAGCGTGAGAGCCTGAGGTTGTCCCCTGGTTTCTAAACCACTGCGTTGGGTCGCAGACTTCAAGACTTTTCTTCTCCTTTGCTTTCCCATCACAGCTGCTTGGTATTGTAGACAGCTTCCACCAGGGGGCAGGAATCGCAAAGATTAAAAATATTAAAGACCCAAAAAAAGAATGTTCTACTGAGGAGGCCAATCTCTGGTGGGGGCCTCAGAGAAGAAAATCAGGAAGCATGAGTGTACTCCCTATTGGATCACTGATTCTCTTCATGGAAATGGCAAAAGTTTTTATACCAGGATAAACCGTTTCTGTAAAAGGCCAGGTGGCAAATATTTTAGAATTTGGAGGCCACTACACTCTGTCTCTCAGCTCCTCAGTTCCCCTGGTGAAGCAAAAAGACAGTCATAGTAAGTGTATCGCTCTGCTCCAATAAAACTATTCACCATAATAGGCTGCAAGCCACATTTGTTTCCTGCTCTCTACCATCTGTGTCTCAGAGGGTAAAAATGGACATACTAACATTTTTCCTCAGAGCTGAGAATGGCTATAACTAAGTGTCCACCCTCGTGCCTATCCAGCCCTAAGGTCGGTTCTTGGAAAACATCCTGGGAGTAGAGGGACAAAGAACAAGGCCAAGTTAGGGGGAACCCGACGGTGAGGCCCCGGGGTAGCTGGGACCCGTGTAGCCCACCTCCGGCACAATGCCCGAGGCACATAGCTAGCACTTTATTTTCTGAATAAATGATGATGTGATTCATGGATTATTTCTGGGAATTTGAGTTTGCTATTTAGTTGTTCAGAGCACTCTTCATTCTCCAGGTTGGCCATCAGCTTCACCATTCTATCCTACTTCTCTGCCAAAGTCAGTAGCGACAGCAATTATCTGGGGCTATTAACTGATCAAATAGCAAAGGCAAACTAAAAAAATGTTGGCGACTAGTGTGCCCTCAACACACCCTGAATTCCTGCCTTCTCTGCCACAATTCTGTCCTGGAACCAGTCCTTTCCCTTCCCCTGGGACCAGGGACAGTTGGGGAATTAGTGGTCTCACGACTCTGACAGTTTCTCAGAAGGAGGGAGGGTCTGCCTGTTCTCTGAGCATCTTAGAACATCTTGCTCTCTTTGGCCCTGCTGGTCTGTCCTGTTGCAACTGCACTCATAGTGCCTAAGCCAGGTTTGGAACTCAGCAGAAAAGGCCACTGAATAGAAGGAAGAGTCCCTCACCGTCTTCCATGACCCCTTCCTCACCTTTGTCTGAAAGGGAAGTCTAGCTGGAGAGCCAGCAGGACTGACGGATTTCCGGCTCTGCCACATTCTTCCAACATTACTTGTGGCCATGACTTATCATCCGGGACTTGACATGTTCCCCACACATGGGCATGTTGTACACATTAACACATGCTTCCTGCATCAGGAAATTTTCCCGGATTGGTGATATTTTCCTGGTGCTGAACTGAGGACTGAACCGAGGTGCTCAGATTGACCTCCACGTCTATGGGTCTAGAGCAGGTCTGGACTGTTTTCTTCACTTTTGGGGTCCACCCCCATTCTAAGCAACAGCAGTGGGATTTATAATAAGGGCTCAGTCTGGCCCAGGACGTGCTCCCAGGAGAGTCCCTGCTGTGGAGGGTGGTTTTCTCCCTGATGGGCCCTGACCTTGAGCCTGCCTTTCTCCTTCCCCAGCAGAGTCTGGGGGCCGCAGCCGGCGGCTCACCTGGACCGCCTCCGCTTGTTGAAGGGCTGGATGGAGACTCTCAGACAACCTGATGGATCATCTCATAAACAGAGCCCGCAGGAAGGAAAAGAAAATTATGCCAGCAGAATGCACTTATGGGAAATAGATATGTGCGGTGCAGGGAGAAATGCTTTGATATTAAAATTTTTGTAACTTAAAAAGGCATGAAAAATGATACCGACCACTAACTAATCAACATTCCTTTGCGAATGCAGCTTCAGTTCCTAACCAAAAACACATCCCTGCTATTGTCTTGTCTGGATCCAGATGCAAACATGATTAATTAAGTTTCGGGCGTAGAGTGGGAGGGGGATGGTTGGGACGGATGGCTTGGGGGAGGATCGTTTTTTATGCACGGTCCTGGGAGAACCCTCAAGCCTGGGTGCCTCACCCACACAACAGGTCTTGCCTTCCTTGTACTGATGGCCATCAGGGGCACAGGGGCACAGTGAGAAGGGGGTGCCCAGACCCGCAGGCTCTCCGTAGAGCCAGAGAAGTTCTGCCGGCCGTAAGGACGGGCTCTTGGTCCAATCCATGGCTGCGGCCCAGCACTGCAGGGCAGAGTAGCAAAACCACAGGAGGTGTCCTGTGGGGCAGCCTGGGCTCCACTTTGCACACTGCTATGAAGGAGTCTGGGACCCTGAGCAAGCTGCCTGGTGTGGGCGTTCATGAAATGAAGGGCCAGATTAAACATTTCTTCAAGTCGCGTTCTCTTCTGGCTTTATCTCTGGTGCCTGCGGACCGCCTCTCACGGCAGGTGTTTCTCAGTTGGTCACCTTTAGGCAAAGGAAGCCTGCTGATGTGGGGCTGGGAAGTGTCGTCGGTGGGTGTCTCTGGTGGCGATGGCTGGGCTGCACACTCCAGCTGCCTGGCAGAGGCTGGCAGGCTTGCTTTCTGATCACTGCTCTACGTCACAGAGCCTAGGAACAGTGAGGGAGACACCCGAGTGCTCCTGCATCTCAGCATCCCCATTAGAAAACAGAAACACCAGGCCCAACCTACCCAGGCATCTCATGAAGCTGAGGGGAGCTAGCTTGCCTGAGGGGACAGTGACACGGTGCACAGTCGCACCTTCTCCAGGAGCCTGCTACCCAGTGGGAACTATAGATCCTTGTGCACTGTCACTGAGGCGACATCTAGAACGAGACCCCAGCATCCTAACCATTAGGCAAATCATAAACCTCCTTTGGGCCACATTGACCTCATCTATAAAAGTGGGACTAACAGTCCTAAAACATACCTCCTAGGATTATTGCAAATAGTGAATGAGTGAAAACACCCCAAATGCTTATAATCATAACTGTCACACTTAGCAAGTCCTAAATATTATTGAAGGCCCCTCTCTAGGTTTGGGAACCCATCAAATGTCCCTTTAGTATGCACTCTGTTGCGTCTTCTCTCTAGGAAGAGTAAGTGGGGCTGCCCCAACCTTCAGCTTCACGGAGTGGGCACCTCCATTCACTCATTGGACGGAGGGCACAGAGCACACAAGATGCGTCACGCCCTCGGTGAGGCTTTGGGGAGGCGACATTCCGTGGGGTTCCCAGCTTTGCTGAGCCCTCAGCAGAGCACACAATGGGTGCATTTCCTGAGCAGGAGTAGGCTTGTGAATGGGGGAATACAGTTTCTTAAGGGCCCAATGGCCCTTGAGGTGGTGTTGATGCCAAATGCAAAGCTTCTCATCAGACTTGAAGACCACAGTGTGGAGATTTGAGCCAGAGCCAAGGCTAGGGTTTAGTGAGTTCTTTAGTGAGTCAACTGATTCCACTAGTACTTACTCCTTCTCGATGTTAACTGGGAATGATCGATTTTTTTTTTAGATGACTAGCCAGCCACACCCTGTCAAACATGAGGATGAGGAATTGCCCAATTCAAGTTCTATAATTCTTCTCAATCACAGGGGAGAGAAGACGGCTTTTACATGTGTGTGATTTTGTCCCTGGGAGCATGTCTGAAATAGGCATCACTCTCTTACCTAGCTGAGAACTCACTCTCTAACCCAGCTTTAGGTTTCCCAATGGGAGTTTATTATTCCCATTTCGCAGATGGAATAACTGAGAGCAGAGTCAGGAAAGAGTTGCTCAGGGACCCAGAAGCACAGGAGTTAGTGGTGGAGCTGAGGATGAATTCTTATTTCCTGCCTCACAATCCCTTGTAACTCAGGAATGACCTTTCTGGGCAATGTTAGAAATGCGAGCATACGAAATGGAGAAGTTAGATTGTGGTCCCCTGGCCCATGTCCAGGATACTAAAATGAGTGTCCTGTTCGTATGAAATGCATTCGACAAATTATTTGCTGTTCTGAATGTCGTTTGAAGTGAAGTAGGTCTTCCATGGAGATTCCAAGGGAATCCCAGCCCCATGGTCAATGGCTCTTAGTTGAGGTCAACAAAGGTTGAATCCCTGCAATGCGCAGGGAAGGGAATTTTATGAAAGAACCAAGATGAGAAGAAATTTCACTTGGTGGAACAGCATGAGGATGGCTACAGAGATAACATTTCGGCCCCCAACCTGGGTTTGAACCAGCCCTGCGGGTGTGCCCCACACTCCAGCTGACCTGTCAGGGAGCCCAAGGGCTGAGTGGTGGGCCTCCAATCCTCATTCCGGAGCTGCTCTTACTCCTCTCCGATTTCGAATGGCTCCCCATTTCAGTCTGCTTCTCCTGCTCTGGGACCTGCCATTGGTGTTTGTGGTGTGGTTTCTCTGCTTTTTTTTCTCAAGGCTCTGGGAATGGACTCAACCCCTGACACATGCATGCCCTCTCTCTCCCTCCCCTTCTCTCTGTCAGGTATCTGTCTTTATTTCCCTCTTTCATGACCATGTCCCAGCACTGAGGCCCTTGTCTGGGTGCCCAGAACCAGGGCTTGAAGCATGTATGGGGCAGGAGAGGGACTCCTAAGCTCTGGACTGCAGAGTTGTGATATGAGGATGACTCCTTTTTGGACTCAAGAGGCTTTGCAGAACTGGCCCAAGGCCTCAAGCTGACCTCTTGATTATCTCCCTGACTCAAGGTCTTGCTAGTCCTTGAGCAACCCTGAGCTCCTCTATGTTCCCCTGAGGGGTGGCTGTGCTCCCACCATGGCCAGGTCTGTGTCTGCACAGGCTCACAGCCTCTCAGCCCCTGGGGGAGCCTGTGTCCTCTCACCAACCACCGCCTGAGGTATAGATGCTTAGCTTCTCTGGAGCTGCTTTGTGGGGTGGTAAATCAGTAATATCTTCCACACGTGGGTGTACTGAGAATCAAGCCATGTGCTAAAGATTTTCCCACACTCTCTTTAATAGTCACACAAAGCCCGTGTGCTAGGTGCATTTCCTACTTTATGAATGAGAAAACTGGGTGGCTCAGGAAGGTTATGGAAAAACACAACTCATAAAACCACCAAGTGATGGAATGACAATTGAAGGGCTAGCATGAAAACCCAGATGGGTCTAATCTAGAAGTTACAGATCATTCATAAATAAGAAAGATATCATTGTTTTCTTTTTCCTTTCTTTTCTTTCTTTTTAAAAATTTTATTTATTTATTTGACAGAGAGAGAGACAGCAAGAGAGGGAACACAAGCATGGGAAGATGGAGAGGGAGAAGCGGGTTTCCTGCTGAGCAAGGAGCTGGATACAGGGCTCCATCCCAGAATCCTGGGATCAGGACCTGAGCTGAAGGCAGATGCTTAACAACTGAGCCACCCAGCACCCTGATATTGTTGTTTTCAAAGAATTTATGATTTACCTGAGAGGATGAGAGAACCAGTTGTGTTTCTCAAAAAAAAAAAAAAAAAAAAAGGAAAGAAAAGAAAAAGAAAAATACCTCTTTACCATCTGCATACCAGAAAATGCAGAAGCTTGTTCACATTCCTCCTATAAATGACTGTATTGGTTGAAGGTGGATTTAAGAGTGTAAAGTTGTGGTGAGTATTTGATGGATTTCAGTTCCACAGTGGAAGAAATGAAAATGTGTACAGATAAGGATGAATGTTTGCTTGCCTTTCCAGTGTGGCAGACAGAAAGCTCTATAAACAGACTTTACCTAGGGCTCATGGGAAGGAACCGAGAAATAGAGGATTTCTAAGGGTATTTGTATTAGTCAGTTCAGGCCGCTACAAGGAGATACCACAGATAGGTGGCCTAAACCACAGAAATTTATTTTCTCACAGTTCTAGATTCTGAAAGTCTGACACTGAGCTAGCATGGTGTTTCTGGTGAGATCTCTCTTCCTGACCTGAGATCTCTCTTCCTTTCTCACTGTATCCTCACCAGGCAGAAAGCGAGTAGAGAAAGATCCCCACCCTCAGCATCTCATCTACACCTAATCGTCTCCCAACGGCCCCAGCTCCAAATACCATCGCATTGAGGGTTAGGGACTCAACATGCGCATTTTGGCAGGATGCTGTTAAGTCCATAGCACATATATAAAATTATTATGTCAAACGTCAGATCACGACTAAGTTTCTCCACGTTTGTCTAAGGGTCTGCTCTTTATTATTGGAATCCTATTGGACTATTTTCCTGGTGAATTAACTGTTTATGTTGATGTCATTATCAGCTATTGTTTCAGCCTGATCACTTGAGTAATCTCATCAGGTTGTCTTCGAGGACAGTTAACTTTTCCCTTCCCACTTCATTTGCATGACCTTCAATAATAAGATAATCTAATTGGGTGGAAGATTTGGGGGAAACCATAGTTGAGATTTTAATGGGCTTTACAGATACTAAACCACTTTCCAAGACATTACCTGACAATTTCTGTAACAACCTTGAGGGGGAAGTATTATGATCCTTGTCTCTTTGAATGGAGAAAGCTTGGTACAAAGGGATTAAGGGCTCAAGATCACCTAAAAATGAAGAGGCAGTGTCTGGACTCCACCCAGGTCATCTCAGGTCAAGGCCAAGGCTCTTCTCTTTAATCCACAGTTGCCCTTCAGAGCAAAAGAGGACAAAACTCCTCTTCAGGACTGCTAGACAGTATCTCTACCAGAACCAACACCAACCAGAGGTATTGGCAGCGACAGGAGAGTGAGTATGGGATGATATGTATAGTGGCAATGGACATGTTCTCCCAAACATATCCCCACACACATTATTCATTTGTATCCTCAATAGCTTCCATAATCCAACCACTGCAGAAACAGGGAGCAAAGACACCAAACTCCTTAACTTCAGAAAGCCTTAACCAGGCATAAGGCAGAAAAAATGTGAAAGAAGCTGTGACGTGCCCTGCCTTCCCTCCATCTGTGTCCTCCTCCACTTCTAAACCAACAGAGGAAGGCCTCTAAGCTGAGCAGAGAGAGGAGAGCCGAAGAGGAAATAGGAGGGTGAGGTGAGGCATAGAAATTGTGCTTCCTCCTAATCTGTCAAGTCCCAAGTGTGGGCACACCAAGGAACCCTTTTTAAATTGGGGATCTGAGAATGGAGAAGACCTGTGTCTTGCTACCTGCATGAAGTCCAGAGAGATTGCAAGCATAATCCATTGCTAGATTATTAACAGTGGGGTAGAAATGGTAGCCAAACACAATGGAGACCAACACTACCCTGAGCTTTCTATATCCCTAAAGGGGTATGGATGGCCATCTGAAAATACCCAAGGCTCCTGAGGGAAACACAGAAGATATCGGGGAGAGAGCAAGCCTGCGGGGCCAGCGTAAGGGAATCCCACATCAGAAGCATGCAGCCCATGCACAGGACTGCTGAAGTTCTGGAAGGATGGAGCTGTATCTTAGAGGACTGCCGGTGTGTGGGAGAGTGTCTTGGGTGGAGAGAGGACAGGGGACATCTGAGGCAGCAGGTCATTAGAGCACAAAGGCAAGCCACAGCTGAGAATACATAGGTACCCAGCCTGCAATACACATGGGCAAGCATAATAGCAGTCAGTCAGGGCCTGGACAGCCCTCTTCCTACTGGAACAAAGACCAGCCAGGTATAAGAAGAAAGAGGGAGAAGGAAGTCTTGACTGTGACTTGCTTATAACCCATAATGTCTGGGAGATCACTGAATTTAACTGGGTTTACCCCAAAATAATTACATTAACTTTTCTGTAACTATTTGAATGAGGACTTGAGATAGAAAGGAAAGTTTGAAACAGGAAAAATAAAGAAAGGTACATTTTTTTTTGCCCACATAAGTCTGTGTTTTGTGAAATGAGTAGGCATCACATTAGCTTTTGTTTATGGTTATTGAGAGTTAATATTATATGAAGTACTTTATACACATCATCTCATTTAATCATAACAACTCTGTGATGTTTGGGATTGGAGGGAAGAGTTTCTCCAGGATAACATTTGTACCTTTGAATTTTAAACCCTGTGACTATATTGTTATCGACGTAACAATAAATATAATTAAAATAGTAAAAGTGAAGTTCATGATTTTTATGACACGTTATTCCCATCTCCATGTCCTTCCTGCATGAAAGCACACTGATGTTCACAAACCATTGAATTCCTTCCCCATCTCTTCTTTATAATTGTCCATATAGCACTGACTTCTGAGACCCAGACTCTAGCTGGGCAACAGAGTGATCTTCTCCTTTAACAGGGATGAGCAGGCAGTGTAGGCTGGGATGGCCTCCTGCCCTCATGAACAAACAAGACCAGTAAACTTTTGAGATGCAGACCCCTTCAAAGGTCTAATGGACCTGAAGTTCTTTCTTTGCTGATTAAAAATATTGCTCATTAACCTTTAGGACTCTAAACTTTGGACAGGGTGGGGCATGGAAGAGGCATACTGGAAGACCACATGCACTGGGGAAGGGAGGGCAGAAGAATATACTTTCCTATCAAATCTCTATTCTCCTCCAGACACATAGCCAGCCAGCACCACTGGTTTCCTGTCAGATTATTCATGGTCTTGTAGGAAGAACAGATTATTTGTTTGAACAAGGAACAGGAAACAAAATGGCTGCCCTGTTTGAATGAAGCCTTGGGGGTTAGATTTTTCATCACATACTCGACTGTGGGATGTCAGGAGGATTATCCCAAAATTCATTCTAGGAAGGGGATGAAATATAATGATACTTCTAAATCCTTTCACCCATAACACTGACCATTTTCTAAATAGGAATCATGACACTTTCCTCAACCTCTGTAACTATAAACTTTGGAAAATTAGGAAGAAAATAGGGAAATGATAGGAGGAAGAGGAGCATGGTGGGACAGATGAGGTGGGTCCATTGGTAAGTAGTTTTCCTTTGTGTGTGAAATGATCTGTGTCATCAGTTCAGTGACCATTTATGGCCATATCTATTAATTTTCCAAAATCTCTTGCATTTTATATTCTTGGAGAGCCCAGAAACTTACTTTTTAATCCTTCTCCCAGTTTCTCACCCAAGAGAGTTCCAGGAGCTCACACAGCTGCAAAGAGGTTTGTAATTATTTTCTGGAAAAAGAACCTGGCATCTACCACTGTCACAGGTGGCCCTTCATAACTTGACAGCTCTCTTGACTTCTAATGCAGTGAAGACCTTGCCTAGGTCACCACTGTCCTCCACGCAAAGACTGCAACTCTCTTGAGCTCACATCACCTTGTTTAGCCATCAGTCTCTAGCGCACACTCATTGGTGCCTGAGCACTGTGTCTGGAGGTGCTCTCAGAAGGAACCTTATCAGTTTGTGCCCAAACCACTCCCCAACACTGATAGACAACATCATTGGTCCCAATTCTCCCCATATCCATGTCCTTTGCCATGTATCTTAGGAGTTTCCCCCACTAAAGGGCAAAGTATATTTCCCTGCCTCTTAAATTTGGATTTATCCATGTGACTTACCTTGGCCAATAAAAAAAAGCAAGTGACAGTGTGCCAATTCTTAGACTAGGCCATAATGAGGCCATGCATTTTTGCTTGTGGAACTGAGTTGAGTCACTCCAATCAAGGCTGGTCTAGATTAGCTAAACTCCAATGTACCAGTATATACTTGTAAAGCCTATTGGAGATCGGTGGAACCATGAAGCTTAGCCCAGCACAGATCATTATACACTAGTCAACCCGCAGACTCCTGACCTAAATCGTGCTTACTGGTTTTTCCACCAGTATTTTGTGGTTGTATAGAATTAGTGTGGTCCTTCTTAACTGACCCATGGATCACTGGCTTTGTGTTGAGCTCAGGGCATCAATCTCATTTCTCCTTTCCTCAATATAATTTCATTTTTAGGGACTTCACAGATCTTCCCTATTCCTGGCCTTGGTTAGGGCTAATCTGGCCCAACTCTGGTGGATCACTATTATTTTGATTCTTGGGACACAGGGTTGAGATCTCAGAAGGCCCCTGAGATCCTTTTGCAAATAATTATAGACCCTTGCCAGAGCTTCTCTTTCCAAGGAGATAGGGAGTTTTATGAAGGCTCAAAATCCAGAAATTCAATTATATTCTCTCTCAGAAAATTATAACCCGATCAGCCCTCTGTTGTGTAACTAACAGAGATTCCTCAGAAATCTGCCTATACAGAGATCTGGAAGCTCCTCTGGCTGGAAAAAAGTCTCTGACAGTGCACTGTATTATATAAACTTAAGTCTTGGAATGGCATCCAATTGTGCATATAATTATAAGGTAACGATTTTATGAAGTACTTTCACATTCAAGAAAACTGAAGCATTGAAAGCCTCTATATCTGGCCAATTTCAAACACCTAAGGAAAGACAGAGCCAAGATCAGATTGAAAATGTTCAAGTTTTCCATTCATGTTTCTGGTCATTTAAACCATGCTGGGGTTGAGCACCTGGGTGGCTCAGCTGGTTGAGCATCCAACTCTTGGTTTCGGCTCAGGTCGTGATCCTCAGGATGGTGGCACTGAGCCCCATGCTGCGCTCCATTCTCAGTGGGGAGTCTGCTTAGGATTCTCTCCCTCAGCCCCCCCCCTCCTCAAATAAATAAATTTTCAAAAAAACATGTTGTGGTGTCTGAGGGAGCCCAATATACACCACACTCTTTTCTGACCTTGTTCTGTACAAATTAACTGGCAAATGGAGATAAAAATACCCTTTGTTTCTAATAGGGGCCAGGTTGGGAGGACATGGCTGTCTGTTATCTAAGTAGATCTGCCAATGCTGGACCCCAATAAGGAAAATGATCTCCCTGCTAGAAGAGCAGAATAAAATGCTTCTTCTTTGTGAGCAACTCACCTACAAGAGGAACATAGGTGCAATTGAGCAGAGCATGCCTAGATATACCAGTTGGTTAAGGTACTCCATTCCCCCTGGGGGAAGTATGAGTAATGGACCGAAAGAGGCCAGGAGTTACACTAAATGAGCTCCCTTTAACAAACAGAAACATCATGAGTTGAGTAAAAATGTTCCTACAGTACCTCAGTTTTTTCTGATATCAATCTAAGTTAGGCTTCATTAATCAAAGCCCATAGCTTCCCCACATCCATAAAGCGAGATTGGTAGGTCTTCTGTCTCTACGTTAACAAAGACAGTAGTAATGTTTCAAACCTTGAACAAACCCTGAGGTGCTGTGTAGCATGGACTGTCTACTGGACGATCCTGAAATCACACCAACCTTCCATTCTGCTTCTTTGTAAAGTGGACCAGGCTAACTCTGTCTGACACAAGGAAAATTCTCTGTGTTTCATCAATTTGTTAGACACTATTTTAATTCTAGAAAACTTGTCATTTCCCATCTCATCCCCACCTTCAAATGAGCAATGTTCTTTTAGGCCCAAACTGGTTCATCTTCTTCTAGAAAAATCTGTGAGAAGAATCTGGATAATAAATAGCTTGCCATTCCCTGCATATTCACAGTACATTACCTATTTCAGCTATTTCTTAGCTCCTTGCAGCCAATTCATAAATGCACAATGAATGTTTAGAGAATAAGAATTGATAGATGGATTCCTCAAACCAAGGCAGCAAAGATTACCAATTGCCAAAGGCTTTTCATAAAGTAGATGGAGGGTAGGAATGGTTCTCATCATATCCTGTCTCCACCATCTTGATTCATCTACAGTGAAAAAGTAGGAGGGTATGGTGTAGAAATGTGTGTGTGTGTGTGTGTGTGTGTGTGTGTGTGTGTGTGTGAGAGAGAGAGAGAGATTCAAATTGCATTTTTTGGCTACATCTCCCATAAGATGATTAAAGAACTTTAGCTCTTTGCAACCAGCTCAGCCTAAAGTTTGAGCATGCTTTGCTTTCCAAATATGGTTCTCATTTGCTTTCAACCTCATTCATTTCTTATTATTTGTCTTTTAGAGAAAAAGGCAGCAAGAAAAATCAACCTTGGGCTTCGTTAATTAAGGCTTGCATTCTTGCTGGTATATTTCAGAAAGACAATTGGTTCTTTCTGCTCCACTCTCTGAAGAACCTTATAATGTGATTCTATTAATTCATCAGGGCTCTGTACAGCCTTGTGGCCTGTCTGGGCTTGGTGGCCCCTGAATTCATTTTCATGTGGAATTATGGACATTGTATCAGTGTATAAAATTAATATTTCTTCCTGCAGCATTCCAGCAAGAAATCACTAGGATAATCTTATAAATCTTCACTGGGAAGAAGCAGAAGCAGGGATTTTATCTCACTTTGTGATTTCCATAATAAAGAAAAGAAAAAAGGTAAGCATTAGTTCTCTCACCTCTTTCCCCCAACTGATCCAAATAGCAAGCATTCTAGTTCTGATTCCCCATTTAATTGTTATGTGAGGTCCTGACC
Organism: Martes martes; assembly: GCF_963455335.1. Lineage (NCBI taxonomy): Eukaryota > Metazoa > Chordata > Mammalia > Carnivora > Mustelidae > Martes > Martes martes. The sequence continues at coordinate 90,527,335 of NC_137891.1, read as the reverse complement.
CATCTTAAGCTCAGTCTCATCTTTCATGATAAACAAACAAACAAAGAAGGAAACTTTGGGGTTATCTTCCAGAATGTGGAACCAGACAGAGTCTTCTCAAATTTGCCTTCTCAAATCTCTTTTCCTCGTCACATTAATGGCTTCTGGAAAGGCGTTTACCCAAGCCCCTTTTGTCATAGCGTTCATTTTACCCAAGCCCCTTTTGTCATTTACACCGAAATAAAACTTTCAGGCTGGATTCCTTAGGTAAGAATGAATCCTAAAAGAAAGTTCTCCATCATAAATATTGTCAACAGACACTATTCTGCTCAAGGCATTGGTGTGGGTGTTGTAGGGATTCAGAGATGAACTCACTGTGCATACTAAGGGGTCCATAAACAGGACAAATATGGAACAGAAAAAGGAGAAGTAGAAAGGGATGAGAGAGATGGCAGGCAAAACACACCCCTTTGTGAAGCTGGATCTCACTGTCTTTGGTTTAGTTCACTCTTCACATATCATCATAATTCTAAACTGCATCTCCTCTAGTTCAGGATTCTTCTATACTGCCTCATTGCTTCCTAGGAATAGGGAAGCAAAATCAGCATGCAAAAAGAAATTCACAAAAATCAATTGGCTGAAAGCAAATGAACCCAAAATTCAGTTTTGTAAAATCATTAATTTGTTAAATGATCAATTTACCAAATTTTTTTTCCTGTTACCTACTTCTAGAATTTATAGCAATTCATGTTGCTTGAATTGTTTCAAAAGACTTATAGAATTTTCCTAAACTTGGTTTCTTAGAGGCCTTGCCACATCCAGAGCCACTAGGTATCATAGAAGAATTCCACATATAAGAGAGCTTTATACACGTATACCCTTGATAAAAGAGTGGTCCCCCACTTTCTGAGGTGTTGCAATGCATAGTTTTGAAAAGGATGCCTAGGAAGAAATGAGGGGTGGCTATGTGGCCAGGTAGCAATGCCAAATCAGCCAGGATCATGCATGAAGGGACAGATGGGGCCGCCCTCATAGGCAAGTCGGGGGCTAGACATGGAAGAATTCTAAATGTCAAGCGAGTAGGTTTGAAATTCCCAGGAGGCTCTGAGTACACTAGAATTCTAGGGTCTGAGCACTAGAATGACAAGAGTATAGATGACACCTGCAACAGTGCATGCCACACAAAGACATACCCAAGACATACCTGTTGAATGAATGAATAGCCCGCCTTAAGATACTCCATGTTTTTTTGCTTCAACTTGAGTAACAAGTAACCAAGCTCTTCCTTAAAGCAAAGCCAATTGCACTGATAATAGTTCTGCTTTGGTTAGGTAAGGGCCATAGCTGCATTTCTCTAACTGGAGTATGGGACTGTTAATGGTTGTGATATTATTATTTAATTAACATCATCATTATCATTTGATAATGAGCCATGCTGTAGAATGGAGCATGGAAAGTGCTGGACCCATGACTCAGAGGCTGATAGTTCAAAACTATCCTCTACTACTAACATTTAAAACCTAGAGGGAGGGGAGGGTTAGCAGTGTAGAAGGATCCTGAACCCACTTCATCCCAATAACACAACAAATCTACAGATATCGATGCAACACTTCCCTCAAAAAAGGACAAGAAATGTAGCTGACCAGTGCCTCCCCAGCAAGGGATAAAAGGGCCACAATGAGACACATAGAGGAGATAGAGGCACGGTCTTGCAAGAAACCCCACCCCAGGCATAGCCCCCCACAGCTGGGAGAGATCTCATAATACAGAACTCATCTCTGAGGATGAGGGATTTCCGTCCCACATGAGGCACCCCAACCCTTGGGACCCAGGCCAGAGAGATAAGCACCCAAGTGTCTGACCTTGAAAACCAGTGGGCCTTACTTCCAGGAGTACCACAGGGCTATAGGAAACAGAAAATCTGTTCTTAAAGGGCTCATGAACAGACTCATTCATCCAGGAGCCCAGTCCAAAAGAAACAGTGTGAAAGGCACCTGGACCATATGCAAAGGAGACTCATTTGCTTATCTGAAAGCTTCTGCAAGATAGACATATACCTGTTGGGATATTGTCCAGGAACTTAGGCACTGGTAGTTACCACTGTTGTACCCCTCACACTCCAACCCACAACCTGCTAACCGCACACCATAGCCACAGCTCGCTTTGCCACAGGGACCAGTTGAGCTCCTGTTCCCCATGCATCATGGCTGTGGCAGAGCAGGCCAAAGCCAGCAGGCACAAGCAGCTCACACAGATGCCCACTGAGCACGTGGCCTGGTGGCCAGGAGGATTGTATTTCTGGGCCCCAAGGGTCTGAAACAATCAGAGACACAATTTTTGGCAAGCTACCACCCCCTGAGCACTGCACAAAGAGCAGACTGAAACATACCCCCATTCTTCATGTGGAAAAGGCCTAATGCTTGTCCTAGAGATCAGCCTGAGGAACAGTTTCATGTTTGCAACACATCCAGAGACTATAAAGCTGCTCCCGGGGAATGTAGGTGGAAACACACCACATTAGCGTCCTCCCATGGTCTCATCACAGCTCACTGATAGCTCCCAGAAGGAGTTTATACATATCTGAAGCCGTATGTTTTGAAACTGTCACCTAGGGGACACCTTCCATATCTCCTAGTCTGGAGGTAAGCCTGGTTTATAATTGCCAACCCACAGGACAGTACATATTTGCATACTTAAAAAGTTGCTGCCTGAGGTTCTAGGTTACAATGAGCCTGAAACTGGGCACTGCCTGTGATCCCTCCCCCTGGAACACTGACAAGTCTTGACACATTCTCAACAACTGGGAACTATCAAGGTCAAATAAGGCTACTGAGACAATCACAAAGGTCCAAGAAACAAACAAAAGCTAGGAAAAGTTTGAATGGTAAGTTTCATCTCCTACTTAAGTTCACTCCTTCAAGACTAGGAGAGATAGTTGTGTTGCCTAATACAGAGACATGGAGAGTCAAGCAAAATGAGTAGACAAAAAAAAAAAAAAATGCTCCAAATGAAAACAAAACTTCAGAAAAAAAGACCTTAAAGAAACAGAAATAAGAAATCTACCTGATAGAGGTCAATGTAGTGGTCATAATAATGCTCACTGAACTCAGGAGAAGAAAGAATAAACACAGTCAGAACTTCAACACAGAGAAAGAAAAGATCAGAGTGTACCAAACAAAAATTACAGAGCTGAAGAACAAATTTCTGAACTGAAATATACAGATTACAGAGCTGAAGAATATAATTTCTGAACTGAAATATAATTTCTGAACTGAAACTACAGAAGTTCAACAGCAGATTGTTGTTGGATGAAGCAGAAGAATGGATTAGTAACCTGGAAAGCAGGGCAGTGGACACCACCTAAACAGGGCAGCAAAAAGAAAAAAGAACTTTAAAAAGTAAAGAATATATATATATATATATATATATATTTTTTTTTTTTTTCAACGTACAAAACAGTACCAAATCTATGGCATAAAACAAAAGCAGTTTTCTTTTTTCTTTTTTTTTTTTTTAGAGATTTTATTTATTTATTTGACAGAGAGAGACACAGCGAGAGAGGGAACACAAGCAGGGGAGAAGCAGAGGGAGAGGGAGAAGCAGGCCTCCTGCCAAGCAGGGAGCCGGATGTGGGACTTGATCCCAGGACCCTGGGATCATGACCCGAGCTGAAGGCAGACGCTTAACTACTGAGCTACCCAGGTGCCCCACAAAAGCAGTTTTAAGGGAAGTTTAAAACAATACAGGCCTACCTCAAGGAACAAGAAAAATCTCACATAAACAATCTAACTATACACCTAAGGGAACCAAAAAGAGAAGAAACAAAGCTCAACTTTAATAGGAGAGAGGAGATAATAAAGATCAGAGTGACATAAATAAAATAGAGACTAAAAGACAATTAGAAAAATCAATGACACTAAGCTCATTCTCTGAGCTCTTAAAAGGAAAACTGACAAACTTTTAACTAGACTCACCATGGAAAAAAGAGAGAGGGCACAAGTAAATAAAATAAAAAATGAGAGAGTAAAAATTATAATTGATATCACAGAAATACAAAGGATAAGAGACTACTACAATTATAAGCCAAACAAATTGGACAACCTAGAAGAAATGGACACATACCTAGAAATATACAGTCTTCCAAGACTGATACAGGAAGAAATAGAAAATCTGAATAGACTGATTACTAGTAAAGAGATTGAATCAGTAGTCAAAAACATTCCAAAAAACCAACGTCCAGGACCAGATGGCTTCACTGGTGAATTCTAACAAACATTCAAAGAAGATTTAATACGTACCCTTCTCAAACTCTTCCAAAAAATTAAAGAAGAGGGAATGTTTCCAAAACTCAGTTTACAAGGTAAAAGGATAATATGCCATGATCAAGTGGGATTTATTCCAGAGATGCACAGATGGTTCAACACCCACAAATTAATCAACATGACATACCACATTAACATAATATACCACATTAACACAATGAAGGATAAAAACCATATGATCATCTCAATGCATGTAGAAATGTATTTGGCAAATGTATCTGCCAAATGTATTTGGCAAAAATCAACATTGTTTATGACAAAAAAAAAACTCTCAACAAAGTGGGTATAGAGGGGAGTGTTCCCTTAATATAATAAAGGCCATACATAACTAACTAACATCACAGCTAACATCATACTCAATGCCTTTAAGGTCAGGAACAAGACAAGAAAGCCCACTCTCACCACTTTTATTTAACATGTATTGGAAGCCCTAGCCATAGCAATTAGGCAAGAAAAAGAATAAAAGCCATCTAAGTCCCAAAGGAAGAAGTGAAATGTCACTATTTATAGATTACATGATACTATACATAGAAAATCTTAGAGACTCTACCAAAAAAAAAAAAAAAGATTAGAACTAATAAATGAATTCAGTGAAGTTGCAGGATACAAAATCAAAATACAGAAATTTGTTGTGTTCCTATATACTAGTAATGAACTATCTGAAAAAGAAATTAAGAAAACAATCTCAGGCACGTGGGTGGCTCAGTGGGTTAAAACCTCTGTCTTCAGCTCAGGTCATGATCCTAGGATCCTAGGATCAAGCCCCACATCGGGCTCTCTGCTCAGCAGGGTGCCTGCTTCCTCCTCTCCCTCTCTCTGCCTGCCTCACTGCCTACTTGTGAGCTCTGTCTGTCAAATGAATAAATAAAATCTTTAAAAATAAGAAAGAAAGAAAACAATCTCATTTACAATTGCATCAAAAGGAATAAAATACCTAGAAACAAATTTAACCAAGAAGGTAAAAGACCTGTACATTGAAAATTATAAAGCACTGATAAAAGAAATTAAGAAGACAAAAATAAGAGGACAGATCTTCAATTGTTCATGGATTAGAAGACATTGTTAAAAATGTCTGTGCTACTCAAAGCAATCTACAGATTCAATGTAAATCTATCAATATTCAGGCATTTTTCACAGAATTAGAACAAATAATTCTAAAATTTCTATGGAACTACAAAAGACCACAAATAGCCAAACCTGAGAAAGAACAAAGCTGGAAGTATCATGTTTCCTGATTTCAAACTATACTATGAAACTATAGTAATCAAAACATTGGCATTGACATAAAAATAAACAAATATATCATTGGAATAGTATACAGAGCCCAGAAACAAACCCACACAAACATGGTAAATTAATTTATGACAAAGTAGTCAAGAATATACATTGGGGGAAGGACAATTTCTTCAGTAAACGATGTTGAGGAAACTGGACAGCTACATGCAGAAAAATGAAACTAGACCACTATCCATACACCATACACAAAAATTAATTCAAAATGGATTAAAGACCCGAAGTTAAAACCTCAAACCGTAAAATTTGTAGAAGGAAACATAAGTGGTAGGCTCTTTGACATTGGTCTGAACATTGTTTTTTGGATCTGACTCCAAAAACAAAGGAAATCAAAAGAAAGAATTTAAAAATGAGGCTATACCAAACTTAACAGCTCCTGCTCAGTGAAGGAAAGTATCAACAAAACAAAAAGTCAACCTACTGAATGAGAGAAGTCAATTGCAAAAAAAGAGAACCTACTGAGTGAGAGAAGACATTTGCAAAAAAAGAGAACCTACTGAATGAGAGAAGACATTTGCAAGTCATCTATCCAATCAGGGGTAGTATCCAAAATATATAAAGAACTCATACGAGTCAATAACAAAAACAAACAAACCCAATTTAAAAATGGGCCAAGGATCCAAATAGGCATTTTTCCAAACAAGACATGTAGATGGCCAACAGGCACATGAAAAGATGTTCAACATCACTCAGGACTATTATAAAAAAGACAAGAAATAAGTGTTGGAGAGGATATGGAGAAAAGGGAATCCTTATATACAGTTGGTGGGAATGTAAACTGGTGCAGCCACTATGTAAACCAGTATGGAAATTCCTCAAAAAATTAAGATTGGAAATACCATATGATCCAGCTATTCTACTTCTGGATATTTATCTGATGAATATGGGAACATTAATTCAAAAAGATACATACACCCCCATGTTCATCAGCATTATTTACAATAGCCAAGATATGGAAACAACCTATGTTGTCCATCAACGGATGAATGGATAAAGAAAATGGATAAAGAAATTGTGGTATATGTACATAGTGGCATATTACTCAGCCATTAAAAAGAAGGAAATCTTGCCATTTGTAACAACATGGATGGACCTTGAGAGTATTATGCTAAGCAAAATGAGTCAGTCCAAATACCATATGATTTCTACTTATATGTGGAATCTAAAAAAACAAAACATATGAACAAACAAAGCAAAAACTCATAGATGCAGAGAACAGATTGGTGGTTATCAAGGGGAAAGGAGACTGAGAGGGTGTGAAATGGATGAAGGGGCTCAATTATATGGTGATGGATGGGAACTATACTTGTGGTGATCACTTTGTAGTGTACACGTATATCAAATTATAGTGTTGTACACCTGAACTTATATAATGTTTTATACCAATTTTATTTCAATAAAGATAATTTAAATATAAAACAAAACTTAGGGGGAAAAACTATTTGGTACCTAAAAGTTAAACTATTCAAGGGGTTATAAAAAATGTCTATAAAATTTTATGTCAATTATACCTCAATAAACAAACAAAAAACAAAAGAAAAAACCCCTGTGTCTATAAAATACTAATTTCATTTTCTTGTTCCCCAATCATTTGTCTATTGGGTCATTATATGCAAGAAAATGAGAATGTTTTGAATGTGTTCAATTTCACTGAATTTGAACACTAAACACAAAGTACTAAGATCTTGGTATAAAACTGAGGTCTGCCTCTTCCTAGCTGTACACCCTTGAGTAAGTTTCTCATCCCTTCTGAGCCTCAATTTCCTCAGCTGTAAAACCCATAACACTTACCACAAAATGTTGTTCTGGAGCTCGAAAGGCACAGTCCCTGTGACATTTAAATGAGGTGCTCCTTCTCTCCCCGCACTCATGGATTCTTTCCCAGAGAGTACCTTGTTTATTATTTGGAATTGGTAGGGCCCGACACTCTTGCTTCCTCTGCTAATATAAATTATTAAAATAACTATAATTAAAAGGAAATTACATGGGAGATGTATCAAACCAATAGATATCCACGGTCTTTGAAAATTCCTCTTGCTGCCCAGTTCTGCATGTCTTCCACCTGACTCGTGGGGTAACAAAGCGAGCACCGTCATGCTGCAGCTCTCACTGTCATAGATGTCCCCACCATACCCACCTTCCCACCAGGCAGAGGGGCTCCTTTTTCTTCCTTTCCGGGAGTGTCTGCCCCAAGCTTTTTTTGATGTATGCTTGCCCCTCCCCTTTATCCTGAAATCCACAGACCTTATGGAGAGAAGGGGTCTTGATAACCTCAGCTGTCTTTCTGCAGTCACCTCCTTTTGTCTCTGCTCTGGTGGAAAGGGACTCCTTTTGGCTCTTTTCGATCTCTGGGTCTTAGGAACACCCTGGCCCCAATCAGTTAGCTCATCTTAGTCTCTAATGGCAAATTATCTTCCCCACATTGTCCACCTACCCATTTCCAGTGTTACTGTGGCTTCTAGGTCCAGGTCCACCTTCGACTATCTCTGAGGGTCAGGTTCTTATTTACATATATTTAAATTATATGTAAATTGCATGTGTGTGAGTTACATATGTATTATATGTAATACATACACATGTGCATATATACATCCAACATAGCACCTGACACTTTGGAGGTCTTTGATTTTGTCTTTGTGTCATATTCTCTATCTACCTGTCCAATACAGTAGCCATCAGTCACATATGGCTATTTAAAGTTTAATTAATTAATTTTGAATAAAATTTAAAATTCAGGTCTTCAGTCACACGAGCCTCATTTCAAGTGCTCAGTAGCCCCAGGTGGCTGGTGACTCCTATAGGAAGCCACATCTATTGGGCAGCATTCCTCCGCATCATTTCTCCATATCTTTCTGTGTCTGTCCATATTGTTATCACATTTAGGAACCCAGAGGGATCTATTTTCACTTCTAGGAAGTATTCATTCTTGTTCGATTCCATTCAGCAAAACCCAAGACTAAGATGCATCTCAGCACAGACGGGACCTTACCCCAGTTTCTAGATGGGGGCAGAATGGAGAAGACTGCTGGCAGTTAGAAGGAAACACGGGTTCGCTGCTTCCCGTCGCCAAGCTTCAGCCCCTGGCTTCTGTGCAGGCTCTGGGTACTCTGAGTGAGTGGCAGCGATGACATGTTTAATGAAAGGTAAATATTTATGGTCAGTCTCCAGCAGATGTACTCTGTGGGTGGGTGTGGGGGCGGCTGGGTCAGCAAGGCCATCAGCATAGAGTCTGGGAACCCATCATGGTTACCCTGTTTCTCACTTGATATGTTGCTGTGTGCCTAAACTTGACCCTGTTGCTCTGAGATCAGACCAGGTAGGGAACCAAGCAATCAAGATGCTGTGAGCAGCATCCAACTCCAGAGGACAGCAATGTGCTTGGACCTGGAACAACACACTTTGTGCTTCTCCTGGAAACTCCCAGAGCTACACAGCCACCCAGTCTCCTGGGATGATGCTGGCATCTAGTGGAAAGAGAGGGAAGCCACTGGCACATAAAAGTACTTGGCACTCGCACAGGGAGGGTCCCATCCAGACCTCACTCTATACTGTGAAGTTTGCCTTGGACACCATCTGCTCTAACCAAAGCACTGGCCAGCAGATAGAGAAGCCACAGGAATGGAAAGATGTCACTCCAGTTGTACCCACAGCATTTGTTCTCAACACTATTAGACCCAACGCCCTCTTTTTGTAATATATATTTAGTTTTTGCCCCCCTTTACCATCCTATAATTGATTTCATAGGTAATATACCTACCTATGCACAGTGTTATAAAAATTAATATGATGTCCTAACTGTGACAGAAAGGTGAAAACATAGTAGCATGTGATTTTTAAAAATGTGTTTCAATATGTATATATTCACACATGAACAAACTAGAACATACAATTGGATCACATGTTTGCACCTGTGTAAAATGATTGTGAACATAAGAGAAGTAAGAACATCAGAAGCCACTCTCTGTCAGAAATGCAGGAAAGTAAAAGAAAATACAGGAGCACACTAGAATAAAACCTTGTACTCCAGTAAAACCTAACAGACCAACCTGGTTATTTGTATGTAGTAAGATAGAAGGAAGTCACTTGCATGGAAGAGAAAAGGAGATGGGTTTTCCACTGGGATCAGTGAAGAGTGACAATGAGACAACAGTGTCGGAAGGGAAGACACAAGGCATGATCAGGAATTCAGCAGAAGCTGGAAGTCAGGAAGAACGGGAAAGAGAGGCAGGTGCTAAGAATCCACGGAAGCATGGAGGGGAGGGCTGAGAATCCCCCACTCATGGGGGATGGGAACTGGATCAGGCTTATCTGCTCTTTAGTGTTCAAAAGAGGGTGGACCCATGTGACCTGGGTTACACATCACAGTCCAGGCACTGCTGCTGTCACCTGGTAAGCTTTATTGGTGGGACGTGGTACCTAGTTCAACAGAGGTGGGTTGTCAACTGAGTAGCTGTGCCATTTGAAAAAACTGCCATCTGGTTAAGAGAACACTTGAGTGTCCCAAACCAGTAGTTTGCTTAACAGTGAGGCTACCCTTTGCTGAGCAGCTATGGTGACAGGTGCTTTACACACATTACCTGATTCTTGTCAACAACCTTGCAAGATATTTTCTTGTTATCTTCACTTAACAGGGATGAAAACCCAAATTTGGAAAGTTAAGTAAGTTACACAGTCAAGGGGCACCTGGGTGGCTCAGTCAGTGAAAGGGTTAAATTATCTGCCTTGGGCTCAGGTCACCATCTGGTAGGTATCCTGGGATTGCCCAGTCAGGGCTCTCTGCTCAGTGGGGAGTCTGTTCCTCCCTCCCCCTGCTCTTGTGCACATGCACACGTTCTCTCTCTTTCTCCCTTGAATAAACAAATAACATCTTAAAAAAAAAAAAAAAGTAACAGCGTCAAGCTTTTGGTAGGACGCGGCAGTCAGGATTTGAATGCAGCTGTATCTCATTTGAATCTCACACCCACCATAGCAGGAAAGTGGGAAGAAATGAGAACTATGGTTCCCACTTTGGTTTTGCGTCACCTGACGCCAAGAGAGGTGATGTGACTTCCCAAATGCCACACAGCTGTCTGGCTGTGTCCCCATCCTGACGCCAGAGTTTGTATCTTTCACACCATTTATGTTTTGTCTGTGATCTTTACTTCGTATCTCATTTTAGGGATCTCAGACAACAGCCGAGATCTCAAGCAAATTAGTCAAATCTACTGGCAGGATACGAGCATGGTAAATCATCAACTGTTTCATAACAGACCAGAGATTTAAATGTCATTCAGGGCATTTAGTTAAGATCTGTGCTCAGTATGGGAACAATTAGCTAACGGACTGCAAATAAATTTCTCTTGATTACTCAGGAATGGGATAGCGACTTGTTGCAAAGGCACCCTTCAGCTAGAGGGTGATCTGGCTTGAACATCTGTCATCAGATTGGTTGTTGGGTTTCATCCCAGATGGTGGGCTGAGCCGTATCGCCTTCCTCCTTTACTGCTCCTCAGACATCCTTCCTAAATCTGTATGCTGTGTCTAAGGTGCCAGTGATGGGAAAACCCTTTTACTAACAAGGGTACTAAAGCATGAAGCATCTCTTAGGGAGAGAACACTCAGAAATCTGTTCCTGGGACCCAGTGTTATGGTTCTTTGAACTGTTCTAAGTGGTGATTATGTGCTAACAGAATAAATCTACACGAAGACAAAGGACTGAAAATTTTGTACCCTGGGGTTGGGAACGTGAAATTGTATGACCACTTGGAAGGAGTTTTTCTAACAAAGTTAAAAATACACCTACTCTGTGACTGGGCAGTTTTACTTTGGGGCATCTATCCAAGAGAAATGCAAACGTGTTCACAAAAGGGATAGCAGAGTGGGGCACCGGGCTGGCTCAGTGGGAAGATCATGCAACTCTTGATCCTGGGTTTCTAGTTCAATCCCCATGTTGGGTGTAGAGATTATTCAAAAATAAAATCTTAAAAAAAAAAGGAATTGTGTAGGAGAGAGTTCATAGCACTTCTATTCATAGTAACCCCCAAACTGGTAACAACCCAAGTGCCCACCTATAGGGTAATGACTAAACAAATCTGAGTTATGCTAACATAGTAGAACAACCCTAGGGGTGTCAGGGTGGCTCAGTCAGTTAAGCATCTACCTTCAGCTCAGGTCATGATCTCAGGGCTCTGGGATTGAGCCCTGCGTCTGGCTTCCTGCTCAGTGGGGAGCCTGTTTCTCTCTCTCAATAGCTCTGCCCCACTCCACTGCTCATTCTCTCCCTCTCTCTCTCAAATAAATAAAAATCATACAAGCAACAACATAAATGAATCTCAAAAGCATTCTGTTGAGTGAAAGAAGCCAAACATGCATAAATAATCACTTAATGGATTCCCATAAACTAAAGTTCTAAAACAGGCAGAACTAAACCACAGTGACAGAAATCAGAGCAGTGCTCGTTGCTGCGGGTAGGAAGGCACTGACTGGAAAGAAACAGGAAATTTTCTGTGATGGAAATATCCCACATCTTGATTGTGTCAGTGATTATACCAGTGTTGTCAAAATTCATCAAACTGTACATTTAAAATGAGTTTGTTTTATTATGTGTAAATTATACTAGAACTTAAAAAAGTGAAACCTAAGATGGTTTCAGCGACTAGGAAACCGGAACCATGTCTATTTCTGTGCCTGCCTTCTCTTGCATTTCTTTTCTCATGCCTCAGACTTTAAGTGACCAAGAATCATACAGTGGAAATAATGAGGGGGAGGGCCTGGGGCAATGGGGCCCAATTGTAGCTTAAGGTTTTAAAATTATAGTCAACCCATGATTCTAGGAAGTCAATCTGGTTTGTGGATCAAACAGTTTTGAAGCACCCCAATGCTTGCTGCCACCTCCCAGCAGAGTATAAGAGCAGCCCGGCAGCATGTTCAGAGAGTCTGAATCTCCCTAAATCAAGGAATGAACCTTGAGTGCCCACAGAATACTTTCAGGGAAAGAGGACTCACAGATTCAGTGTGTCAAGGGGTAAGGAGAAGGGTAGTTTCAGGCAGCTGCTTTCCAGAGGCACCAAAAACTCCTCTTAACCCAAAGTGGTATGGTAGGCTTAGAGGGTCCAGCCAAGCCCAAGGTAGCTCATTCAGCATTCACCTTGGAGGACTCCAGCGGGAGTCAGTGGTGTGTGGGCAAGCAGCTGGGGGGCTGATCGGAATCTTGGGACTCAATAAAGCTATCTTTCAAGAAGCTGATTCAACAGAAAGTGTGCTCACTTGGAATTTGCCCCCTGGATCTACTCATGTCATTGCAAGTTCAGAAATGTGAACCTCGGGCAGCAGTCCAGAAACCAAAGCTATCCTGACCTTTGCATTAAACTGACCTTACTCTTCCGGTGGGACTCGGAGTATTAAGGAAAAAAGAAGAGGGTGAAGTTGGTAAAAATGGGAAGGAATGATACTGGCTGCATACTATGCCTGTTTCTTTGAGAACTCAGGTTGTAACATGTTTCTTAATTCTACAACAAATAACCGTCCCGTGCCTACACTGGGCCATGGGATTCAAGAGTCAACAGAACACGGTTTCTGGCCTCAAAGAACTCAAAATCCTGCAAAAGCCACCGCCGTAATGGACCACCTGGAGTAGAGTGTGACGAGTTTCTCACACACACACATACACACACACATACACCACACACTGCCAGCTCTGCCTGGCAGACTGGGGAAGGCTTTATGGATGGACAGACACACCAACTCAGTCTTAAGGGCAAGTAGGAGCAATGAGAATATTCCAGAAAGGAGGAACAGCATGTACAAGGCAGAGGCATGAAAACAATGTGTTTTGGTGCAAGTAGAGGCAAAAGTTAGTCATCTTGGAAGAGAGGATGCTCCTTAGCTCAGTGATCAGATTCAAAATGTCCCCAAAACACTGTATTAGACTCAAACTTGAGAATCTACTTTCAACCAGATTCAAGCTATGAATCTAGTTATGAGACCTATATGTTATATCTATTACGAGACCCTTAAAAGCATTCACTCATTTCCTTCTCATTAAAGTGTGGGAGACATTATCGGAAACTGAAATACAGAGAAATTAAGTGGCCACAGATTTGAGCTTGGGCATTATGCTCCAGTACCTGTGTTCCTAACACCTACACTAATGTCCCCTGGAGAGAAGGGACAGAATCCAAGATTGGAAAATGGCAATGGAAAGTCTGGATCAGGGGACAGTGAGCAGGCCAGGTGTTGGGGGAGCTGACTGTGGGCATAGCCTAGAGACTTGACTGCGGAGGAGTGAAAACTGCGATGGAATTTCCAGATTCCAGAGTATGGGCCCTTTGAAAGCATTTCTGAGGTCACACTGCCATCTAGCGGTAATACCACAGGCAGCAATTATTCTCCAAGCGAGTACAGTATTGGGGGGGGGGGTATAAAACAATTCCACAGGAAAGTGATTTTTTTTTTTTTTTTTTTTTTTTTTTTGCTCCAACCACAGATCCTACACTTGATCTTAGCCAAAAGGCCGAGAAGCGATCCAACCACAGATCCTAAAAGACAGACAGATCCCACTGCCACGGTCCACAGAATTGCCTACGGTCTTCACATGCCGCCAAACGGTGGCTGCAAGCTCGAGTCAAATTCCAACTCTGCTCCTTAGGAGGAAAGGGTGTTATATAACTTCATTTTCTTTTCTGAAAAAATGGGGAAACTAATATCCACCCATATGGCTGCAGGCAAGGACGGAGTAAAATAATGCAGGCAATATGCGAGGCACACTGTAAGCACTTAATAAATGTTCAGTGTTGTTATACTACAAAGGAGACGTGACAAGAGCTGGGACAGGCCCAGAGGGAAGGACCTGGACATATTGTTTAATTATTGAGCTTCAGTGAACCTCCTCAGACAAGCCTTTCCTTTACAGCACCGAGGCTTTTGTAATTCTCCACCTGAAATCACCTGCTCCCTTCCGGAAACCATCTTTGATGAATTGGAAACCTATATGGCTTGGGAGAAAAGAAGCAACTATTCTGAAGTTTCATTTTGTAATGAACTCACTCAAATTTGAAGTGACTTTGCAAAACCCACAAAGTTCATTACAAGATTAACCTTGTGCTGACCTAGTTGCTCATTTACTTCCAAGCTGGAAAATTATTACCATGAACTCATGGAGTTTTGGGTAGTGACTTAGGTTTCCTGCCACGTCCAGTAGTGAGCCAGGATTTCCACAGCTGCCTCTGGACACCATTCTCCCCAGGACTGGAAGACGCTAACATCAGGTTTGTTCCTGGGCATTTTCTGTGTGCTTGGAAGAGGGGGAGCAGACTAAGTGGCAGGAGTTCTAGAAGAGAGACCAGAGACTGTGTGGGCATCAGAGGTGTTGACTGTGAGTTTTCAAGGGGAGAGAGGTGGCCAAAGGGGGCTGTATAGCGACAGGTCAAGGGACCCTGAAGGGACTGGCAAAGACAGGCTTTGTTTCAAAGACACTACAGAGAAGCTCTTGCCTAGAGAAGTTAAGTCTTAGAAACCACTCAATGGAATATTTACGGGTGTCCTTAAGAGGGAAAAGTTCCAGCCCTTAGGGAAGTACACTGTAACTTGACCATTGCTTCCTGACCACTGGTAGAAGAAACCAGTGACATGGCTGTCACTCCTAAAAGGCAAAGAAGTTAACTTTTCTCAAACAACTGGACTGGGGTTGTTTCTTTGAAAAATAAGCTTGCACGGGACTGGTTAACAATTCCCTCCAGTACAGAGTCTTCTGAGATTGTGACTGGGTCAGACCAAATCTGTAGATCAGTCTGGAGGAAACTGCCCAAGAGCGGTGATAGAGTCAGTGTGGTATCGCTATATAGACACATAGATCACTGGAACAAAACAGAAAGAGTCTTGAAATAGAATCAAAAGAGAAATGGATTTCTGCTTTCTCCTACCTCCAAACAGGAAGCAAAATTCCCCAAACTTTACTCTTAACCACCAAGCTATTCTGCATCTTATAGAATCCTTTCATTTGTACAAGATCTCTAGAAGGTAGTCACGTCCTCATTTTCTGGGTAGCTGAGAACTGGAGCTTGTCTAAACTAGATGGAGTAGGATATCATCTGTGGGTGTTCCTCGAGAAACAATGGGAATATTCCTAAATTCCCAGACAGCTTCCCCCAGGAAAGGACTCCTGTTAAACTCTATGCCGTAGCAACAGACAGGGAATGAGCTACCGAAGTCTGTCTTTGACTGTAAACTTCTGGAGAGCAAAGATTGGCATCCCAAAAGTTAATTCATAAATATTTATTTCTTGGCCACAGCAAAATCAGCTGGTCCCCAGGGCTACTCCTGTCCAAATGGTGATTCAGGGACCAAAGCTATCTTTATCTCACAGCTACGCCTTCCAGGGAACACGGTCTTCACACTGTTGTAGCCAAAAGAAGAGAATGGTGAAGGGTCACGCATCATCTTCAATTCCTGGCCCAGGGCTTAACACCTGTTACTTCACCCCTAGCCCACGGGCCAGAACGAGTGGCAGAGCCCTGCCTATCTCTTATCACCTGGGGGCTGCCTATGATGAGCAGTCAAGGTCTCTGCCTTCCTGGCCAACTGTGTGTACCCAGGAAATTGTGATGGGTAAACTAACGAGTAAACCTGACACAGGGTCCAAATTACGCAGTCATGGAACTGAGGCTCCAGAGCCTCAGGTAAGAATGCCCGTGTCGTCGGCAAAGGGAATAACGCCCATGAAGCACCATCTGCTGGGGACTCTGACACAAGGCACTGTTCTAGGAACTTCGCATGGGCTGGAGTACTTAATCCTCACAAGGGCCCTGTGGGATAGGCCTTAATATTCTTCTTTCATGAATCTTTTTTCACACAACCATGGGGAGCAGGTAGCAGAGCTGAGGTTTGAGCCAAGTGGGCCTTAGGAAAGTCTTTCTTCTCCTTCTCCTTCCCTCCTCCTCCTCCACCTCCTCCCCCTCCTCTTCCTCCCCCCTCTTCTTCGTCTCCTCCTTCTCCTTCTTCTTCTTAAGATTTTGTTTATTTGACCGAGAAAGAGACAAGAGACCGAATATAATAAGGGGGAGTGGGAGAGGGAGGAGCAGGCTTCCCGAAGAGCAGGAAGCCCGATGCGGGGCTCCATCCCAGGACCCTGGGATCATGACCTGAGCCAAAGGCTGTCGCTTAACCAACTGAGCCACCCAGGCGCCCAGAGAGTGTGTCTTCTTGATTCCATGGACTCCCTCAGCTGTTAATGCCTTAGAACATCATTAGCAGCTGAAGGCAATGGCCTTCAGAAAGACAATCTGGAGTCATTGCCATAGTGAGAGGTGCTAGGAGGAAGGCAAAGAGAGACAGGGCTCCATTCCATTGGTGGTTTTCCTCATTTCCAGTGGCTCTCTCCTGCTACCTCGTCCTAGCGACTACCACTATCTGGCAGAAATGCACCTACGAGACCTAAAGCCAGTGGAGAAAAGACTAGAGTTCAAAGCTTGTTCTGAGCATTTGCATAGTCTGTGAGGTCTGTTCCACACACGCCATCTGTTTGAGCAAATGCAAAGGCAGGAGGAGTGATCTCCCTCCGGGACACCTTTCCCAATAGCCTAGATTGTGTGGGAATTGGCCAAGCTCACTTTATGCAGTTCTCCCAAACCTGCAAGACAGAGACCCAAAGGTCTCCTAAGGCACCACTAATGCTCTGTTCCAGCTCAACCATACCCACAGCAAGTCAGAAGGATTCCTGGTCAGCCTTAGCTATTCTCGTTGTGTGTACATACGCATAATTCCCCTGGCTTCTCTGGGTTTTAACTCTTTCCTCTCCAAGATGGGATTGTGGCACATCTACTTTCTGATCACTGTTTCCCCGGAGGCATCCAATGGCATAATGTATTTAAGAGTGCTTTTAGATTGCTAGGATTGCTTCATCACTTAACTGGTTATTGTTTATGACCAGCCAAATAAGGAAATTTTCTTACTTTCTCGTGGAGTTGCAGATTGTTGAGGGAAGTTGGCGAGCAAAGCTACATATGCCCATGGCATTGAAATGCCAACTCTCTCATTCTAGAAACCACACTTGGCTGTATACATTTGCTTTTTTCTTCATGGTGCTTAAGAACCAGGCCGTGGAAGTCAGAACATATCACCCCATGTGTGATGTGGGGCAAAGTACTAATTAACGAATCTCTCTAAACTGCAGGATTCTCACCTGTGAAATGGGGATAATGACATTTGTGTTTGGGAATTGTTATAATGGTTGAAGTAGGGATGCACATAAACGATCTACAGGGTTCATGGCACATCGTAAAACACTTGATAAATGATTGCAATTTCATTGCCATTTTATTATCAAGGGACCATCATGCTGTCTCCCAGGATCTTTGTGTAATCAAATCATTCCACTGCTCAATAGAACTGGGAAATCCCCAACCTTTCAAAACACCATATGAGCACTTGGATCAAGGTCTCCCACTATGCCCTCAACAGTCTCCAACGCCCCTGGAGAAAGCACACAATTTACAACATGGCTGTGCTCCAAGACTCTACTTGGAAGTTATTGGTTTGGAACTCAACACATATTTTCCCATAGAAAGAATTCCATTAAAGTAGTGGTGGGGTTCCCAGGTCACTGGAAATACCCACTTGGTGGGCAAAGTAGCAGAAAATTGGCATATTTGCAATGCAAAATAGTAAAGAGCAATGCAGTTGCGTTCCTAGTCACAGGCCAAAACTGAAAACTAAGAAAATTATGTAATACATAGCTTCTTTTATTTTTCATGAATGAGGACAATGAGGAAAAACGGGCTTAATTAGAGGAAGAGAGAATTCAGAGGCCCTTTAAGTAAAGAATCATAACTTTTTTTTTTTTTTTAACATTTGTGTTCTTAACCCAAGAGACTACATAGCACTAATCTCATTCACCACAGTGGAGCTATTTTTGGTTTGCAAATGGAAAAGGGAAAAGAAATGGGAAAGATCCTGGAAAGCGAAGCAGAGGGAAGAAAGACTTCTGGTGCGGGGGTGAGGGGGGAGGAAGAAAATCAGCCAATGGTTTGGATAAACTGAGGAAGGAGGAAGAAGCACACACACGTAGTAAGATGGAGTCCCTGGGTCTGGGAGCTGGGAACACACATTGGGTGAGAGCCCACACCCTCCTGTAGAAGGGAAGCTGTACTGTGACCCATCAAGCAGTTCCCCACTGAAGCATAAGGTGACACTATAGGGCCAGAGCAGCTTGTAGAAAGAGAGGCCTCAAGGTTGGGGGCAAAAAGGAAGGAAGGCTGTGAGTACCCAGCTACTTGATGTTGGGAAATAAGCCCAAAGGTTATGCTGGTTCCCTGTTCTGAACTTTACTGCCACAAAGTAAATGGTGAACTAGTAACACAGCCTCACTTAAATGAGGTCTTTGCATTTACCGGCCAGAGAAGCACAGAATGTGAAGACCACCCCCACACCAAGGACCTCAGCCCAATCTTTAATTTCTGATGGCTTCAAACCTGGTAAAGATTAAAAGGAAGTATATAAAAACCTATAGTTTTCAAATGAGAGACTGAGGCCCAGGGAAAGGAAGTAACTTGCCTCTCCTATCCTCTTGAACCTACTAATGGTCAGTAAACTCCCCGAAGCTGGCTGCCTCCCAGCCTGATGCCATCACTAGTCCACTGACCAGTTCACTGGTCCCATTTGGGCTCTACCTCCAACCTCAGCCTTTCTGGCTATACCCATTAACCAAGTTGGGTCAGAAGGAGTAGAGGAGGAACTGGAATGATGAAATCCAGTGTAGATAAAACTCTGGAAGAGTTAGGATTTTTTTTTAAGATTTTATTTGTAAGTAAGCTCTACACCCAACATGGGGCTCAAACTCACAACCCCAAGATTAAGAGTTGCCCACTCCACTGACTGAGCCACCCAGGTGCCCCCAGCAGCCTTATGAGACTAGTCCTCATAAGGACTCAAATAAGATCAAACAAGCTAGTCCTCAAATAAGGTGCAGTGAATCCAGGGACCATGGCCAGGCTATCCAGGGGAAGTTGCAAGAGTCACCTATTATGTCAGCAAGAGCGCTGAATGTAGAGACAGAAGACCCAGGTTCATTTTAAATTCTGCTACGGTGTAAGGTGGCACACATCTCTCCCTCTCTTTGATGTCCCTTGCATCTCTTATTGTCTTCTAATCCTCACTGGGCAGGATCTGGAGTCTTGAGGAGGTGGGACAGTGGGTAGTTCATGACCTAATTAAGTCACAATGGCTCCAGGCCAAGCATATCCCTGTTAAAAATATGCTTCCCCTCAGAACCTCAAAAATGCCTTCAACTTGTGATAAACAAAGCTTCTGGGGTAAAACAAAGACACCAGTCATTTCCCATCATCCCTGCAGAAGAGGTTCTGAAAAACCAGAACATTCTACGTCTCATGGTAGAATATGAAGACAGGTCAAGCGAAGTTTAATTCCTGAAAAGGAAAACCAGCTAATGGGAGTCATGGAGGGGTGGTGGGCTAAAGATGAGAGATGATTATTACATGAAACAGAATAAAAAAATTTTTTTAAATGGCCGTCGTGGCCCAGGAGGGCTCCTGAGTCTTCCATTCATGCCGTGTGAGGGTTCAGGAGAAAGACCAGAACTGACCCTGGGCTGAGAGAAACCTAAGCCCATTTTCGTAGCATTTGACAAGGCTGGTGTCTGTCAGACCCACCCTGGGCCCCCTGTTCCCTTGCTCCCACACAGACGTAATCCTTGGTTCCTTAGGCCACCCCAATGTTACGGACACTCTGATATCTGACCAGATGTTTCCAGAAATCCAACTCCTGTACCCTGACCTTTCCTCCCCATTTGGAGGACTCTCTAGGAGCTCATGAGCCTCAGTTATAGCCATTGCCAATTCATGTCTTCTCTGGTCCTGACACTGACTGTGGCCCCAGCCCTGGGCTCCCCCTCCCTCTGCCACCACACATTCTACTACCAGGGCCTCCTCCTGCTGTCATGTCTCCCTTCCCAATGCTACTGTTGCTATGGTGATGGCCGTAGGCTTTGCAGCCACTCTCCTTGAGGCTGTCACCCCACATACAGTGATTAAAGCACTTTCTGCCAACCTTGAACAGTGTAATCCCTCAGACAAGGTCCCCAAAGTATAGCCTTGATGTTATCTCTCCCACTCCATTGAGAAATTTGGCATAAGTTCCCAGGCGACCAGGCCAGAGGGTCTTCAAGGACACCAGCTTTCATTATCAAGCACTTGCACCTGGAGCTGGGTTCTCAGAAGCAACCTTTGCTCCCCCTTGTATCTCAGCGACCTGCCCTGTGATTTCCACCCTGACATTTTTTATAGAACACCTAGGGGTTTCTCACATAAGTGGAAGCTCTGATAAACCAGATTCCTGAAGTGACACCAACATGAATTACGAGTCATTTAAAATCTTCAAAGAGAGATAATTTCTTTATCTAGCCTAACTGCATTAGAACAAATGGCAATCTCGAAGAAAAGATCTGCCTTGAAATGCCCACTGGTCATAGTCTATGTTGTTCTTTCTCTCTCGGTCGGAGAAAACTACTTCACCTTCCGGTCATGAGCAATGTGTACCACTGAGTGTCCTCTGCTCTTATGTTTGAACTGTCTCATCTCCCGTATGCTAGTCATACCTCACCGTTTTTAACCAAAAGACAAAATGCCTGAAGAAAATAAATGGCCGACAATAAGCTAAAGTTCTTGCAAAAGACTTTTACCCTTTCTATCCTTTTCTCCACTTTCTCTTCCTCTTGGGTGGTTGAGATAGAGGAGAAAACAAGAAAAAATACCGCAGCGGAGATCAATAAAAATGGGAATACAAGAAAACCATTTGATAACTTGGATCCTCCCTTGAATTCCTGGTGGTTTTAAGTCTGGTATGGATCAAACTGAGACACATAAAAACATAGAGTGTTAAGTCTCCCTTCCACATGTGGGGAAGGCTTTGAACAATGAAGTTGCCCTTCTGTTCAACTAGAGGCCTCATATTGGACCTCTGATAAAAATCTACTGGGCTCAGTACTTTATTAAGATATAAAAAGACAAAAATGCATAATTATATTTTCACCCTGTGAAATTCTTTTAAATTCAATGAAACAAGTGATTAATGTCAACCAACTATTCTGCTCTACACCATGAAATCAAAAAAAGAAAATGTCTGTCTTTAGAGGCTACCAGAAGACTCTGAGCCTTCCACTGTCACACTTGACTGCCTGATCTTTCACAAGTTATTTCATATCCTAGGCCACAGTCTCTCCAAATGCAAAGTGAAGACACTAATGACTTCTCTGTCTACTTTGCAGGGAAGTAGAAAGGAAGCAGTAGACAGAAAAAGAAAAGGTCAACACAAACATGGTAGTAAAATGTTTGGTGTATACAAAGATTCTGGGCTATTTATTTCCAAGCAGTTTCCAGATGGTTTCATTCTCACTATTCCAGGCAAGTAATTCTGAGTCAATCTGATCCATTTCTTTTGGACTAGACTTGAGTTTTGTTGAGGTTTTATGCTAGAAATCTGTGGAATAGCATTTCTGTGAGTGTGTAATATATAGGAGATGGAGATTTGTTGAGACATTGGAAGTAGAAACCTGGTGGAGAATTCTCATCCAACAAGGCAGAAATGACAGATAGGGGAATGTTACATTCAAATAATGAATATTCGTGAATAGCAACTCATTGTCACATACCATCCTAATGCCTGGGGATAGAAAGCATGTTGGGGGGCTCTTGGGGGGTTCAGTTGGTTAAGCATCTGCCTTCCGTTCAGGTCATGATCCCAGGGTCCTGGGATTGTGTCCCTCATCAGGCTCCCTGCTAAGAGGGGAACCTGCTTCTCCCTCTCTCTCTGCCTACTTGTGCTCTCTGTCAAATAAATAAATAAAATCTTAAAAAAACACACACACACACAAACACACAAAAACAAAATAAAGCGTGTTGAGGGTCCCAATTCAGGGATTCCCTAGGGAGACTCATAGGACATAGCATGTCGTTGAGGCTATGACTAATTACAGAGAAAGAATGAGAAGCAAAATTGGCACAGGGAAAAGGCTCATGGGGCAAAATCTAGAGGGAAACAGGTATAAGCTTCCAAGCGTCCTGTCCCAGTGGAATTACACAGGATGCACTTCATCCCTCCAACCGTGTGTTGTGACAACACGTGTGAAGCACTGACCACCATGGAGGCTCATTTTAGAGACTGGTTGCCCAAAGCCTTTTATTGGGGGCTGGTCATATTGACATTCTCTGCCACACCCATGCCCAAATTCTAGACCCTCAGAGGGAAAGCAGGTGTTCAGCATAAACCACGTTGTTTGTACAATTTAGACCAGTGGGCCATGCCATTCTTATCAGGGAGTAGTGGGAACCCTCTTGAAGTCCAAGTTCCCAGACTCCAACTGAGGTTCAACTTTGCAAGCAGGCCTCTCAAGGAGTAGCATTCTCGAGCCTGGTATGTTAACTCTTAGGCACACAGAGGTTTAAATCAGTGATCGCGATACTGATGAGTAACTACAATGAGAAACACATTCGACCAAAGTCACTGAGACTTGAAGGGTCTGGCAGGAATGAGATAAATTAGACATGGTCAAACTCAACTCAGCACCTCAATAACTCCCTGCCTGCTCACTGACAAAGTGCATTGCCTATAAAATGCTCTGTGTGTGCATCTGGCTGTGCTCCAGATTCTTCACTGCACATCCCAAGGGCTCTGCCATAACTTCTTTCTGCTCAGTTCCTTGGGAAGGTGTTTGGGCTACTTCTCTGTTGGACTTGACTAGATTCCAGCATGGCCCTGGATTCCCTCCACCAGTTCTGGCCCATCCTTATCCCCACCAAGATCCCCAACACTCCATATTTCATCTGGCCTCCTTGGCCCCCATGTCCGTTAGAGGAGCCGGCCCATTCATGTTTGAAGCCCTAGATCCTGGAGCTTATCCCTGTCCCTCAGTCAATGACTTAAAAGTCATTCCATTTCTACTCACAGCCTCTGGCTAATTTTCACCCCACTGCCTGCTGCCAGGGAGATGCCCAACACTCTAGACTATAGATTCTCACCCTTTCCTGCTGGAATCCTCTCCTGCAGGAGCTCCACATGCTGTCCTCGGCTGCAACAAGTGCCTTCGGCATCTCTGTAGCTAGAGTTTCCACTCCCCTTGCCCCCACTAGACAGATCTCTCCCCAAACCATGCTCTCTTTCGTCTTTAGGTGGGGCGGAGGGCGTACCAAAAGTACCAAGCTCCAGATCTACTTCGGTTTGGGGGTGAGAATGAATGGAGGTCACACATATGCTGTTTTCTTGGTCTCAAAGTGAATATGTTCAATGTCCTTGCCAAGGAGTCAAAGACCGTAAGCTTCTCTCTGATACCAACCAGAGCCCCCAAGCAAACCATTCTTCTAGAGATTCCCAGGAACTCCCAGGTAATCGTATCAGCTCAGCCCCAATTTTCCCAGCCTGATGATCTCCTCCTGCAAAGGGTGAAGAGGTAGGAAACAGCCCTTGGGAATGTTCAGGAAACACTTGTAGTGCCTCAAATGACAAGGAAAAGCCACCCAGAAATGAAGCTGGTAAGACCATTAGGAGCTGGTCCAGGAAAGCTGTGAATGCCAAGAAAGGGGCATTTGATCAGACTTGCATTTCAGAAAGATCCAGGAAGCTGGAGGGAGACAAGCTAGAGAGTGAATATGGAGGCTCAGAGACAGAGAGAAGACATTTTTGTAATAATCTTACAAGAGGTGGCAGGGCCTCAACTCGATCTAAGGCTGTGAATTGTAGAAATGAGGGGTTAAACATGAGGGCTATTTAGAAGGCGAGTTAATCAGCATTTGGGTATGGGGGCAGGAGAATGGAAGCATGGGGATCAGCATCTTTGGCTCTACCTCCAGGGATAAGGAATGCAGGGCGGATAATGTTGAATCCAAACAGCTTCAGGACATAGCCTCCACATTTACCCTCTCCTCTACATCTGACATAACCTCAGTGTCTTGTTTGGTTTTGGTTTTTCCTTTGAAGGTCCAGAAATGCCCTTGGTGTGTTTGACAGATTTTCAGGCTTATGCCCAGGAGCATCTATCTAAGTCAACTTGGGACTTTATTGAAGGAGGATCTGATGAATGCTTCACCCGGGATGATAACATCGCAGCATTTAAAAAGTCTGGTCTTCTGTATCCTTTCTATTGTTAAGCTAAGGTGTACTGGGTGAGGGGTCCTTGGAAGGTAGCAGCCCAGCTTTCTGCCTCCAAAGAACACAGAGTACTCAAGATAAATTCATGGGTTTTGTTGTTATTGTTTTGGGTTTGGCGGGTTTTGGGGGTGGGTGGAGGCATGTGGCCAGGGAAAGGATGAATGGAGAAAGAGTTTATCTTTGTGCCTCTGCGGAACTAGCACAAGTCAACCTCCCTCTGCATTCCAGCAGCTCTGCCACCTAACAAGACAGGACAAGAGTCCAGGGTCACCTGGGAGGGGAGGAGAAGTCAGCAGAGTAGGCCTAAATCTCCTGAGTTCCTAAACTTCCAGCTTGAAGGGGATAATGACTGTTGGGAGAGGGGACACAAGAAATATGGACACCCAAAGACTCTTAAGGGTGAAAGGAGGTTGATTTCAAAGAAGAGTTGGGCTGGAAGAGCAGTGGGTACAGCACAGGGTGGTAAAGAGCCCACAGGCCATGGCAGGCCCACTGCCTGTGTGTGGATGGTCCACAAGCTAAGAATTTTTGTTTTCTGTTTTTAAATGATTGAAAAAAATCAAAAAAGGAATGATATATTGTTATAGGTGAAGATTATATGAAATGCGAACTTCAGTGTTTATAAATAAAGTTTTATTAGAACCAGCCACGGTCAGTCATTTACACACTGTCTGTGGCTGCTTTTGCATCACAACAGCAGATCTGAGTCAATGTGACAGACTACACGGTCCAAAGAGTCTAAAATATTTACTCTCTGGCCCTTCACAGAAAAAGTTTGCTGCCCCTTGTAATAGGAGAGGTGAGGAGAAAACAGAAAAATGGAATACAAGGTGAACACCAAGTTCGGCATTTTCATACTTGTTCAGAATTATACTAGGCCCCTTACTTGCTTTGGCTCATTTTGCCTTCATGAGATAATTAGGAAATTTGGATTATTTCTCCCATTTCACAGATGAAGTCTGCATCTTCCGCAAGTTTGTACAAACAATATATCTAGCAAAACCTTTCCACGTTTGTGTGTAGGAATAATAATATTTTGAGAAAAACAAGCATTTTTGGATCCTGAGACTAAGTCTCTATTGGACTTAAAAGTGTGTTTTATATATTTACTATTTGTGAATTTCCCTACCCTTTTCTAAAGCAGTAGATAAGTCCAACTGTCAAATGAATTAGCCTCTAGCAAAAAACAAAATAACAAAACTAAACAAAACAAGCCCCCCCATGATCATTCTCTGGGATTTGTCCTCCATCAGTAGAGACTTGTTTCTAATCTGTGAGGGATGAGCCTAGAACACCTTCCTGCTTATTCTTCTCTTTTCTTTTCTTTTCTTTTTTTTTTTTAAAGACTTTATTTATTTATTTGACAGACAGAGATCACAAGTAGGCAGAGAGAGAG
The DNA here is from genome assembly GCF_963455335.1 of Martes martes. Classification (NCBI taxonomy): domain Eukaryota; kingdom Metazoa; phylum Chordata; class Mammalia; order Carnivora; family Mustelidae; genus Martes; species Martes martes. The sequence continues at coordinate 90,501,214 of NC_137891.1, read as the reverse complement.
GGGGATGCAGGCTCCCCGCCAAGCAGAGAGCCTGATGCGGGGCTCAATCCCAGGACCCCGAGATCATGACCCGAGCTGAAGGCAGAGGCTTTAACCCACTGAGCCATCCAGGCGCCCCTATTCTTCTCTTTTCTGATCCTCGTTACGGCAATCAGTCAAAGCCTCCAAGCACTGAGAGTCTGCTCAGAAAGGCAAGACTCAAAGACACAGACCTGTGCTAGAGCAAGGCTGGAGGCCCCATGGACCACACATGCACTGGGGTTTAAAGAAAGAGGGGTTAATGAGGGCCAGGGTATTGGGAAAGGCTTTCTGAAGGAAAGTCGGTCTATGCAGCCTAATCAGCCAATTGACCCACCACGGTTTCTCGGGACCTGGTCTGGTGTAGACCTACACCTAAATCTGGAGGCCCTGGTCCCAGGCAGCTGCATACTGGAGAATAATCCCACTAATAGAAGATATTTGTTTCTGAGCGCAGAATCCGCCTTCGACCCCGGTACCTGAGAGATGTGCGAGAGGTGGACACCCGGACCACAATCCAAGGGGAGGAGATCACGGCCCCCATTTGCATCGCGCCCACGGGTTTCCACTGCCTCGTCTGGCCAGATGGAGAAATGAGCACAGCCAGAGGTATGATCCAGCTCCTCAAGTCTCCCCTCCCAGGGTCCTGAAGGGTGCTGGTATCCTTCAGAACAATGGCGGGATTTCTCCCAGAAGGAGCTTAGGGACAGCAATCCGGTCAGGCTTGAGGAGGGATATTTGCATAACATTTCATCTGAGATTGAGAAAACATCCATTTCCATCATAACTAGTGGTTAGACAGGGCGGCTTCAGAGGACTAGATGTGGAAATCAAGCAGGCCATCCTGCAAAGAAGGGATACAGGCCACTCACTGTCTGTGGGGAAAGGGGGTCTCAGGGTGGCTTCAAGGATAGGGCTCTCTTTGATCTGACCCCTCATGGGCCAGGGCTGGGGCTGAATGGTAAGTCTCTGAATTTAGGATGAGGAGAGGGTCGTGACATGAAGTCCTAACAAAGCCCCTGGCAGGTGCTCCTGCCCATATGTCACATTTCCCGCCTCCTTGACTGACTGTCAATTTTTTTTTTTTAAGATTTTATTTACTCATTTGATTGGGAGAGAGACAGGGAGAACACAAGCAAGGCAGCGAGGCAGAGGCAGAGGGAGAAACAGACTCCCTGCTGAGCTGGGAGCCTGATTGTTGGGTTCAGTCCCAGGACCCTGGAGATCATGACCTGAGCCGAAGGCAGATGCTTAACCATCTGAGCCACCCAGGTGCCCCAAGTGACTGTTATTTTTTTGTTTTTTAAGATTTTATTTATTTATTTGACAGAGAGAGAGAGAATACAAACAGGGAGAATGGGAGAGGGAGAAGCAGGCTTCCCATTGCGCAGGGAGCCCAATGCAGGGTTCGATCCCAGGACCCTAGGATCATGACCTGAGCTGAGGACAGATGCCTAACCAACTAAGCCACCCAGGGACCCTAACTGTCATCTTACATGACAAAAGGTTTCTTATTGCGTATGTCTCCTTCCAAGTAGCCCATTATTCTCTTCCCTTATCCCTCTGCTCCAAAAAATAATGAGAAGAGAGGGAAGAGGGGAGGGTCTGAACATAGTCCTGTGACTCCCTTTATAATTTTTTTTAAGATTTTATTTATTTGACAGAAAGACACAGTGAGAGAGGGAACACGAGCAGGGGGAGTGGGAGAGGAGGAAGCAGTCTTCCCACCGAGCAGATGGGAAGCCCAATGTGGGGCTCGATCCCAGGACCCCAGGACCATGACCTGAGCTGAAGGCAGCCGCTTAACGACTGAGCCAGCCAGGCGCCCCCTCCCTTTATAATCTTCACTCTAGGTCACATATAGGAAATATTTTATTTGCAGTTTCCCCAGGACTTCCCTGGGATCTTTTCCTTTGACTCTGTGATACAGGAAGCAATGAATCCAAGGATTCTGGAGTTCCAAGTGGCTGGTTAGGAGCCAAGTCTGGCTAGGCTAAAATATGAATATCCTGTAGAAATATGACTGCTTCATGGTGGGACATGTCGTGTTTTTGTAGTGGGTCCGAAGAATGGGGTATCTCCTATTGATGTTGGAAGTTGAAAATATTAAATCCTGATTAGGCCAGGTTCTCGGCTCATGGCTTGCAGAACGGTAGTGACATTGACCTAGTGGAGAATCTTGCTGAAAACAACGATCACAGTAGGCAGTGAGTGTCAGCATCACTGTTGCCATCATCCTTGGCAACCTCATTGTCACTAAGCCTGTGTACAGCACATCACTTAGGAATTTTAAAAACCCTTCCAGGGGCGCCTGGGTGGCTTAGTCAGTTGAGCGTCAACTCGATCTTCACTCTGGTCTTGATCTCAGGATCGTGAGCTCCCTGCCAGCCCCTACTTTAAAAAAATAATAATAATAAAAATAATAATAATAATAAAATAAAATACATAAAAATGCTTCCAAATCTAGTACCTTGTTTAATCTCTCAGCAACCTTATAAGAGAGGTATTGTCATTTTCCTCCATTTTACAGAAGAAGAAAATGAGACTCCAGGCACACAGCTAAGTAGAATGAGCACTCTTCTAACTCAGATATCATGCTTTCTCCAGTAGAGAGTTCAGTCCTCTCCACTGGCATTACAGTTCCTCACCCTTTGTCCTCTTGAGTTCCCTTCTGCACCGTTCACAAGTTCACGAGCAGCCCATTCTCCCCTCTGAAAGAGGCAGCCTGTCCAAGAGCATCCTGGGGACTAAAGGACCCCTTCAGCCGGGAATCTTGACAGAGTCTGGAAGACAGGCTATATAGCAGGGGGCCTTCCAGGCTGACCAAATGCTCCCCTATGCCCCCTGCCCCCAGAGGAAAGCAGAATGAGGTCAAGCTCTGTCTTCCCTCCCAGTACAAACAGGTCAAAGGTGGCACAGACTCCGAGGGCATCTCAGCCCAGCCCAGGGCCCCGCCCTCCCTCCAACCTGAGTTGTGCCGTTTGCTTTGCAGCTGCCCAAGCAGCTGGGATCTGCTATATCATCAGCACCTATGCCAGCTGTGCTCTTGAAGATATTGTGGCTACTGCCCCCAGGGGCCTCAAGTGGTTCCAACTCTACCCAACGTCAGACCGGCAGCTCAACAAACAGCTGGTCCAGAGAGCTGAAGCCCTGGGTTTCAAAGCTCTGGTCATCACCGTGGATACACCCAAAATGGGCAATAGGAGATGTGACATTCGAAACCAACTGGACTTACAGAGGAACTTACTGCTGAAAGACCTTCGCTCGCCAAAGGAGGTAGGAGAGATACCAGATCCGATGGGCAGGCATGACAGGACAGACATCCTCTCCTCCTTCCTCCCTTCCCTCCTGCCACAAAAGGTCACTGAGTGCCTGCTCCTGCCAGACACGTAGGAGCCATGGTTCAAAAAGCAGAACTGGTCCCTGCTCCCCAGAGCTATCAGGGGAACAGGAGATAACACAGAATGTCCTCACTGCTGGAGCTACCCAACCTGTCACCAGAAGTGCTCTGCCAGAGCTGGGTGCTAAGAAACAGGAAAGCTGTGGGAAGGAATGTTCCATGGCATAGGAGAGGAGATTCATCAAGTTCTTCCAACGTTGTCTATGCTGCAGGACACTTAGAAAATGATAATTCTGGATGGGACATTTAAGTAAACTGATCTCCTGAAGAGGATGCTCACAGATCAGGTGACTGGCCCACAGAGCGTAGCCAGTCCAGGCCCCTCTCCCTGCTGCCTTGAGAACTGAGGGTCAGTATCTCTCTACACCTAGAACTCCTCCCTGGAACTGCACCACCCTTGTTTGGAATCTCTGAAATAGGTGACTGCAAAGGCCACTTCCCCCTTCAAATCTTACAGTCAGATGGGATGGAGTGCCCCAGAGAGAGAAAGTCATGGTAACACTGGGTTTCCCTGGTTAGGCTAGAGATAATGATATCAGCCTTTTCAGCCAGTGGGTGGCTGTGATACTCGGCCAAGTGACTCCACAGTTCTACTCATTAACCACAAATTAACCTTGAAGTTTTCTGGAATCCTTATCTCAGATTCCAGAAGCACATTGGGATTTGCGGGTATTTGATTCACACGGTGAGCCAAGGTTAGATATAACGTAGTATCTGATTCAGGATCATCAAGTATTTCTTAGTTCTTCTAACCTTAGACATATCTCAAGCATAACATGTTATATCAGCCTATAAATGCTTTTGTTTATCCCCTTCACTTATTGAACTCTGAGGTCTTTGAGAATAGGGGCTGAGTCACTGAGTGTTATACACAACTAAGGAACCATTGAACACTACATCAAAAACTTATCATGTAGTCTATGTTGGCTAACTGAACTTAATAAAAAGTAAATAAAAGAGGGACTGTGTCTTATTTGTCTTTGTGTCCCCAGATCCTGGCAGAGCAGGGACACAATTAATGATTAATGAATGAGCAGTTGAGATAGTTCATTCTTTTTGCACAAATTCTGTTAGGAAAAGGAGCTAGAAGTGTCATTGGTTTTGTAACTCCTCTTTTTTTTTTTTTAAAGATTTATTTATTTGACAGATCACAAGTAGGCAGAGAGGCAGGCAGAGAGAGAGAGAGAGGGAAGAAGGCTCCCTGCCAAGCAGAGAGCCTAATGCGGGGCTCGATCCCAGGACCCTGGGATCATGACCTGAGCTGAAGGCAGAGGCTTTAACCCACTGAGCCACCCAGGCTCCCCTGTTACTTTTCTTTTAAGGCTTATAAAAGGTGGCTGTCTGAATGGGTCTCATTTAGGAATGGATCAAACAATCCTAAAGGAGCTCAGGTCTAAGGTTCTTCTTTCTTCCCCACAGAGACATACAACGCCTTATTTCCAGATGTCCCCCATTGACTCATCCTTCTGCTGGAATGATATCACCTGGCTTCAGAGTCTAACTCGATTACCCATCATCCTTAAAGGGATTTTGACGAAAGAGGATGCAGAGTTAGCTCTGAAACACAATGTCCGCGGCGTCATTGTTTCCAACCATGGCGGGAGGCAGCTTGATGACGTTCCTGCTTCTGTGAGTAGGGTAACTTCAGAGGGTGTGTGTGTGTGTGTGTGTGTGCACGCACATGCATGTGCACGTGCTTACAGCATGGTACTCTGTGCGCTTTGGCCCACACTCCCCTCTCCCTGATCACACATGCTGGTAATCGCAAGAACTTTTAATTATTAACAGCCTAGTGTGTATCAGCTCATTTTTACAAACTTCACATATATCATCTCTAAATCTCACAACCGACCTGCAAGACACATATCATCCTCACTCTTCTACAGATGGGGATCCTAGAGCTTAGAGATGTTACATAACTTGTCCAAGTTCACACAGTTGGAAGAGACATTCCAAAGACACTGAGGTCTCCTGCCTTCTGGAGAAAGCATTCAGCTTAAAGATTGCCTGTGTGCATGGGGTGTGACAACATGTTTTCTCATATGACACACCTTGGGAAGGAGCAGTACCTCACTTAAACAAATAAATAACCATCTTTCAAAGTAAAACAAACAAAAAAATGCCATATGAATCCTTCTCTAAAAATCTATGACAGTCTGTGATTTTCCCCCTATCTTTTTTTTTAAAGATTTTATTTAGTTATTTGACAGACAGAGATCACAAGTAGGCAGAGAGGCAGGCAGAGAGATAGAGAGGGAAGCAGGCTCCCTGCTGAGCAGAGAGCCTGATGCAGGGCTCGATCCTAGGACCCTGAGATCATGACCTGAGCTGAAGGCAGAGGCTTAACCCACTGAGCCATCCAGGCGTCCCATCCCCCTATCTTTTGAATCTGTGTCCATTAAAAATGAAGAGGAGGCAGGCAAGGAAAGAATCTTTAAGTGGGAACTAATTGTTGATTTATTTTCCTGGAGTCTACAGCCATACCACCCTGAACGCCTCTGATCTCATCTGATCTCGGAAGCAAAGCAGGGTCGGGCCTGGTTAGTACTTGGATGGGAGATTTATTTTCCTGGAGATACATAGCTTATATTTTCCAAGAGATTGTTCTATCACTACTTGATTCATTCTAAGAAAAAGGAAGTGTGGGGTGGGGACATCTGGGTGATGCAGTGGGTTGGGCTTCCGATTCTTGTTTTCAGGTCGAGTCGTGGTCTCAGGGTCGTGGGATTGAGCCCCACGGCAGGCTCTGCTCTCCCCATGGAGTCTGCTTGGGATTCTCTCTCCCTTTCCCTGTGCCCCTCCCTATCATTCTCTCTCTCTCTCTCTCTCTCTACCTCTCTCTCATTCTCTCTAAAAATAAAAATCAATAAGTCTTTAAAAAAAGAAAGAGGGGCACCTGTGTGGCTCAGTGGGTTAAAGCCTCTGCCTTCGGCTCAGGTCATGATCTCAGGGTCCTGGGATTGAGCCCCACTTCAGGCTCTCTGCTCAGTGAGGAACCTGCTTCCCCCTCTCTCTCTGCCTGCCTCTCTGCCTACTTGTGATCTCTGTCAAATAAATGAATAAAATATTTTTTAAAAAAAAGAAAGAAAGGGAGGTGGGTTTCTTCTCTCTCAAGTTCTTTTGGCCTTTCTATTATGTAAGTAAAACATGTTTGCTGCAGATAAATTATAAAATGTACATATGCAAAAAGAAGATAAAAATCACCCCTAATTTCATGATTATCATTAATGACAATATTTTGGGAATTGTTTTTTGATCAACTTCTTAATGCAAAGATGACATGTTAAGTTTGAAAAGCTACATACTATTTTGTAACTCTTCTCTTTACACTTTGTCAATATATTAAGAACATAATTTCATTTCAATATATACACTTCTCTCATTTTTTTAAAGATTTTTTATTTATTTATTTGACAGACAGGGATCACAAGTAGGCAGAGAGGCAGGCAGAGAGAGAGAGAGGAGGAAGCAGGCTCCCCTCCGAGGAGATAGCCCGATGCGGGGCTCGATCCCAGGACCCCGGGACCACAACCCGAGACGAAGGCAGAATCTTTAACCCACTGAGCCACCCAGGCACCCCACTTCTGTCATTTTTTAAAAGATTTTATTTATTTTCTTTTTGTATGTGCACGCACATTCGCACATGTGCGAATGAGAGAGAGAGAACACAGGCAGTGGGGAGAGGCAGAGGGAGAAGCAGATTCCCCACTGAGCAGAGAGCCCAATGCAGGACTTGATCCCAGGACTCCGGATCAGGACCAGAGCCAAAGGCACAAGCTTCACAGACTAAGCCACCAGGCACCCCATTTCTCTCATTTTTAAAAGTGTAGAGCATGAATGGACAATTTATATAACCAGCTGCCTATTGTTGGAACATTCGATGACTTCCAGGCCTTCACTATTTTAAGCAATGCAGCAATGACCATCCTTAAATCTTTAGCACAGTCTGAATTACTTCTTTAAAATGAACTCCAGGAAGTGGAGAAGCTATATTGGCTGGTTTGTACATTTCAAGACTTGTGAAGCTTGGAGGTTTAAGGTGCCGATGACTCACCCCTTCCCCCCCAACCAGGCTCTCCTGGAGAGAGAACAGGCACAGAGTAACAAGCCCAGTTGGAGGATAAGGGGCAGTTTACTGTAGCTCTCCATAAGAGCTGATTGAAGGGAACAGTCGGGCATCCTACTTCCCATGCCAAATTTTGACCTGTGACCACAGGAGAAAGTCGATATGCAGAGCACATGCTAGTTCTCTCATCTGACTCCTTCGAGGATGCCCAGAGGCCACCTCCACACACCCAGAAATTGGCAGAACAGGATGCAAAAAAGTATAGCAGGTCCTGAGCAGTCCTATGGGTAGGAAAAGAAAGCAAAAAAGAGCCCACCACCAGAAAGTAGCAAAAAGAGTAGAATGCTGACTCTCGAAATAACTCTAATGAAACATTATGCAATCGGCTCTCTCTCTCTCTCTCATGAATCAGTTTAGCTAGCCTTGTTCCCTTACGGGGAGGACTGAGTAATACATGGAGAAAGAAGCTGAGTAATTGCTCCCCACTGCATTTCCTCAATAGAGAATGACTGTTGGCAAAGGCAGGACTCAGAGAGAGAATTTCTCCTTCCCCATCATGCTGATCAACATGTCATTCTCCCAAGCCATCTGACTTAACAACAAACCCACCCGAGGTCATCTGGGGACAGTGCCAAGATTGGCGTGAAGCTCGTGAGGTACCTCTGGCTCAGAATTTGAGAAGGAGCCAGAAAAACTTAATAAGGTAAATAATAATTAAATGCACTTTTAAAAAATTTAAATCAGTGCAAAAAATTCCATGGTGAACAAAATATCAACATTTTAAAGAAAGATAGGATCTGTCCCTACACTCAAAGAACCTGCCTCACTGTCAACGTGGCCCCAGATCCAATAAAACCTTATTTATAAAAACAAGCACCCACAGCTCACAGGTCAAAGTTTGACAGTATTAAAATGTTAGTTATCTGAGTGTTTTGGCATTCCTTAAATTTTGTGCCAGAGGCCAATGCCTCACTCCTCTCACCGCAGACCCCTCCCTGTGAGGGGTATAACTCTTTGAAGTTCCCATCTCTAGGAGTTTCCATATACTTCCTGTATTTCTTCCTGGGACCTGGGAAACGGGTCAGCTAGCTGTTGTTTCCAGAAGGCTCTAATGAATGTCCTATCGTGACCTATAGAAGTGACTCTAAAGTAATACCGGACCCTAGGTTAAAATTCACTCCCCGGTCTGTTTCTCAAATTCCATCAGCCCCATCATCCAATCTGGCTTACTGCAAGAATTTACACAGATATGTTTATTTCTTTTTCTCAACATCATCGAAATATTCCAAATAATACCATGGTGGGGCTATAAAAATACCCTTATCTGGACGTGCATTCTTACCAGTTCTCACATGTAAGTCTAAAATGTATTCAGTTCTCCTCCACTTGTAAATTAGAGTACCAAGTTCTTTCCTCCCTGGTTTCATATTCTGCTCAGTCACTCAAAGGATCTCATTGAGATAGAATTCCCATTGATTCCTTCTGCAGCAGAAGTCCCTCAGGGCCCAGTTTCACCTACTCTCCATTTGTCTGTCCAAGAGGCATAGAACAGGAGCCCTGACGCAGTTCCAGAACTCTGTCCTCAAGGACCCTGCTCCCAGACTCTGCTGTCACCCCTTCTCTTAGACTTGGAGGTGCTCAGGCTTAGGCTCAGTCTGGGGCACTGTGGGTTGGCAAGGCCTCGTAGCTGCAGAGCCTGGAACTGGGGAGGCAAGGTGAGAGACAAAGTCTGGGGAGAAACCAGGCCAAGTGGTAAGCTGCTTTTGTTTCGCCTTTCAGAGTCTTCAAACCTGCCTCAACAGCACTGATGCTTGCATTCCCAACCCACGTCTCAGATAACCCATACAGGAGTCAGGAACAAGTTGTTCAAATGTGGTGTGTAAGGAGCAATGTGCAACCCAGTTACACAAAACAGGTTGTGGTCCAGACACATTTGCTTTGCCAAAAAGACTCAGTGCCTTAGCAATGAAGAATATTCCTAGCCGTGCCACCCTGGAAACAGAGAAGGCAGGAGAAAATAAAAGGTCAAAATGTACTTTGAAAAGAACATTAAAGTGAATGCCATAAGTGGAAAATATCCCTTTTAGGATGAAGAGGAACCAAGAGTTTCTTCTGAGCTGTAGATAGTCAAACAAGTGAGTCAGAGAGAAGCTGCACTCTGTCAGGGAAGAAAATGGCATTAGGGAGAGCCTGCAGAAAGTCCCTGGGCTCCCAGGGCACCTGGGGGGGGGGCTGTTTAAGCATCTGTCTTCTACTCAGGCCATGATCCCAGTGTCCTGGAATAGAGTCCCCACATCATATTGGGCTCCCTGCTCAGTGGGGAGCCTGCTTCTCCCTCTCCCTCTGCCCCTCTTCCTGCTCATGTGCGCACTTTCTCTCAAATAAATAAATTAATTAAATAGTTTTAAAAATAAAAAAGAAAGTCCTTGGGGCTCGGGAAGCTGTAGCTGTAGCTGCACTGCTCTGGTAGGACAGGGGAATCATGACTCAAGCATGGGAGGGGAAAAAAACTCATAGATATCACCAACACCCAGACTTCCTATTCCTAACCCACACTGAGGGGAAACCTCTGCCCCACGACCCCTGAAAGTGAAAACGGAAGTCCCTCAAGCCATGTATGTCTCTTTCTCAGATTGATGCCTTGACAGAAGTGGTGGCCGCTGTGAAAGGGAAAATGGAAGTGTACCTGGACGGTGGGATCCGAACTGGCAACGACGTGCTCAAGGCTCTGGCCCTTGGGGCTAAGTGTGTGTTTCTAGGGAGACCAATCCTGTGGGGTCTTGCCTATAAGGTGAGAGGTAAACCAGCGGGAAGATACTGGGCTTCTCATTTGCCCCCACGCTTTACTGGGGTTTGCCATCCAAGCTGAGCTGATGTTCCAAGTGCCACAGATCCCTGAGGGACAACGCCCCCCTTGCCCACATCTCCTGCTTCCTTGGTAGCACGCCGCACATCCTCAGGCCCCCTCAACCCATCTGTTCCTCTCTGCGTCCCTGTCTTCCCAGCATAGTTCCAATTTCACAGACACCCTTGCTGCCGCTGAGAGCACACCTAGAACCGATACTCAGCACCTGCGCAGAATGTTTTTCATGCTTCTTTTTGTCTCTCCCCAACCCCCGTCTTGGAAGCAGGGTGAACATGGAGTCGAGGAAGTTTTGAACCTTATTAAAAATGAATTCCACACTTCCATGAGCCTCACAGGTAAGTTTTCACAATTCTTTTCCTGCCTTGGAGCTGAAGACATGAGGGCTACAGAAGAGGAGTGGCGGCCCCTCTTCCTAGCTACCCTTCCCTAGCCCAGTGGCTGCCCGGAAGAGAGAGGAGGGAAGAGAGGCCCCAGACGGAGACTGAACAAAAACTCCGAATGTGATTCCTTTGCCATGAAACCAAATGAAATTTCAGATTATGGGGAAGAGGGTCCCCTTATGCTCCGGCCTGCTCAGATCACACAAGCAGGCTTTTTGGGTGTGGTTCTGTGGGTCATCTTTTCATATTCATGGGCTGTGAGGAGTTGAGAAATTATGGCAAGGAGGGGGCATGGAGGAAGTGGGGAGACAGACACAACAGGAGGAGAGAAGCAGAGAACAGGAGAAGTGCCGTCCTGTGTAACCACAGCCAGAAAAATGTGAACATCTGGAAGTTACATGCTGGTGGACTTCAGTCAAAAAGGAAGTTATTATAAAGCAGTGCTCCTAAAAATGTATACGTTTTTAGCAAAGCCTGGGATCCTGATGACCTAGAAAATAGTAGTTCTCAACGAAGATCGTCGATGATTGCCTTCTTTAGGAAGATTTGGTTTAGAGTTCCAAGTTTATTTTTCTCCAGTTGGCGCAAAGACTGAAGGATGGATACTTCTGGTACTTAGGCTTAGAGGCTAGGGACACTAACTGTCCTAACATGCCTGGAGCAGCCTCACAGAAAAGAGCTGCTCTACCCAAATGCCAGTGGCCAATGGCTCTATCTCTGCTTGTCTTTGTCTGCTGTAGATCTAACTGATCGCAACATGAAAGGACAGACAAGATGAACCCCATTGAGACCTCCGTTCCCTCCCCAATTCTAAAATTTGGTAATAACAGACACCTTCTCCAGAAGTAAGGAAATAATGAATCCAGAGCTCCGATGTGGAATCAAGATTATCTTTATGCCATTAACTTATTTCCATAAATGTTACAGAGCATTGGTTATGTGCTGAGCCCAAGACAAGATGTTCAGGTTCTTCTCAAGTCTGGCTTCGGTCTGATATTTAGACAAGAGTCTTATATTCAATGTCTTAATTATCTTCGTAGTGTCCACTGGGGCTGCAGATTCAAACTTTTGGGCTTGAGTAATACAAGTTAGAAACCTTAGATCAGCTTTAGTGCCAGCATCAGCCTCCTTCCCACTGAGCAGATTAATTAAAGAAAAAAGGGGGGCGGTGGGTAGATCAAGGCATGGAGGACAAGGACCATCAACTTTGGACAAGAGCCATACTCTTCAGAGCCTATGAAGATAAGTTAGTAAATGACCTGGTATCCCCAAGGCTTTCCCATAATGGAGAGGAGGGAATGAGCATGAACAGATAACATATTGGTGTGTTTTGCCCTGGGAGGGAGAGGGGTGAAGGATGGGTAGACCCATGTGCTTCTGCAGATTCCAGGAGGTTGAGATGACTTCTCCTGCTGCCCCAAATATTTTCTCCCATCTTTGAGAAATGATGTCTGATCCTCTTTTAACAGAAGCCTGTTGGGGGAATTCACAATAACAAAGCTTTTTTATTTTACCAAAAGTTGACACTTAACAATTGCTGGGGTAGAAATCGTGGTTGGAAATCTCCTACTGAAATAGAGTGGAGAGTGTCCTTTTTTAAAAGGGGCAGAGAAAAAAACAGAATTGTGAGCCCATTTAGGGTTGACAGTTTATACTCCTCTTCTTCTAACTGTTGTACAATGAGAATGTGTTGTTTTAAATGCACATAGGGAAAAATGAGTAATCACAATCAAACATGGGACAGCAATGTGAAAGAATAGGAAACTCAGGCAGCAGGGCATCTGTTGGCATCCTCTGCATAAGAGTCTCTCCCCTAGGCTAGTCCTTGGGAAGAAGGGATTTCTGACGGTGGGGAGGGGGGCCTGGGCTTTTGGTGGAACTCACTAAAATGCAAAATCAGAGCATGAAAGCCCCAAGATTCTGTCACCCCTTATCCCTTCCACACACAATGCACGTAAGATGCCTGACACAAATCAGCACCCAGGAGGAATCTATTAATATCGTTTCTCTCTCTGAATTCCCCTGAAGATGTGTGACATTTTCCCCTTATGACCCTGTAACATCACAGGCCTAGGAGGAACCTCTATTTGTACTATTGCTGAAAGCAAAATCAGCTTAAAAATCATGGTTTTTCTGTGAGACCAATTGCTAGAATTATACTTATAGGAAGGCTAAAATCATCAACTGTCTTGAAAAATGTCCACTTACAAGTCATGCCAACAGAGGCTGCAGGGACCTCACTAAAGTCTTAGCCTTCATAAGGGGAAGAGGCTGAATTAAAAAGTATATGAACCTTCTTGAGGTTTATTGTTTGGAATTACCCACTTCACTTGAAAGTAGCCAAAACATGTTAGTGTAAGTATCCTCCTAATTTACAGCAATGAAAAAATTATAAATACGCATTCTCTCTCAAACTTCCACTGAGCCTCTGCCAAGGGCAGGGCAGTGCCCTTGGGACTGCAGGAGACCCAGAAGCCAATCTGATGAAAGGCGAGTAAGTAAAGAAACATTACCAAGGTTTATGTGTCCAACGGTCTCAAAATGGAGACATAACATAACTTGGATGCAACTAGTGAGACATTTTTATATTGTTTAAATATTACTTTTACTACAATATAGAACCCAAGATCATATTTTGATCTTCTCTGTGCTCCTTGAATAGGTCTGCCTCCTGTGAAGACCTATTCTCTGCCCTGGAGAAAACCAAAGTTTTTAAGACCACTGTCCATTCTGAGGAAAGCCGCCTCTGGCACCAAATTCTTGCTTCTGCTGAATGAGTTCAGTCTGTGGGTTACTTACACATCCCATGCCTGCCATTTCTGTCCCTTGTGATGGACCCAGTTGTGGTTTTTAGAGGGGGAAAGAACCCTCTCATTAGTTATATTTTGGCGAGTAATACATTTTGCTAAAGTTGTGTTTTGGGATGTGCAGGTGCACACATCGTACATGTGGAATAAACTTTGAATTAATCATTACACATTGTGGCACTCAAGTCTTTCTGACTTATCATCACTGGGGATTTCCCATCTACTCAAGGTCACAACTTTCCAGTCTGTACCAATGGACTACCCCCTTTCTCCTTCCTCTTCGTGCTTCTTATTCGACGTCGCTCTCTTCAATCCCTGCATCTAATCTCAGCTACAGTTCTAATTTTGCATTTTAATTAAGATCCTCCACTAAAAAAATGTTACCTTTTGCAGCACTTTCCCGTAGAAAGCAACCACTGTATGAAATACTCATCCCATCTCTTATTCCCGACTCATATTTTTCCCTGACACATACTTCCTAGATCCCTTAGCTTTATCAGCACTCAGATAAAGGCCAAGTATATCTATGGCACATATGAATTGATTTTTCAAATGCTAAAATAATGTTTCTATATTTTTACTATGCCATTTTGGCATGGCTCTGTTGATAGAGGATTCAGGCACAGACTCATAAAGTAATTCTCAAGGCAGTCAGAATCACATATTCATCTGGTATCCATAATGTTTTTTCAGGGTGAGCACCTCAAGTCAGGCTTGTTCCCACTGGATCATCCCCTTACCCATGAATGAGTGGGTTACTGGTGTTTTAAAGAAATAAACTCGTTAACTATTCTTTTAGGTTGCCGGTCGGTTGCCGAAATCAATCAGGACCTGGTCCAGTTCTCCAGGTTGTAAAGAAAAAGGGCTAATGACCAGACTGCTGAGGTTGCCCACAGAGGAAAGACAAGCCCAAAGCATGGTGTGTGATGTCCTCCTGCCTTGGCCCCATCCTGTCCAGAGGCTCATCCCCTGCATCTTCGATCATTCTACCCCTTGTGTTTCAGGTCCTCCAAACCCCTCCTCTTCCTCAAATGTGACATGCTCTTCTTTGCCTCACTACTTGTTAGATGCTCTTGCTTAAAACTGTGCTCTGAAAGAAAAAATGAAAACGTGGATCAACAATGACTAAAATAGTGGATTAATTTTTTTGCCTATCCTATGTATCTCTATGAACCAACTAATGGAATTTACACCCTGCACAGAAGGACTATATATATGAAATATTCTCCCAGCAAAATAATACTCCAATCTGTAGATAACAGGGAAATAATACAGTTGAAACATGGGCTTTGGAGTCATATACATCCTCTATACCTCTATGAAATAACTATGGAATTTATACTCTCAACAGAAGAGCTATTCATATAAAATCTTCCTCAACAAAAATCATACTGTCTATCAAACAGGACAAGACAGACCAACCAGGTGAAAGATGGAAAGTAAATCAACTGTAGTTAGAACACTTAAAACAGTAGTAGATACCTCACGGAATCGTGGTCTTTGAAAAGAGGCTCAGGACCCTGATTTAGACGGGGCTTGGTGCTGATGGCCAGGTCATCTCTTCAACCCTGAAACCACCAGCTGGGGACTTAACTGTGTCATTCCAGATTGGTTTAGAGTAAGAGTGAGACAAATCACAATAGCATTAAGGCAATCCGGTCTACAGATAAGGATGTTAGCTTACTTGTACTAGAGAATCTAGTACAAGTTCTCCCTGCACATATCTCTTGGTAATAACTGTACACACAGGTGTGTGCTATTTTTTTAAGTTGCTTTTCCTGCAGACTCAGAGAACTAGATGCAACATTCCAAGGGAAACATGCAAAAATATCATAAAGATAGTACCAAAGGGCTGTTCTCATTGCCTCAGAAGTGTGGACAGAGGAATTTCTACCATCACCTGAAGAGATACGTATTAAATCTCAGAAGGTACATTTTGACCCCTAGAAATGTCCTACATTAGAATGGATGGGTAAAGAAGGCAAAGGAAGCTTCTCCACTAGAACATTTCAACAATTGAACAGAATATTGGGTACCTAAGAGATAAATATTGTGTTCTGATAAAGACAATCAGCTTTAGAGTCGTCCCAAGGTCAGGATGCTTGGACTCAGACTACGGCTCTACTGTCCTCAAGCTGTTTGACAAGACTCAAAACATCTTTGTCTTTATCTATCAAATAATAATAATACTAATCTTCTTGGATTCTCACTGTGAAAATAAATGATTTGGGGGACTTCTGATTCCCAATCCAGGGTGTAGGAGCATGGAAGTCACCAGTCCATCCCAGCAAAATAAAAAGCTGAACAAACTGAAAAATCAACAATTCCTCTTGATACCTCAGAAGAGTGAGGTCAGAGGGAAAAACCACTGTCCCCAAAATTGGAGAGACAGGCAAATACACAGAAGCAGAAATCTTGAAAACCAGCACCAGGGTCAGAACACCTTAACTGTAATTGATAAGATGCTGGAGGTTCTATGTGGGCGAGTCTGAAAGTTAAAATGGGGGCCCACTCATAGGAGGTCCCTACCCTCATACTTTTGTTCTACCTCTAGGAAGTCTACCAGAATCTCACGGTGAATAGCAGAGAATAATTCCCTAGAGCTTCCAGCAGGAGGAGGGAAAAGTAACCATTTTGAAATACACCAGAACATTCTGTTCTCAACAAGGCTAACCTCAAGAGAAACCTCTTTACCAGATGCCAACCTTCTAGGGTTTTACCAGAGCCTAACTGACCTCGGAGGTGCAAGATACCCAACTCTAGGCCCCTGTAGTCACCCTGTCCCAGCAACATTGGTAAATGTCACAGTCAAAGGGCACAGGCTTACCAAAGACTGCGACTTAATCATAGAACTACACAACACTCCTCCATACACACACCTTACCATCACATCACCACTACAAGCCTATTTACCAGAGTTTGTTTTACCCATTACATCATATCTGACTTTAAACAAAAAAAAATTTCAAGGCATGCTGAAAGGCAAAAGATAACCATTTGAAGAGACAGAACAAGCATTAGAACAAGACTCAGATGTGGCAGGGATGTTGAAGCTATCAGACCAGGAATTTAAAACAACTATGGTTAATATACTAAGAGCTCTAATGGACAAAGTAGACAATATGCAAGAACAGAGGGGTTATTTAAGCAGAGAGATGAAAATTCCAAGAAATAAAAAAGAAATTGTAGAGCTCAAAAACACTAACAGGGGACGCCTGGGTGGCTCAGTTGGTTGAGCAGCTGCCTTCGGCTCAGGTCATGATCCCAGAGTCCTGGGATCGAGTCCCACATTGGGCTCCTTGCTCAGCAGGAGCCTGCTTCCCCCTCTGCCTCTGCCTGCCTCTCTGTCTGCCTCTGCTCACTCTCTCTGACAAATAAATAAATAAAATCTTAAAAAAAACAACACTAACAGATCTGGAGAATGTCTTTGATGGGTTCATCAACAGACTGGACATGATAAATATTTCAGGCTTTGCAGGCCACACAGTTTTGTATTTACTTATGTCTGCTGCTGCAGCATGAAAGTAGCCATAGACAGCTCATACACAAATGGGTGTGGCTATGTGCCAATAAAACTTTACTCACAGAAGCAGATGGTGGGCTGGACTTAGCTTGCAGGTTATAGTTTGCAACCCAGTTTGGACCAATAACACAAATAATATCAAATATTAGGCATAATGCACAAAACATTTGTTCTCATACTCTTTCTCTTCTTTGCCTATCTTGTATCCCTCTAATATGAAGTAATTGCTCCCATCCTCCTTATTATTATTATCATTTAGAGTATTAATACATGGGCATTGTGTTGAGCTATGGGTACTGCATTTTAAAAGGTTAGTGCATTCTTTAAAGGGCATTGTGTATTTCATGTAACTGTTTATGGAAAGTTCTGGCTGATCAATTGGTTGATTGATTTGTTGATTTACAGTTCTTTCGACACATGGGAGGAAGGCTGCTTAGCTAGGCTAATTAAGCTTCCAAGTTTGGTAGGTTATTAAACAAGGGCCTATGTGGAGCAAGAGAGCCTTTCCCCTTACACTTGTGGCCTGCTGGCTGTCAACATTCCTCCCACCACCGGTCATTTTCCATCTCCAGAGGGCAAAGTATACATATTGTGACGTATCATACACTGCTTTTCTCTTGCCTCTTATGAAATCAACTGAGCACCGGATAGGTGTGAATTTGAACCAGAAAATTCTATTATAGCTAATAATCATGGATTTTGGGGGGTATCATACATTAGACAGTGGCTGTACTCAGATGGACCATGGTATGTGTGTCTGGGATGTGGTCTGGAAAGAGGGCAATGTGATGTTTCCTTTTATTTCTCATGAGCCCCTTATCTTCCTTCCATTTCCATACCATGACTTGAATGAAGTTACCATCCTTTCTATCAGATTTTCAACATCCTTTCTTAATAGGTTTCTCTGAGTCTTCTAATCTAATCTAATCTAATCTAATCTGTTCATATGGTACCCAGAGCGGTCTTTTAAAAATGGAATTCTCATCATGCCACTGTGTGACTAAATTCCTTTCTGGGCTTCACTCTGCTCTTAGGAGAAAACCAAAGTCATTGCCATGAATTTCTCTCAAGTCAATGCATGTTCTGGCACCACTTCACCTCTGCAAGTTCATCTAACTCCACTCTGCACGCTCTGGCATTTCAGCCACACTTGCACGGTTTACTTCCGTAAACAAATTCTCCATACTGGCTCCCACCTAGGAACTTTTACTTCTTTTGACATGCTATTGTACTATAGAACTTCTGTTTACAGTTTTGATTTCTTAATCCTTTTTTTTACCTGTTAATCCCTTCTTCCATTTCTCCTACCCCCAACTCTGGCAAACACTAGTCTATTCTCTGTATCTATGAGCTTGGTTGTTTCATTTTTGTTTTTTAGATTCCACATATAAGAGAAATTGTACAGTATTCGTCTCTCTCTATCTGACTTATTTCATTTAGATAATGCTTTTGAGGTCCAGCCATGGTATTACAAATGGCAAGACTTCCTTCCTTTTTATGACTAAATAATATTCGGTGTGTGTGTGTGTGTGTGTGTGTGTGTGTATCACAGTGTCTTTATCCACTCTTCCATCAGTGGATGTTTAGGTTGTTTCCATATATTGACTTTTGCAAATAATGCTGTGTGAACATGGGACACATATATCTTTTCAATTTAGTGTTTTCATTTTCTTCAGATAAATACCCAGACGTGGAACTGCTGGATCATATGGTAGTTCTACTTTTAATTTTTTAAGGGGTCTCCATACTGTTTTCCATAGTGGTTGCACCAACATTACAGTCCCACCAACAGCACACAACAGTTCACTTTTCTCCACATCCTTGCCAATACTTTTGATTTATTGTAATACAGTAGACATTAATCCAACTACTACCAATACTATCCTTAAACAGAAATGGTCTAAGGCAATCAAAAAACAGAGATTGTAAGAGTGAATCAAAAAACAAGACCCAACTAAATGTTATCTACAAGAAACCTACCAGATTAAAAGTAAAATCCTGGACACACTTTCTCCCATGGACATAGCAAAGCAAAAGCTACATGTATTGCAAATCACTCTGGAAACAATCTGAAGACTGGCAGAACAGATCGTCCAAAGCTCAAGTCATAAAAGGAATGCTACACTGAGAAGGGTAAAAGTGACAGAGACACAGTCAGAAACCAAAGCCCCAGTGCCGTAATCCACAAATGGGAGGGACATCACAGGCAGGAGGAGCAAGGGGGTCAAGCCTCATGCTGGGCACCCTGGCCCTGAGGACTCACACTGGGAAGACATGACCCCATA
This sequence comes from Martes martes, assembly GCF_963455335.1. Taxonomy (NCBI): domain Eukaryota; kingdom Metazoa; phylum Chordata; class Mammalia; order Carnivora; family Mustelidae; genus Martes; species Martes martes. Next base: position 90,481,869 of record NC_137891.1, on the reverse strand, counting down.
GAGTCTGGCTTTGAAAATCAGTAAAGCTTAACTCCTGGAGAGAAGGAGAGCTATAGGAAACTGAATCTCCACCCTTAAAAACTCCACCCTCTATCACTCAGCCCAACATCCAGCACAGAACCACAGTTTGAAAAGTGCCTGGGTGGGAACCTGGGTGGCTCAGTGAGTTAAGCCTCTGCTTTCGGCTCAGGTCATGATCCCAGGGTCCTGGGATCAAGTCCCACATCAGGCTCTCTGCTCAGCAGGGAGCCTGCTTCCTCCTCTCTTTCTGCCTGCCTCTCTGCCTACTTGTGATCTCTGTCTGTCAAATAAATAAATAAAATCTTTAAAAAAAAAAAAGTGCCTGGGTTATACATGAAGAAGATCTACTGACCAATTTTATGATGTGTGTCAGAAGCTCAACAATCTGTATATTTCTTTGGGAACTGAGGTGCCAGCAAGTGCCATTTTTCTTGCCCTCCCTTGATCCAGATGGCTAGATCCTTGTGGGAGGCAGTTCTGACAGTCCCCCCATCTACTTGCTTGTACCACTTGCCCCCCCCCCCAGTGTTCCTTTGTGGATTCACTCTATCCAGCACACTCACCCTGGCATGTGCCTCTCCAAAGCAGCTCCCATTCTGTCACACTGAGTCAGAACGAACATTGTCCCCAAAGTGACTACTGTCCCATCATACCAAGTAGGCATCTCTAGCCAGGACTGGTGTCCCTCCAAAGCATCTCCCACTCCAAGAAGGGGCTTGGCTAATTCACACACCAGCATGCCTGTTGTAGCTGCTGTTAGGCCTCTCAGCTAGTCCTCCCAGGAGCAAACCCTGCCCACAAGTACACCCACAGCAGTTGCAGAGAGTCACTGAAGACAGCTGGCTTGAGGGCTAGCCCACCCACCAGTTTACCTGCAGTAGTCACAGCTCAGCCATAAAAGGAGGGAGTGTGCAGCTCACACAGGGGATAACTTGTTCCGGTGACCAGGAGTATTACACTACAGAGCACCACAGGGCCCCTTCTAACTAAGGATATTACTTTTAAGATCAGAAGATATAACTGACCTACCTAATATACAGAAACAAACATAAAGAGACAGACAAAATGAGAAGACAGATATGCTCCAAATAATATATTCCAAAAGAATAGAATAAAACCACAGAAAAAGATAAGTGAAATAGAGATAAGCAATCTGCCTGATAAAAAGTTCAAAGTAATGGTCATAAAGATGTTCACTGAACTTGACTGAAGAGCAGATAAAGTCTGTGACAACTTCAAAAAAAGACAAAGAATATAAAAAAAGAACTAGTTAGAGCTGAAGGATACAATAATTGAAATGAAAAAATACACTAGAGGGAATCAAAAACAGATTAGAGGATGCAGAAGAATGGATCAATAATCTGGGAGACAGGGTAAAAGAAAGCAACCAAGTTGAACAGCAAAATTTTTAAAATGAGGATAGGTTGAGGGATTTCTGTGACAATAGCAAGCATACTAACATCCATATTATAAAGTTTCCAGAGAAGAAGAGAGAGATAAAAGGACAGAAAACTTATTTGAAGAAATAATAGCTGAAAAATTCCCTAACCTGGAAAAGGAAACAGACTAGGAAAGACAAGGAACCACAGAAACAAGATGAACCCAAAGATGTCCACACCAAGATACATAATTAAAATGTCAAACCTAGAAATACAGGGGAAATCCCTTAAGACTGTCAGCTGATTTTTTAATAGAAACTTTGCAACCCAGAAGGAAGTGGTATCATATATTCAAAGTGCTGAAAGGAAAAAACCTACAACCAAGAATACCCTACCTCATAAGGTTATTATTTAGAATTAAAAGAGAGATAAAGAATTTCCAAAACAAACAAAAGTTAATGGAACTTATCACCAATAAAGCAGCCTTATAAGAAATATTAAATAGACTTCTTTAAGTGGAAAACAAAAGGCCATAACTAGAAGCAAGAAAATTATGAGGGGAAAAAAATTTCACTGATAAAAGGAAATATATAGTAATAGATCAAACATTTATAAAGCTAGTATGAAGATTAAAACACAAAAGTAGTAAAATCAATTATATCTACAAAAATTAGTCAAGAGATACACAAAATAAAAAATGTAAAGTGTGACATCATATATATAAAACAGGGAGTGGAGAGTAAAAATGTGTCTTTAGAATGCATTCGAGAACTTAAGCAAATATCAACTTAAAATAAACTGCTATATATATAGGGTGTTATATGTGAACTTCATGGTAACTACAAACTAAAAACCTTTAATAGATACACAAAAAATAAAGAGAAAGTAATGCCAGCATAACAGTAAAGAAAGTCATCAAACCACAAGGGAAGAGAGCAATAGAAAAAGAAAGAAACAGAAGAACCACAAAAACAATCATAAAACAATTAACAAAAAGACAATACATACCTATCAATAATTACTTTAAATATAAATTCCCCAATTAAAAGACATAAGGTGACCAAGTGAATAAAAAAAAAAAACAATACCCATCCATATGTTGCCTACAAGAGATTCACTTCAGACTTAAAGACACAGACTGACTTTAAGTGAAGGGATGGCAGAAGGCATTCCATGCAAAACAAAACAAAGCTTTTTGGGTTTAGCAATATTTAGATAAAATAAAGTTTAAAGCAGACTGTAACAAAGAAGAAAAGGGCAATATGTAACAACAAAGGGATCAATTCACCCAGAGGATATTTTAAAAAATTATAAATATCTATGCATCCAACATAGGAGCACCTAAATGTGTAAAACAAATACTAACAGATATAAAGGGGAAAACTGACAGTAATATAATAAGAGTAGGGGATTCCAACGCCCCACTTAACATCAATGGATAGATAATTCAGACAGAAAATTACTAAGGAAACAGTTGTCCAGTCAGAATGTCAATAAGGAAACAATGGCTTTGAATAATGCATTAGACCAGATGGACTTAACAGATATATACAGAAAATTCCATCCAAAAATAGCAGAATACACATTCTTTTCAAATGCTTGTGGAACACTGTACAGGTTAGATAGATCACATGTCATGCCACAGAACAAGTCTCAATAAACTTGAAAAGACTGAAATCATGCCAAGCATTTTTTCTAATCACAATGGAATAAAACTAGATATTAATTGTAAGAAAGAACTAATAGAAATATAAACACAGAGGCCAAATATGTTATAAAACAAACCAATGGGTCAATAAAAAAATCAAAGAGAAAATTAAAAAATACCTTGAGACAAATGAAAATGGAAACACAACATTCCAAAATCTTTGGGGCACAGAGCAAGCAGTTCTAAGAGGGAAGTTTACAGTGATACAAGACTAACTCATGAAACAAGAAAAATCTCAAACAATCTAACCTTACGCCTAAAGGAAATAGGAAAAAAAGAGCAAACAAAGCCCAAAGTTAGTAGAAAGAAGGAAATAATACATACAAGAACAGAAACAAATAGAATAGAAACTAGGGGTGTCTGGGTGGCTCAACCGTTAAGTATCTGACTCTTGATTTCGGCTCAGGTCATGGTCTTGGGGTTGAGACCCATGTTGGGCTCCACAATGGATGTGGAGCCTGCTTGGGATTCTCTCTCTCCCTTGCCCTCTGTCCCTCCCCTCCCAAAAAAGAAACTGAAAAAAAAAAAAAAAAAAAAAAAAGAAAGATAGAAAAGATCGATGAAACTAGGAGCTGGTTTTTTGAAAATATAAATAAAGTCAATAAAACTTTACTTCGACTCATCAAGAACAAAGAAAGGACCCAAATAAATAAAATCAGGAATGAAAGAGGGGAAGTTACAAAAAAACACCACAGTAATACAAAGGATTAGAAGAGAACAGTATGAAAATTATATGCCAAATAATTGGAGTACTTGGAAAAAAATCCATAAATTCCAAGAAACATGAATTCTTCCAAAACTGAATCAAGAAAAAATGGAAAATCAGAACAAACTGACTACTAACAACAAAATTGAATCAGTGATCAAAAAAACTCCTGACAAACAAAAGTCCAGGATCAGATGGTTTCACAGGTAAATTCTATCAAACATTTAAAGAGAGTTAATACTATCCTTCTCAAAGTATTTCACAAAAGAAAGAGGAAGGAATACTTCAAAATTCATTTTATGAGGTCAGCATTACTTTGATACCAAAAGCAGACAAAGCCACTACAAAAAAGATTACAGACCAATATCCCTGATGAGCATAGATGCAAAAAATCTTCAACAAAACGTTAGCAAGCTGAATTCAAAAATACATGAAGGGGTGCCTGGGTGGCTCAGAGGGTTAAGCCTCTGCCTTCGGCTCGGGTCATGATCCCAGGGTCCTGGGATGGAGCCCCGCATTGGGCTCTCTGCTCAGCAGGGAGCCTGTTTCTTCCTTTCTCTCTGCCTGCCTCTCCGCCTACTTGTGATCTCTGTCTGTCAAATAAATAAATAAAATAAAATAAAAATACATGAAAAGAATCATCCACCATGATCAAGGGGGATTTATTCCAAGAGTGGAAATATGGTTCAATATACACAAATCAATCAAGGTGATATATCATGTTAGTAAAATAGTAAAATAAAAGATAAAAATCATGTGATTATCTCAATAGATACAGAAAAAGCATTTGAAAACATTCAACATCCATCTATGATAAAGACAACATAGTAGATATAAAAGAAACATACCTCAACATACAAAGGCCATATGGGGAGACCCACAGCTAACATCATACTTAATGTTGAAAAACTTTCAGTTTTTCCCCTAAGATAAAGAAAAAGATAAGGCTGTCCACTTTCATCACTTTTATTCAACATAGTACTGGAAGTTCCAGCCACAGAAATCAGATAAGAAAAGACCAAAAGTCATCCAAAGTGGTAAGGAAGAAGTAAAACTGTCATTATTTGCAGATGACATGATAGTATATATAAAAAACTTTAAAGACTCTACCAAAAAAAAAAATTATGACTAAAAAATGAATTCAGTAAAGTATCAGGATACAAAATCAATACACAGAAATCTTTTGCATTTTGATACACTAACAACAAAATAGCAGAAAGGGAAATTAAGAAAACAATCTTATTTGCAATTGCATCAAAAAGAATAAAATATCTAGGAATAAATGTAAACAAGGCAATGAAAGACTTGTACTCTGAAAACTGTAAGACAATGATGAAAGAAATTGAAGACAATGCAAGTAAATGGCTAGATATACCATGCTCATGGATTGGAAGAATTAATATTGTTTAAATGTCCATACTACCCAAAATAATCTATAGATTCAATGCAATCCCTATCAAAATACCAATATTTTTCATAGCACTAAAGCAAAAAAATCCTAAAATTTGTATGGAACCATGAAAGACCCCAAATGGCTAAAACAATCTTGAGCAAGAAAAACAAGGCTGGAGGTATCACAATCCCAGATTTTCAATTATACTACAAAGCTATAATAATCAAAACATTATGGTATTGGCCCAAAAATAGACACATAGACCAACGGAACACAAATGAAAGCCCAGATATAAACCCTTCTACGGTCAATTAATCTATGACAAAGAAGGCAAAAATATGCAATGAGAGAGCCTATTCAATAAACAGTTCTGAGAAAACTATACAGCTACATGTAAATGAATGAAACTGGCCACTTTCTCACACAAAAATAAACTCAAAAGATTAAAGCAAGAGCAAAAATAGCCAAATGGGACTACATTAAGCTAAAAATCTTTTTGCACAGTGACAGAAGCCATCAACAAAACAAAAAGGCAACCTACAGAATGGGAGAAGGTATTTGCCAATGATGAATAAGATAATGGGTTAATAACCAAAATGTATAAAGAACTCAGACAACCCAACACCAAAAAAGCAAATAATCTGATTTGAAGAATGGGCAGGGGACATGAATAGATATTTTTCCAAAGAAGACATATAGATAGTCAAAAGAAAAATGAAAAAATGCTCAACATCACCAGTCACCAGGGAAATGCAAATTAAAACCATGAGATATTACCTCATACCAGTAAGAATGGCTAGTATCAAAAAGACAAGAAATAATAAGTGTTGACAAGGATGTGGAAAAAGGAACCCTTGTACACTGTTGGTGGGAATGTAAATTGGTGCAGTCAATATGGAAAACAATACGGAGTTTCCTCAAAAAATTAAAAATAGAAGTATATTATCCAATAATCCCACTACTGAGTATTTACCCAAAGAAAATAAAAATACTAATTTGAGAATTTGAGAATATTTTTGAGAATTTGAGAATATATGTGCAACTCTATGTTTACTGCAGCATTATTTACAGAAGCAAGCTATGTGTCTATTGATAGGTGAATGCATAAGGAAGATGTTGTATATATACAAAATGGAATATTACTCAGTGATAAAAAAAGAAAAATCTTGCTATTCATAACATGGAAACCTAGAGGTTATTATGCTAAATGGAATAAGTCAGACAAAGAAAGACAAATACTGTATGATTTCACCTATATGTGGAATCTAAAAAACAAAACAAACAAACAAAAACAAAAACAGACTCATAAATACAGAGAACAAACTGGTGGTTGCCAGAGGGGAGGGAGTGGGGGGATGGGCGTAATAGGTGAAGGAGAGTAAGTGGTGCAAACTTCCAGTTATAAAATAAATAAGTCACAGGATGTAAAGTACAGCATAAGGAATATAGTCAATAATATTATAATAATTTTGTACAGTAACAGATGGTAACTACACTTACTGTGGTGACCATTACATAATGTACAGAATTGTCGAATCACCATGTTATACACCTAATACTAATATAACATTGTATATCAACTACACATCAATAAAAAAGGCAATGTGTCAAACCTCACACAAGAAGAAACAGACAATCTGAATAAGCTTATGTCTATTGAAGAAATTGAATCAATAATTAATAACCTGCCAAAACAGAAACTGCCAGGTCCAGATGGGTTCACTGGTAATTCTACCAAACATTTAAGGAAGAAATTAAACTAATTTTCTACAGTCTTTTCCAGAAGATAGTTGCAAAAGGAATATGTCCTAAGTCAATCTGAGACCAGTATTACCCCAATAGCAGAACTAGACAAAGACATTAGAAGAAAAGGAAACTATAGACCAATATCTCTCAAAACATAGATGCAAAATCCTCAACAAAATATTAGCAAATCAAATTCAACAATATATAAAAATTATTATGCACCACAACCAAGTGGGATTTATCCCAGGTGTTCAAGGCTGGTTCAATATTCAAAAATCATTTAACATAATCCATCACATTTACAGGCTAAAGAAGAAAAATCACATGATTATGTCAATAGATGCAAAAAAAAAAAAGCATCTGATAATTGCAAATACCCATCCATAACCAAAACTCTTAGCAAACTAGAAATAGAGGGGAAATTCCTCAACTTGATAAAGAACATCTACAAAGAACCTACAACTATCATCATAATTAATGGTGAGAAATTCAAAGTTGTCTCACTAAGATCAGGGTCAGGGAAAGGATGTCCCCTTTCACCATCCCTTTTCAACATCATGTTGAAATTCCTGACTAATAAGACAAAAAAAGGAAATAAAACATGTACAGATTAGGAAGGAGTAAATAAAACTGTCTTTGTTTGCAAATGACATGATTACCTAAGTAGAAAATTCAAAAAAATACACCAAAAAAAAAAATCTTCCTAGAACTAATAAGCAATTACAACAAGGCTGCTAGATATAAGGTTAACAACAAAAGTCAACCACCTTCTTATATACCAGTAATGAACAAGTGGAATTTGGAAATAAAACACAATTCCATTCATATTAGCATCCAAGAAAAGTAAATACTTAGGTATAAATCTAACAAAATGTGTACAGAATCTATATGAGGAAAATTATAAGACTCTGAGTAAAGAAATCAAAGAGGGACTAAATAAATGGAGAGATGTTCCATATTATGGATAGAAAGACCCAACATGTCAAGACATCAGGTTTTTCCAACTTGATCTATAGACTGAATACAATCCCAATAAAAATCCCAGCAAGTTATTTTGTGGATATTGACAAACTGATTCTAAAGTTTATATGGCTAGTCAAAAGACTTGGAATACCAACATAATATCAAAGGAGAAGAAAAAGTTGTAGGATTGTCACTACCCAAGTTCAAGGCTTACTATAAGTCTAAAATAATCAAGACAGTGTGTATGTGTGAAAGAAAAGATAAATAGATTATCATGGAACAGAATAGACAGACCAGAAATAAACCCATGTAAATATAGCCAACTGATCTTTGACAAAGGAGCAAAGGCAACACAATGGAGAAAAGATAATCTTTTAAACAAATAGCGCTAGAACGACTGAACACTCACATGCAAAAAATAAAATAATAATCTGGACACTGACTTTACACCCTTCACAAAAATATTAACTCAAAATGGATCACAGACCTAAATGTAAAATGCAAAACCAAAAACTCTTAGAACATAACGGACGAGGAAATCTAGGCAGCCTTGGGTATGACAATGACTTTTTAGATACAACACCAAAGACACAATCCATGAAAGAAGTCATTGATAATGTGGACTTAATTAAAATTTTAAAAGTCTCCGAGAAAGAAATTGTTAAGAGAATAAGAAGACAAGTCACAGACTGGGAGAAAAATTTACAAAATCGGTATCTAATAAGGAATGTTATCTGAAATTTACAAAGAACTCTTAAAACTCAACAATAAGACAATAACCTAATTTTAAAATGAGTAAAAGACCTGAACAAACCCCTCACCAAAGAAGACATAGAGATACTGAATAAGCATACGAAATGATGCCCCACATCATAAGTCATTAGGGAGCTGCAAATTAAAATGACGAGATACTACTTCATACTAATTAGCTCAGCAAAAAATCCAAAACCCTGACAAGACCAAGTGTTGATGAGGATGTAGAGCAACAGGAATGCTCCATGTTAGTAGTAGGAATGTGAAACTGTACAACCACTTTGGAAGACAGTTTGGTAGTTTCTTATAAAACCAAACATATTCATACCATCAGATCCAGCAATTGCATTCCTTGGTATTTACCCAAATAAGTAGAAAACTTTGTCCCCACAAAAACCTGCATGTGCAGGTCTGTAAGAGCTTCATTAATGATCAACAAAATTTGGGAGCAACCAACATTTAGTAGGTAAATGGATAAAATGGGGTACATCCACTCAAAGGAATACTGTTCAGAGCTAAAAAGAAATGAGCTACCAAGCCATGAAAAGACATGGAGAAACCTTAAATGCATATTACTGAGTGAATGAAGCCAATCCAAAAAGGTGCATACTCTATTATTCCAATGATATGACATTCTGGGAAAGGCAAACTATAAACACAGTAGTAAAAAGATCAGTGGTTGTTAAGCATTACGGGAGAGGAAAGGATGACTAGGTGGAGCACAAAGAATTTTTAGGGCAGTAAAACTCTTCTATATGATATTGTAATAGTAGAAGCATGTCATTTTGCATTTGCTATAAGCTATAGAACAGACAACACCAAGTGTGAACTCTAATGTAAACTATATCTTCCAGTGATAGCGCAATATGCGGCTTCATTGATTGTAACAAATATAACACTCTGGTGTAGGATGTTGACAATGGGTCAGGCTGTGCATGTATACATGGGAATTCTTTGTCTTTCTGCCTGATTTTGCCGTGAACTTAAATGTTCTAAAAATAAAATTTATTTTGAAAATGAAATGAGATAATACACAGAGGTTCCACATATAAGGGGCTTGGAAGTCACCACTCCATCCTAACAATATGTGAAAACCTGAACAGATTGAAAATTCAGTAACTCTTCTTGGATCTGTAAGAGAGGGGACATTACAGGGCAAATAGCTGCCCCCACGACTGGAGAGACAGATAGGCAAATATGGAGAGTCCCATTAATATGGGAAGCTTTCTAGTACCCTTATTTCTGTGGTCTCTGCTCTCTTCTATTTCCTTTTATGTGTTAGTCCATAAGGTTTTAAAAAACGTTAAGACATTTTGAAGATCTTGATTTGATTGTCCATGTATCCTTTCATTCATTCATCATTCATTCATTCAGCAAACATTAATTAAGTGCCTATAATGTGTCAAATAGGGTGCTATTTCTTATGGGAATATAAAGGTGTATAGACGTAGACACTTCATTCAGTCAAACATTCAATGGTTTTTGAACATCTACTATGTGCCATGCACTGTGCTAAGTGTTAAGGATTCAGCAATGAAGGGAGCATCCCATTTCAAAAACGGTGTGACAACCATGACAACAAACTCTTGTCTCCACTGGCTTTAACACGTCTCTAGTGAGATCTTCGTGGTACAACTCCTCGAACAGGTGAGGGTTTTGTTTGTTGGTTTTTTGTTTGTTGGTTTTTTGGTAGTCACTCTCTTAACTTCTTTTGGACTCAATGCACTCCAATCAGACTTTCAATCCAACATATTGCAGGAGGACTTGTGACACAACTTTTCATGGAAATTGTTCTTATCAAGTTAATTATTAAGTCTATGTTGCCAAAATCGAAGGTCAATTATTTTTGTCATTACATCTGATGCCCCACCACCATTCAACATGGTTGGCCACACTTCCCTTCTTGAAATACTTTCTTCACTTGACTTTCACAGTGGCACACTCTTCCAGTTTCCTCCTGTCCCACAATGCTCCTGCTCAGACTCTTCAGCTGGACCCTTTTCCTCTGTTCAGCCTCTAAACATTGTTATCTGTCACAGGATTTAGTCCTGAGGCCTTTCCTTCTATCCCTGAATACTCTCACCCTGTATTTCATCTAATCCTGTGACTTTAAAAAATTATTGTATACTTCCATTTCTCAAACTTACTTCTCTAGATGGCATTAAGGGGCATAATTGTCCCAAAGAGGTCCAGGAGTTTAACAAGGTACCAAGAAGTGGGATCCACTTTCCCCAGCATGAAGGACCAGATCCCGAATGGCTCTCTGTGGAACCAGTGGCTTTCTTCCCCAAGGAGAGGGAAGCATTTCCCGTGAGCTCCACTGACTCCAGGTGTTGGGCAATTGATTTTTCTTACAACTTTTATAAACAGCTGGCTTTCCAAACCCAGACTGTCTGGCACCAATATCACATGCGTTGCTCCTTCGATAAAGCTGCTTTCTGTGTTTATACGATACAAACATGATATACAGTGTTATACTGTATACAGTATAACCCATGCAAATATACCCAACTGATTTTTATTGTCAAGAGAATAAGAAGACAAGTCACAGACTGGGAGAAAAATTTACAAAATTGGTATCCAATAAGGAATGTTATCCAAAATTTACAAAGAACTCTTAAAACTCAACAATAAGAAAGTGAATAACCTAATTTTAAAATAAGTAAAAGACCTGAACAGACTCATCACCAAAGAAGACACAGACATAGAGATCTTTTTATAATATAATAGTCTCCTTTATAATAAAGGAGGCTAGTGTCCCTACACTGGAATGTGGACCCACACTGGGCACCACTTAGGCATCAGTGTAGAATGAAAGGATGGGGAAATCATGCCTTCTGTTTCTTTGCCAAGACTTGGCCTTTGTGAGTTTTCCTAATACAGCATATTGGTTAACCCATGCTATGGCATTTTGGGGAGTTCTTGTCAAACTCTGATGTCGAATGGTAAAGATGCAGATAGTCCACATCTTACATGACATGCCCTGATCTTCCTTGAGCACCTGTCTCAGCACTATTTGCTTTAAAAAAAAAAATCCTCTTCTTCCATTGAATTTACTTGACATCTTTGTCAAAATCAAGTGGCCAAATGAATTTAAAGTATTAACTCACACCACAGGCAAAAATTCCCTCAAAATGGATCATAGGCCTAAATGTAAAGGCTAAAACAATACACCCCTTGGAACAAAACATAGGTGAGAATCCTTATGACCTTGGGTTAGATAAAAACATGAGTGATAAAAGAAAAAAAATTTAGGGACACCTGGGTGGCTCAGTGGGTTAAAGCCTCTGCTTTCAGCTCAGGTCATGATCCCAGGGTCCTGGGATCAAGCCCCACATCAGGCTTTCTGCCCAGCGGGGAGCCTGCTTCCTCCTCTCTCTCTCTGCCGCTCTGCGTACTTGTGATCTCTGTCAAATAAATAAATAAAATCTTTTAAAAAAATTTAAAGAATTATTTATCGATTTTAGAGAGAGAGCGCACCTGTGAGTAGGGAGAGGAGCATGGGGAGAGAATCTCCAAGTAGACCCCCTACTTCGGGTGAAGCCCAGTGCAGGGCTCAGTGTCACGACCCATGATATCATGACCTCAGCCAAAACCAAGAGCCCACGTTTAACTAACGAAGCCACCCAGGCACCCCCCAAAAAAGAATTTTTAAATGGGATTTCACCAAAATTAAAAATGTTTGTGCTTCAAAAGACACTACTAAGGAAATGAAAAGATAAGTCATAGATTGGACAAAATGCTTTCAAATCATTTATCTGTGGAAATAAATAAAAAGAAGTTTCACTTAGGATGGAGTCAGTAGGCCAGCAGGGGGAGGGCTTATGCCAACCACTCATTGTCAATTGCATACCAAACCAGGAGATGTACCTTGCAAGTAGATACCACTTTACTACCCAAAAAGGCTTTCCTCCTCCCCCAGAAGGGGCCCAACCAAAGAGGCTGTCACAGCTCAATCAATGAAAAGTTACTATCCTTCAAAATGGCATTTCACCCCAATAGACTTTCTGTTAACAGAGTCCCAGCTTCCCCTTTTCCTCTATAAAAAAAAGCATTCCTATTCTTTGTTCGGTGCATTAGTCTACGGTTCTGTTCTAGCTTGCTTATCTGGGATTGCAATTCTCTGCTTTTCCTGAATAAACCCATTTTTGCTGGTAAAATAACTGGCAGTTTTATTTTGTAGGTTAACTTATCTATTAAAGAACTTGTATCCAGAATATGAAGTACTCCTACAACCCACCAATAAGAATATAAATAACCCAATTTAAAATGGGCAAAATATTTCAATAGATATTTCACCTAAAAGGTACAGGTACATCCAATAAACACATGAAAAGCATCACTAGTCATTAAGGAAATGCAAATCAAAAGCATGATGAGACACCACTCCTCACCCACTAGGACAGCTATAATTCTTAAAAAGGTGTATAATGATTGGAGATGTCAAGAAACAATGTGGAAAAAATTGAAACATTCACTCAATACTGGTGGGAAGTGTAGCCATTTTGAAAAAAGTTTGGCACCTTCTTAAGTTAAAGATAAATTTACCGTATGTCTCAGTGATTTCAATCCTACCTATCTACTTGAAAGAAATGAAAACATAGGTCTACACAAACACTTTATGTGGATATTCACAGCAGCTTTATCTTTAATAGTCCAAAAGGTGGGAAAATCCCAATTATCTACCAACTGGCAAACCAATAAACCAAATATGGTGTACCCATACAATGGAAGAGTATTCAGCCCCTAAATGGAATGAAATACGGACACGTGTTACAACAGAGATGAATCTCAGAAGTAGAGTATGCTAAGTAAAATGAACCAGATACAAAAGACCAAATATTGTTTGACTCCAATCATATGATGTCCTGAAAAGGCAAGTTTGCAGAGTCAGAAAGGCAGTTGGAAGTTGCCTAGAGCTGAGGAGTGGAAATGAGGAGTGGCCGCTAATGAGCACAAGAGATCTGGGAATGACAGAAATGTTCCAAAACAAGATTGTGGTGATGGTTACACAAGCCCATAATTTTATTTAAAATGGTTGAATTACACACTTAAAACAAGTGGGTTTTATGGCATGTAAATTATATCTCAATAAATTTATTTGGAAATAAAAGAAATGTGATTTTGTGGTCCCCATCTGCCTTGCCCTTCATTTATTTCTCATTTTCTATAGAATTTATAGTTATTGGTTCCACTCGGAGACTCTAAATCCTCGTTCTGTGGGCTCTTAGGCTGAAAGCAATTCCCAGAGGGACACTGGCTGAATTCTATCAGCCTCCAACACTCCGGACAGCTAGGGTAGTGAGTACCCTAGTGCTAAACCGGATAGGCGACGTGTGTGGTTCACTGACAGCATGACTCTAGCAGGCAAAGCTGTATGACACACATTGGTGGCCCAGGTAGGGCTCCACGGGTCTCAGCAAGACCGAGGGCCTTTAGCTAGTGCTGACAGCTTCAGAGAACACGCTCCTACAACTCAGGGACTACAGCCAAACTTCCCTAGGCAAGTGTGTTGGCAGCGCCAGGAGTCAAGTTTCAAGTGGGAAGAGGAGAATGTCCACAACACAAGGAAAGGAGAAAGAGAGGCCCAGAGGAGGGTGTCAAACCCAATCTTTGTAGGGCATTTCTCCCAACAATTGAAGAAAACATTCTTCTTGAGTGCATGTCGTGTTTTTGCCAGGACCATAGGCTAGACTTCAAAACAGGTCTCCATAATTATCTAAGAGTCAAAAGCATACAGAGTGTATGTTCTGACCCCGAGTATTAAATTAGAAATCAATAACAACAGGATATTTAGAAAATCTCCAATTTTAGAAATTAAACAACATACTTTGGGATAACTCATGTATTAAAAAGGAAATCACAGGTAAATTAGAAAACATTTTTACCTGAATGATGATAAAATCAAATACATCAAAATTGTCTGATATGGCTAACCCAATGCTGAGAGAGACATTTATAGCTTTACATGTCAATAGTCACAAAAGCAAAGGGATAAAATCAATAATCTAAGCTTTAACCCTAAGAACCTTGAAAAGCAAAACTAAATTGAAGCCAAAGGAAATAAAAGGAAGCAGATAAGTAAAAGAAGCTGACGAAAGAGAAAAGGAACAAACAATAGAGAAATACAACTGTTAACTTTTCTGTAATCCACGCAGAAAATTTAATTTCACATGTGTTCTATATTTAAATGTATATCTGGAACCATAGAGACTTTAGGAGAAAAAAAATCAAAGAGCATCTATTGGGACTAAAAATCAGAAAGTCATTGTTTCTGGGGTAGATTGGTGGGGGGAGGTGGGAATTGCCTGGAAAAGGGCAGGAAAGAGCTTTTTCAGGTGAAGGAAAGGTTCCATATGTTGTCCTAGGTGGTAGTTAAAATGATTATGTAATTGTCAAGGGTCATTGAACTAACACTTAAGATTTGGATGTCTTCATGCAGGTAAATCACACCTCAATTTTTTTAAAGTAGAAAAAAGAGCTTATGGGGTTGGTATTGGACAGCTCTGGGGCCCTCAAAACATTCACAGCATCCTCTGAGACTCTGCTGAGAGTGGTTCTGTAACCAAGACGTCCATAAGATCCGCTGTGGCCACAACTCCTTATCCAAGCCATAGAGCTAAACAGTTATCACTAGAGAGCTTCCCTTCAGTGGTAATCTTCCTCCCCAACTCCAGAGGTCTCCAAGGAGAAACAAAAATTGAGGTTCTGGATATACGGTATTGGAAGGAAAGTCACTGCCCATAGAACTTCAAGGGTGACTGAAGCTGCCGCCAATGCAAATGTCTACACTTTGCAAGACAGTAATATTTCCAATGGCACTCTGAAAGAGGAGCTAATGGACTACACAGTGGATTTTCTCCCCAAATATATCTACTTCACAAGGCAAACATTCGCATTGTGCTGGCAGATTTCGTCTTTTCATTTAAATCCGCAGGTCTTGGCCTCCCAGACAGCTGGCACTGACTGCCGGATGTCTTGTTGTGGGGAGAACCAAACCTTTATCACACTGTGGCCCTGAAACTTGTTTCCTGTGCCTCAGAGGAATGAGAGATATATTAAAGGTCACTACTCTTGGGGGGAGGAGTGAACCTGGAAAAGGCGTGAGCAATGAGTATGTGGTAAGAGTTCAAGGTGAAGAGGCTGAGCCAGAAACAAGAGTGGATAAAACTCCAGGCCTGCCTTTGGGAAATAAGGAGACCAGAACCCAGGCTCTTCCAAGTGGCTTCCAACAGTCTAACAGGTTAGCACTTTCTCATTTTCTTTCAACTACTCTTTGCATGGGAGTTTTGCAAAAATGGAGTGGAGGGAACAAAATAAGCCTATAACCACTTGACTTCTCTTTCTGGTCATCCCAGGGTCACCCTGTAATCTAATCTGCCGCCAGTTTTTCCGTTCCTGGAGAGTGCTTCTTGGCAACCTTATTTGACCATGGCTGGGTGGAGCTGTCTTGTGACAGGTGCAGGAGGGTTTCTGGGTCAGAGGATCGTTCGCTTATTGGCGGAGGAGAAGGAGCTGCGGGAGATCCGGGCCCTGGACAAAGTCTTCAGACCAGAACAGCGGGAGGAATTTTCTAGTAAGTGAACTTGCGTCCATGGGTGGGTTGCTCCATCTTAACCTCTACACAGGTATAGGGAGGGGGGGTCTTGTCTAGCTGATCAAGGAAAGTTGTAGCCAAATCAAGGATGATTCCCTGTCCAAAGTCGTCAGAAAGGAAATCACAGGTGGGTGTAACATAAGACATACAGGGCTGTCAGGAGACGGGGTCTGACCCTGATCCAGAACTCGAGATCTGGATGACTGCAGGCCCGCCACTCTGGCCTCTAGGTCTCTTTTCTTCTCATTTATAAAATCACGTATCTCTCCCTTGTCAACAACCCTAATGTTCTGAAGATTGTGGACTTGGCAATGGCTGTGCAACACCTCCAAAGGGCAGGCAAACGCCGTTACCCGGAGACCCTACAAGTAGGTCCCAGCCCCTCTTAATTGCCCTGGTCTTTCTGTGGCTTCATTTAGCATCTCCAGTGAAGGTGAAGCTGAGTGTGTGTGTGTGTGCATGCGTGTGTGTGTGTGTGTATGTGTATGTGCACATGTGTGTGTGACACGGTGGGGGGAGGAAGGTGGAGAGGACACACAGCGAACAGCATGGGAGAGAGCCAGAGACAAACCGTGCGGCTCCAGAGCGTGGGTTCCTCATGTGTGTTCCCTATACATCTCTTTTTCCCACTTGTCCCTGCTTATCACCACAAGAAAAGTGACAGCAGATTCTGTTCACCACTCTGCTGCTTTCCCCAGACTGCTGCCCCGGGTGCAAATGCAAACCTAGACTTCTAAAAACCTGTTTCACCCCCCAAACCCTCAAAACAGCCCTTTGAGGAAGGTAGGAAGGGGCTCTCACTCAACAGGATGTTGAGGAAATCGAGGTACATGAAGGTAAAGCAACTTGCTGAGGCACTCTGATTAATGGACTGCGGGGCTCCGAGTAGAGCCTCATCACGGACGTCCGGGTCATATGGCTCTAAGGCTGCCTCTTGCAAAGGGAGTCTTCAGTCTCTCCCATTTCCCCACTATGTGTCCCCCAAAGCAACCCCTCCCCTTCCCAGCCCCTGCAGACTGGGTGTCAACATGCAGGCCAGAGGTGCTCGGAAGACCCTACCTCCTCACATGGAACCTCCCACACCCCCAGCCCCCCTCCAGGACTGCACCCATCACTCTTCTCTTCCTCATTCCTGTGCTCTGAACATCTCACACATCCTATTTCCTCTACCCTTTGCTTCAACGGGGCCTCTGATGAACACACATGAACATACACGATCAGCATCAATTGTTTGCAAACTTTTTGTCTCAGTAATACTCACAGTCTGACAGCCGATGTGGGGAAAGGCAAGGTTCAACGCAGAAGACGGTTCCCCGGTGTGACCAGTCAGGCTGCATCCGGGGCGGGCAGGGGCTCTATACAGATCCCAGTGGAGAATCCTCACAGTGGTCTGTCTACACTAGGCACTGCGCTCCATGTTCTACCCCTGTCGATTCATTTGCTCCTCGTACCATCCCTGGAGGATAGGTAATGTTATCCTCCTCTTTTTAAAGACGAGAAAGCAGGCACAGAAGGGTGTCTTAGTCTGCTAAAGCTGCTACAAAAAGATACCCCAGGCTGGGTGGCTTAAACCCATTAGATATTTTATTTCTCACAGCTCTGGGGGCAGAAGTCCAAGAGCAAAGCAGAGTCATGTTCTGGTGAGAGCTCCCTTCGGGGTTCAGAGCCTGTGTCTTCTTGCTGTAGAGGGCTCTCTCTGGGATCTCTTTTCTATGATCCCCTCATGAGGTCAAACCCCCGAGACCCGATCACCTTCCAAAGGCCCCATCTCCTGGCAGCATCACACCAGCATTAGGATTTCAACACATGAATTTGGCGGGACACAAACTCTCAGACCATAGCAAAGGCTAACTTGTTCAAGGTCCCCCAGCTGAAAAATGGCAACGCTGGAACTGAACCCAGGAGGTCTAAGTGCAGCGGCTGTGCACTTAGCCACTAATTCGTCTAGTAGCTTCTCTCGGGGCCTCCCTACAAGTCAGCCCACACCGTGTAAGCAAGGGAGTGTTCGGGCAGCGCAGAATGCGGGAGTCCGCAGAGCCTTGGGGAGGGCGGGAGCTGCGCCTCTACCACCGACACATCGGCAGCGCCCTCTTCTGGTCTCTCTACACCCCTGCAAACTAATAGGTTGATCTGAGCCAGCCTGCGGAAGTCAGCGGACTGACGAAGGGACAATGGGAAGAAGGGAGCGGGGCAGGGGGCGGGGAGGCAGAGATGGGGACACAATCAGAGAAAATCCTACTGATTCCCAGCAGCTTTCCCCCTGCCTTTCTCCTCCTTCGGGGTCCTCTTGGAGCTGCCCAACAACGGGAACTTGCCCAGGGCGGAGCAAACTTGGCAGAAGCGTAGGGAGAAGCAGATGGTTCTTCCAAGTTGTAACCCAGGAAGGAAATTTCCCTGCACTGAATTTTTCACTCTGAGTTTCTCTCTCACTGTTCTCGGGCCTCCACTGCCTATTTCAGTTAAACTGTCTTATCCTTTAAATGCATACATACATAACATACATAGACTTATCCTTAATCTGCCTCAGGGGAAGAAAAAGGCCGAGTCCTGCCCTTGGGTGACAGGGGAAGGAGAACCAGGCTTGAAGGAGGGGGTTAGGCCTGAGTCTTTCCGGGAACTGTGACTTAGACCTGCCCCTTAGCCTCAGTTTCCTTGTCTCTATAGTGGAAGTCGGAATACCTATGTCATGAGATAGCTGTGAAAGAAAAATCAGGACACTGTGGTGGTGTGGGCAAAGCAGAAAGCACAAAATAAGTGGAGGGTATTTATCCAAACTATCCGTGGCGCCATGTTTAGTTCACTGGCCATTGTGAAGTGAGGACGTTACCTGAAGTGCCCCTTCCTGTGGATTTCCAAGGAGCTGACGTCCCTGCGGTTGAATCCACTGCCCTTGGCTCAATGGCCAGAACGTTAGTCCCGTGGTGGCTGACTTATTTTCCGCACTGATATCTGCTTTAGATGATATCTAATCAAATTTGGTTTGTTTTTTGTTTGTTTGTTTGTTTGTTTGTTTGTTTCCAGTTAAACCTCTCATTTGGGCCCATCCTAAACTCGCTGTTACTGGCTCCATTATCCTTCTGGTCACCTAAGCAGGAAATACTTGGGTTGACATGGATTCTACCTCTTCCTCTCAGACTCCCTCCAGTAAGAACCAAGAGCCGGCTGGATAGGTTCTGAGAAGTCGAGCCTGTGTATCCCTCCCCTTCCCTGCTGCTGCTGGGGGAGCCCTGGTTCTGTCCTCCTCTGAACTCTGCTGCAGACATTTTCTCGATTTCTCTCTCAATTAATGTCTCCACTTCATGCCCCACACTGACCCATTTCACATACTGCAGCCCAGGTTGGCTGCACCGACCCCACAACTGTGTTTATGTTTCTCTTCTTGTTCCAAATCCATGTGTGAGTCTTCATTCCCTACAGAATTAAATTCAAATTCTTTCCTCTTATATCCACTCTCCATAGTCACCCTAACTCTCCTTTATGGATTTTATGAACTTCCCACGAATCTCTTAAAGAATTTTCATCCCAGTCGTACTTGACTCCTCACTGCACAAATTCCTTCCTTCCTTCCTTCCTTCCTTTAGAATAAAATGGGTTGGAAACGGATGTTCACTCTTTCCCAATAAATGCTACACATTCTGACTTATGTGCCTCTGTTTAACTTGTTCCTCCCATGGATTTGTCCCCCATCCCCACCCTTTCACCCATGTACCTGTCCTTGAAGACCTGGGAAAACGCCACCTTTATCAGGAAACTTCCAGATCCAGAAAACCTTCCAGTGACCTGACTTGTGTTCACACAGAGCTCCAGAGCAAGACCAATTTGATGATGGTGGAAGGAGACATTCTGGATGAGCAGTGCCTGAAGAGAGCTTGCCAGGGCATCTCGGTTGTCATTCACACTGCCTCTGTCATTGACGTCATGAATGTCCTTCACCGAGAGACCATCATGAATGTCAATCTGAAGGGTATAGTATCCCAGGGAGGCTATGGAGTGAGGTGGGTGAATGAGGCTCAGAAAACAGAACAGGAAGGGAGGAGAGGCTCCCATCCCCAAACACCTGCTCAGTCTGCTCCAGTTGCTTCTTCTTATTACTCCTGAGACATTCAAGGCTGCTATGCTCAGTTTTTTAGAGGAGGAAACTGGGGCTGAGCAAAGCTAAATAACTTGTTCAAGTAGGAAAGCTGGAATTTAAGCCCACACCTATGTGTCTCCAAAGGCCACAAAAGCTGTTTCTCCTGAAGCTCCAGTCAAGGGTCGACTCCAATCCAGCCTTGAACTCTGGCTACCCAGCTCTCTTCTGCTTCTCCTGGGTGAGGACCAGACCTCACAAGTGCCTCCCTGGTCATCATATTAGCCTTTCTGTGCCCCTCTGAGTTGGTAGTCACACAGTAAGGCCGAGAGCGAGGAACTCTGTGATAGGAAGGGTCCCCGTGTCCACTATGAGTGAAGGGCCATAGCTCCCGGCCAGTTTCCTTCCAGCAGGACTCCTATGCGAGATCCCCCAGCCTAATGAGAACATCTAGCTCCTTCCTGCTTACCCCAAAGAAGGATTCATCTCAAGAGACCTGCAAAGCTAGTTCACAGCTGTCTGGCAGGACAGAATTACCCAGGCATGGCCTTCCCGTGGTATCTTCTTAACAGTAATAGCTTCCCCATATCCATAAGAGTACTTCTTCAGCTCGCTGCTGGGTCTTTTGTAAAAGGGTCCTTTCTAGCTAGGTGCCCAAAGTACACCCCCCTAGATCCTCATTGGTAAATGGCTGGTGGCTCTTTCTGGTTTGCAACTTTCCAATCTACTTTAAAATGAGACACAGTTGTTTAAGGGATTAGCTTAAATCCCTTACTAGTTTCACATGCAAAGTCATTCTTCTGAGCCCTGGAGGCCAGTCCTTCTAGGACCACAGCGCCCCAACCCCCAGTCCCATCTGGTCTTCATGCCCGGCTCTACCAAGTTAGTCCTAAGACAGAGGCTTCTTTTCTAAAGCAACTCGTTGCTTTAGGGTCTCCAGCCTAAAGTAGTACAATCTCAAGAAAGACCCTTTCTAATTTCTATTTAGCCATACCCTGACCACTCCCACACTGCAAGGAGGGTGCTAGATTAATCGAGTTTTCCTTTTTAGCCCCCTCTGCTAATTCCTCCTCTCCAGGACTCCCAACAACAGGGGATTTGAAATCCCTGAGAAGTGGTAGAGGTATCAGTTAATTAAAACTAAGGTCAGTTCCAGGTTTAAAAGATACTTCAAATAATGGTCATTTTCCTCTCTGCAGGTTGATTAGCCCCACATTTTCTCAGCCTCTAGATTTGATTTTTTTTAATGAGTCTGTCTCTCTGGAAAATCAAATTGCACAAATAAAAAAGACAGAGAGAGAGAGAGAGAGAAATAAAAATGAAACTTTGCCAGGGGTATGCTTAAGGGGAAGGTGCTCTGCTTGACCTCCCTCAGCTAAACGGATTCTGCAAGATTATCTCATTGTAGGTATCAACCACCAGAGGGCACACTCCCCCTTCTGGTTCTCCAGCAAGCGCAGCCTAGAAGGCCAATGTCAGGCTCCAGAATACTAAGTAAAAGGAAGGTTTCTCACCCCCACTTTTCAGACCTGGGTAAAAGGAGTCACAGTCAGAATTACGAGTGGCCTTTGTATGAAACACTCAATCGGGACTAGGTAAAATTCTAGTCCATATTCTGAGTATGGCCTCCTAATTATATTTTATTTAAAATAAACTGTTCTTAACGAGGTGGTAGGGATAAGTGAAAATTTTCTAATGTCTTCACTCAGCAAAACATAAAATGGCAACCCTCTGTCCTTTTCCAAAATTCAAAGTACACACATAGGTCCAGGAAATCCAAAAGAAACCTAGAAATTCTTGCTCTCCAAAACCCAAAGTTCGGTTTCTTCTCACTTTTGCCTTTTTGCATTGTTCCTATGGCTACAGCATGTTCAGATCTTAGCTGGAGACACAGAGGAACGCACTCCTGATCTGCAGTAACCATCTCACTTGGGGTGGGGGGTGGACATGGTCTGCAGCCGTGGTTGGCCCTTTGGGTTATTTGTTGACGCTGATGTTGTACTCCCCATGGGCAGGTACTCAGCTCCTGTTGGAAGCCTGTGCCCAGGCTAGCGTGCCGATCTTCATCTATACCAGCACCATTGAGGTGGCTGGGCCCAACTCCTACAGGGAGATCATCCAGAATGGCCACGAAGAAGAGCATCTAGAATCAAAATGGTCTGCTCCATACCCCTACAGCAAAAAGCTTGCAGAGAAGGCGGTGCTAGCTGCCAATGGGTGGGCCCTTAAAAATGGTGGCACCTTGCACACCTGTGCCTTAAGGCCCATGTATATCTATGGGGAAGGAAGTGTATTCCTTTATGACTATATATACAAGGCCCTGAGGAACAATGGGGTCCTGACGCATCACAGCAAGTTCTCCATCGTCAACCCTGTCTACGTTGGCAATGTGGCCTGGGCTCACATTCTGGCCTTGAGGGCCCTACGGGACCCCAAGAAAGCCCCAAGCGTCCGAGGACAGTTCTATTACATCTCTGATGACACACCTCACCAAAGCTATGATGACCTCAACTACACTTTGAGCAAGGAATGGGGCTTCTCCCTTGATTCTGGAATGAGCCTCCCCATATGTCTGAAGTACTGGCTTGCCTTCCTACTGGAAATAGTGAGCTTTCTGCTCCGTCCAATTTACAAATATCCACCCCCCTTCAACCGCCACACAGTGACATTGTTAAATAGTGTATTTACCTTCTCCTATAAGAAAGCTCAGCGGGATCTGGGGTATAAGCCGCTCTTCAGCTGGGAGGAAGCCAGGCAGAAAACCATGGAGTGGATTGGTTCCTTGGTGAAACAGCACAAAGAGACCCTAAAAACAAAGACTCACTGATCTGGGGGTGACAAGTAGATACAGAGGTTGTTGGGAGACGTCTATCGAGCTCTCCCCCTCTGGCTTCATACAGGAAGAAACAAGGCCACAGGCCCAGGTCCTACTGTCTCCCTTTTACAAGATGGCTGCCTTACTGTTTTCCTCCTGCCACCGGAAACCTTCCCAGTCCCTGGCCCAACCGGGAGCTTTCTGTCCTGCCCACACTGCAGAGGACAGACAGGGAGATTTGCTGTAGCTGCTCATACGAAAGCCTCCACTCCTGGCTCTGAGCTCTTCGGGCCTCTTCCGCGTAGAGTGTTGCCTATTAGTTCCATTTCCTTTGTTACATGCAAAGCATTTCTTATCTTTTACAAATTCCTAGTCCCACACACAGCTCAGTGGAAAGAGTAATAAATGTTTTCATGCCTAATCTGGAAGACGCTGTGGTTGACGTGAATACATACCTTCCTCCTTCCCCCTCCATTTCTAGGGATCATTATCTCCTATTTAGAAAAGCAGCATGGAATGGAGGTGGACAGAAGCGTTGCGGGGGGCGGGGATTAAGATCAACGAAGCATTTGCTATGTTCCAGGCAAATATCACTTCATTTAACCTTCTCTAGAGACCTCTGAGAGGTTTAGAAACCTTACCAAGGTTTCTAGTAAGGTTTAGAAAGTAGTAAGTTCTTCCAGTAAGGTCTAGAAACCTTACTGCCTTTTATGGTTAAGGAAACTTGATCATCAGATACCACTCACCAACTGCTAAGTGACCAGGACATTTAGACTGACTAGAAAGCCCCTATCTGTCCACTGAATCTTGCAACCTGAACTGCCTAAATTTATAGTACAATGGGGGTGGGGTGGAGGGCTTGGTCAGCGGTGCAACAGAGAGCACAGACAGGAGGAGTGTGCCCATGCTGCTCCTTGGGAGAGGCCAGTTCCTTTGGGTCACCTCCTTCTTGCTCAGCCCTGGGTAGAAGACCCAGAAGAACCCCTGAGGGGTAGCTGGGAGGTCTTCAAGCCCTTGCCAGATGGCCTGGGCAGGGGAAGGAGAAGCAGAGATGCCACCAGCCTCTATCACCAATGTCAATGTCCTTGAAGACCCCTAGGACATAGGACGCACTGGGGCCACCTTGGCAGTTCACAACCTGTATCTAAACTTTCAAATCACATCATGAAACCATACCATGGAAACCACACCAGGAAAGTAAAGGGAACAGATGTGAAGGTCCCTAAAACTTTGTTTCCTACCTGGTTCAAGAGGTAGAGAGGTCTCCTACCCCCACTTCCCCTGCAGAATCAACTCATCCCTACTCTTTTCTCCTCTCCCCATCTATCTTTCACACTGCCTGCTGGAATGAGGCTTTATCCCTCTACCTCCTTAGCCTCTGTCCTTTCCCTCCATCTTCCCCTTCATCACTGGCCTTTGCAACCAGCATCCTTCTCTGTTGCCCTGAGGAGAGGAGGCCAACCAAGGCAGGTTTGGGGACTTGAATGATGACATGGTCCTCAATTGAGTAGAGGACCAACAATTGAAAGAAACACAGTCAGGGCCAGCAGAGACTGCGTGGCCTGAAGCTGGTGAGGAGGTGGCTGTTGGGCTCAGGGTATGGGAGGTGAGAGCTGCCTATCTCCAGACTGGGCTGTTGCCTGTCTCTATGAACCAGAGCCATGGAAGGGTCACACCAAGCATCCAGATGGCTTCTTTCTTACCCAGTGAATGTACAGATTATGAATTCAGTTGAGTTTGATTACCCTGAAGGAGATAGTTTATGCTTTCATTCTAAGGAGAAAGGGAAAAAATATTCTGGTGGGGACGAGGGTGTCTATCACTTTTAAAACCCCAAGGGCCAGAGGATCCACAGTGGGCATTGGGCATCAGAGCAGGGTGGCCCCATCCTGTGGGGGTAGGGGAGAATGACACATTCCCTCCTGCCTCCCTCCAGGGCACAGAACACAAGGGGCAGCACCTGTCCCCTCCTGGGTAATGCACACACCTTGACACGTGCGTGCCAGGAAAGGGAAGAAGGGTGGCGAAATCTGGGACAAGGGCCCTTCAGCTGAGTTTTTAACCTGGTGAGATTCCATATCTATGAACCCGCCAGGGATTCTCACAAGGAAGAGAAGGAGCTCTGTGGCCAGAGGGCAAGGGAGGGCAGTGGGAGCAGAGAAAGAGGAGAGGGGAAGGGAAGAGCTGGCAGTCTAGCTGAATAGACCTAAAAGCCTTGGAATGTTTGGGCCCATGAAATTGGCCCTTCTTACTTACACTGGGCACAGAACTGGACTCCGGACCTTTAGAGCTAATGCACAGAAGCCCTCTTCCCTCCTCTCCTCTCCCCTCTCCCTCTCTCCCCCTCCATTCTCCTCCCTTTTCCTTCCATCTTCACCTCCATCCCCTTCTCCCCCATTTCCTTTCCTGGCCCCCTCCCCCACCTGGAGCGGGGTGAATGAGTGAATGAAAAAATGAAAATGCAGGTAAGGGCTCAGTCACCCAACCGGGTTAAGCCCTAAGGGTGAGTCCAGAGAACAGAGCTCACCGGATGTTGGGAGGGCAGTGAGGAAGCCCCACAGAGCAGTGGGGCCTCAGTGAGGCCTTTAGGGGGTGATGGGACTTGGGTAGAAGAGGGAGATATTCCACACAGGTGAGGAGCCTGAGCAGTGGTGCCAAGGAGAAGGTGAAGTGTGGAGGTGGGAGGGAAGGAGGGTGAAGGGGAATGAGGAGGCTGGCCTGCCAAGTGGGAAGGGTTTAGCCCAGGGGAGATTAGGTAGTTTAGGGTGTCAGAGGGGACAATGAGGCTGGCCTCAGGGCAGAGGTGGAGCGGGCAGGCGGGTGAACGGCTGGGTGAAGGGCCCACAGGAAGGTGGCAGGGGCCTGAAGGAGTGAGAGGGGGTGAGGTGGCCCTGAAGGCCAGCCAGACAAGCTGTTGTAGAAACCCAGAGACCCTGTCTTTCACTCCACGTATAAAATTCTCAATTAATTCATTAACATGCAAAGAGCAATACTGACCTCTCATTAGTAAGTCCAGATGTCCAAGAAAGAGCCAAATATAGTCTGGGATGAGGGCAGGGCAGCTCTGGGGTTAGGATGGGCCCCCTCATTCCTGGCACCCCGACAGCTCCAGGCAGTCTGGCCCAGGCTGAAACGGATGATGCTATCAGGGGAGGTCATCCAAGAGATGTGACCCCCGATTGACCCTCAGGCTGGACCAGGGCTCTCAGAAGCTCCGAAGCCCCTCCCCTGTCCTTGGAATGCAGGCCCTTGCTTGCCTTTCCCATTCCCAGAGGCCACTCCAAAGACGGGTCTTGAGATAACGATGTGGTGTTGAGAGCACCCGCCCAGTATCCCTGACCGAACCCAGGGAAGTCCTCTATATGAACTGTTTAAGATCTGGCAGATGGGCACAAGGATCCATTCATCTTGGGGCCAGCCAAGATAAGCCTCGTTAGTAAGGTCCCTTTGCTTATTACAGCTTAGCTGCCGCCTACCAACCCCGAGCATCCTCTTAAGTCTCTCCCTGCCCTCTGACTGTAGGAACCGGTTGCAGATTACACCCGGACACCTAGGAAGCTTCCATGAGGACAGTGAGCCAAGTCTGTATCACAGGTCATGTGAATATCCGTGCTTTTTTCCTGGAGAAATTTCAATGTGTTGCAATTACAAAGTGCTGGCCCAGAGCCTCCTCGGGGTGTTAATATATGATATTACCTTATTACCTCATGAAAATCTGAAAGAAATCTGAATTTCAAAACACAGCTAGCCCCGAGAGTTTCAGACAAAAGTTCACGGACCACGGGTAGCAGAAATGCGTCCCAGGTATGCCCTTCTACATTTCATACAACGGTCCTAATTGGACATCGGAGGAAAGGGCGGCACACAGAGGTAAGTAATTTGCTCGAGGTCATCCAGTGAGTTCGTGGCTCAGGTCAAGTAATCAAAGGGCTTCCAAGGGTCTACATGAAGATGTGAAACTCACACACCTGCGGGAGCCAGCCACCCAGACTGTAGGTGAAGTGGGCTAGAGCCGAGAGGCCTGGCGGGGAGTGATGGGGGACTGTGGTGTGCGGGACACCACACGCTCTGCTCCTGGGAGCTGGCGGCCGCCGAGCACCCCCGGTTCAGGCCTGGGATGCACCCCAAGTTCCCAGATCTTCGGACTCTCCAAGGAAAGCAAAACCTTCCCAAATTTTATATGAAATCTCTTGATTTCTAAATATTGGCACCTAATTCTAAATTTCAAAAACAGTGTGAGGATCAGCTCTGGGAACGTGTGGGCGGGTGCTGCAATCGTATGTGTAATATTTTATCTCTTAAAGAGTGGGCAGCCCGCTGTGTTCATTCTTGGTGGTGGGTCCTGGGTAAAGGTTACAGCATATTCTGTACTTTTCTGTATGTTTGATATTGGTTGTAATTTTGTGAATAAATTAATTTTGGTTTAGAAAAAAAAGAGTAAAAACTAATGAAACCCATCTGTGGGCCAGACCCACAGCTAAGGCTTCCAGGGTTCCATTTCTGTTCCCAGGCGGCAGGTACCGTACACAGTAAAATGTACGAAGGCCGTTAGAAAGAGGATCTCATCGGGGTAGGGGACTCAATAAAGCGCTGGTATTTGGGCTGAATACTGACAGATGGGTAGGATTTCAACATGCAGATGGGGCGGGGGGATGTATCCCAGGCAAAGGCAAGGAAGTCTGCCAAGAAACAGAGGTGGGAGAAGGGAGTCCCTTTCAGGTGGTGTGGACAGACCAGAGAGCATAGGTGTCAGGGAGAATGGAAGACACACCTGGAAAGACACGATGGGAAAAGACCAGGGTGACCTGGGGTCACCGCTAGCAGATACTCTGCCTCCTTCCTTCTTTCCCTGCAGAGCACAACTCGGTTGCCCTTCTAAAGACCTTTTGACATTTAGCTACTTTACATGTAATATGCCTCAGTTTCTGTGGAAAATTATACTTGTGAAGGGCAAAGAGCACGTCTCCATGTTCCCACTAGCAATGAATCTTAACGGTCAGGCTAAAGAACCTGGAGATTATTCAATATGCAGTCAGCAACCTGTTCAGCTGTCCCTGGAAGGTTACTTTGGCACCAGTGTGTAGGATGGATTGGAAGAGATTAAGAGGATACTTCAAGAATCTCAGCAAGAAATAAAGGCCTCATTTATGTAGTGTTAGCAAAACAGGACACAGAGGGCAACTGGGGCCAGCCTGAGGCAGAACGGACACTACCACGTCAGGAAATGCCCGAATAGGGTCACAGCACCCCCTATGCACCCATTCTCCCAAGCCAGAAACCTGGGAAGTCCTTCACCCACTCTCCCTTCAGTCTATCAGTCAGTCCCACCCATTTCCCCTCCAAAGTGCCTGCTGTGAGTGTCCCCTCCCTCCCTAGGAACACAGCCTTGTTCAGGCCATCATTGTCTCTTGCCTGGCCTCCCTGCCTCAGAGAGTCACCACGAAATCCCCTCGAATCCTTGGTGCCAGAGTTGTCGGCCCAACATCAAATCTGACCATGTCTGCGCCCTACCGAGAAACCATCCAGGACCCTTAGGAGAGCCCGGAGTGTCTTAGGATACCAGATAAGGCCCTTAGAGGGTTAGTCTAAATTGTTAGACTAAATTGTTAGTCTCTGGACTACCTTGCCACCAGTTCCTGCCCTATCTCCAGATTCCCCAACTTTACGCTCTGCTCCAGGGATAGGCCAGGGTTTAGCACTGCCTGCAAACATTATGCTTTTACAAACGCCCATGCACTGGGTCCCTCCTGCTCAGGCCTTGCCCGCCGCTCCTGTCAGCACATCCCTCCCAAGTGCTTATCCACCATCCAAAGCTTCCATCCGATCATCTGCGTGCCATGTGCATGTCTAATTGCACGGTGATTATTCTGCCCTCCCCCGCCATGCTGTCTCGTTCTTGAGGGCAGCAATTAGCCGTTTCATCTCTGTGTCCCTAGTACCTGGGCCAGTGCCTGACACAAAGCAGGCACACAGATGAACAGCGGACTGACAGGCAGACGGATGGATGGGTGGTTGGTTGGACAGACGGATGGATGGATAGATAGGCAGACAAAATGCAAACAAATGGAATTGCTGAGATGGGAAGGGAAGGGAGTCAGGGAGGCTGAAGGAATGACAAAGCAAGAAGGAATTTAAAGGTAAGGTCAGGAAATCAATGAACCTGAAGAAGTTGGGGAGGCGGGCAGGAGCAATCCATCTGCACTGTATGAAGAGTGAGCGATTGAAGGAAACGTGAGAGGGAAAGACATTTATGAAGGCAGAACGCAACTGTTAAGATTTTTAAGGGGATTGGAAATTAGATGTACAGTCTGAAACGATGTAATGTCCAGAGAGTTTTCAGACTGCAAAAATAAGGACGTTCTAGGTTTAAAAACTGAATTCAGGGTAAATCTCATCAGAAGAAAAAGAAGAAGATGCTTCTTAAAGCATCAAGGACTCTGAAGGAAGTTTGTAGGGAGTCCTCCTTTATCATGGGATCCCACACAAAGGTATTGAGTGGGGGGAATGGGAGCTGGTGTTTCCAGGCATGAAAGAGACTCATTATGATGGAGTGGAGGGGGAGGGGAGGACTAACAAAAAGTGGATTGGCCACTCTGTCCCCAAGGGCAGGCGACCCTGGGGTCAGTTGCAAACTCTGAAACAGTCACCAGTCTGTTCTAGAAACCTGAAGCTTCCCACTAATTAAGAGTGCAGTCTTTCCTCAAGAAACAAAGGAACTTGCACGAGCAAAGTCAGTCCTTCTCCCAAAATAGGGGCCGGCCACAGATAGGGCTGGCACGTGGGCTCCTGGCTCTGTCATCATCTGAGCATGGTCCCTGCCCTTATCGAGGCAGGAATATCCTTTACACGCGGCAGGACTGAAACTCCCCCTTGCACCAGCTGGAATCTGTCAAGTCATGGGCTCAGTTACAAGGAAGCAGGGAGAATGTGTGGGTATGGGGCTGGTGTAGTCCTGGCGGGACCCCACATTTGATTTTGCCCTAAGCTTTGGGAACTAAGTGGCTAGTCTTGATCATGAGCATTTCTTTCATCAGTAAGTAAAACAACTCCCTCCTAATCACAGGTAAACCAGGGAGTCTCCCTATCCCCTCCAGGACAGATCAAATTGTTTGCGGGCTTCACATTTTAGAGTTAAAATGAGCCCTAAAATAAACTCTAAATTTTTAGACTTAAAATAAGCTGATCTAGGGCCATAGGCCCATAGCCCATTTAGCTATGGTTCCTTCCCTTCCTCCTTTCACAAACAAGGAAACTGAGGCCTGAGATGTAAAGTGACTTTCCCAAGGTCACCTATAAATCAGGAGCAGAGCTGGCCTAGGGTGCAGTCTCTTGAGAACACACTAGAATCCCCATGGTAAAGGAAAGAGGAACGTTTATAGCAGGGGCACCTGGGGCCAGGCAACATAGGGTTTGAGCAGCGTAGGATATAGGGGGGGATTATTATAGCTTCTGACACCTCTCAACCCCCCACCTGAACACACTCCAGCCACACACACCACGCTCCCACCACGGCCTCTCCTGCCTGCAACACATGCCTGTTTCCTGGCTCCCGTCCCTCAGCCAACTTGTCCTCATGCTTCAGGCTGTGCCTCCCCTAGAGAGTCTCCAACCTTCCAGGGAAGGGTGAAGCATGTCTCTCTGCTAGGCACTAGTCACAGTCCAGGTGGCTGCTTATGAACTCGTCTGTCTCCCTAACTAGACTGTGGACTCTGGAAGGCACTGCGAGGAGCCTGTGCTGGCAACCTGTGCACAGCTGTATTCCCACATCTGGCCCCAAGTGAGCATCCATTGAATATGTAAGGAGTGAAGGAAGGAAGATGATGTTCTTAAAGAAGGAGATTCTGGGAGTGCCTGGGTAGCTCAGTTGGTTAAGCCACTGGCTCTTGATTTTGGCTCAGGTCATGAGCTCTGGGTCCTGGGATCAAGGATCCCCCCGCTTCACCATCCCCGACCCCTGCCCATGTCTGGCTCCATGCATGGAATCTGCTTGGGATTTCTCTCCTCTCCCTCTGTCCCTCCCCCTGCTCGCACACTCTCTCTCTTTCTCTCTGTCTCTCTAAAATAAATAAAGAAATCTTTAGGGACACCTGGGTGGCTCAGTCGTTAATCGCCTGCCTTCAGCTCAGGTCATGATCCCAGGGTCCTAGGATCGAGCCCCGCATTGGGCTCCCTGCTCAGTGGGAAGCCTGCTTCTCCATCTCCCACTCCCCCTGCCTGTGTTCCCTCTCTTTTGCTGTGTCTCTCTCTGTCAAATAAATACACAAAATCTTTAAATAAATAAATAAATACATCTTTAGAGAAAAGCAAATAAGTGAAAGGTAAAGAAAGGGAAAGAGAAAGATAAGGGGGAAGGCAAGGGGAAAAGGAAGGGGAAGGAGGAAGAGGAGGGGAAGGAGGGAGGGGAGGGGAAGAAGGAGGGGAAGGAGGGAGGGGAGGGGAAGAAGGAGGGGAAGGAGGGAGGGGAGGGGAAGGAGAAGGGGAGGGGAGGGGAAGGCAAGGGGGAAAGGAAGGAGAAGGAGGGAGGAGAGGGGAAGGAGGGAGGGGAGGGGAAGGAGAAGGGGAGGGGAAGGAGGAGGGGAAGGAGGGAGGGGAGGGGAAGGAGAAGGGGAGGGGAAGGAGGAGGGGAAGGAGGGAGGGGAGGGGAAGGAGGGAGGGGAAGGAGGGAGGGGAGGGGAAGGAGGAGGGGAGGGGAAGGAGGGAGGGGAAGGAGGGAGGGGAGGGGAAGGAGGGAGGGGAAGGAGGGGAGGGGAAGGAGGAGGGGAAGGCAAGGGGGAAAGGAAGGCGAAGAGGAAAGAAATGGGAAGGAGGAAAGGGAGGGGAAGGAGGAAGGCGAAGGGAAAGGGAGGGGAGAGGGGGAAGGGAAGGAAAGGAAAGAAAATAGCACAGAAAAGGAAAGGAAAAAGACTCTGGACCAGATTAAATGGGATTGGAGGGAGCAGAGTGAAGACTGTTGACACAAGTCTAGAGACTCGGTACCCACCCGTACTGGTGACCTTGTATTTGTTGCCCTGAGTTTGGCCTGAGAGTACAGTGCTCAGAATAGGCAGGAGAGGCACAGCCTCCTGGAGGCCAAGAAGGCACAGGGCCAGCATATTTGCTAAAGAAAAAGAGATAGGGATAAGAGATACTATTTGGAAAGAGGGCAGGGGGCAGTCTTAACCGGCACCCCAGCTGCCTGATCCTTCTGCGGAGCCCATGCAGCCGGATCCAGCTTGTGGAATGCTGGTCTGGCAAGAACAGAGACAAGCAGGGGCCTCCGGGACAGGAACAAAAGTAGCCAGGGCCAGGGAGGGCTGGGGAAGACGAGTGCAAAAGAGAAGAGACTCTTCTGTCTCTGCAAACAAGAGTGAACACCTGGGCTCACTTTCAATTTGGCCCTTTTCAGAGTGACTCAACTCTCTTTACTCTCCTGGGTCTGTGCCCTTACCAGCACACTGGAGCCCATGGCCCACTTCTAGGTCCAGTCCCAATGATACTGGACACTGGCGAGTGGTCGCCCCCCGCCACCCCAGCACCACTGTGCTTCTGCAGCGACCAGCCACCATAACACCATCCTCCAGCTGTGCATTGAGCAGAGCCGAAGCTGACCGAGTGGCTCCCTAGCCCTTCCCCAGCTCTGTTGGGGTCTGGCTTCTCATCTGTGCAGGGCACAACACCCCTCCCAATTGTGGACGACCAAGGCCAGACCGAGCAGGAGCCCACCAGAGCGTTCCCTCCCTCCTCGGCAGTGCGGTCACAGCTGAGCCCCAGAAAGTAATGTGGACTTAGACGAGATTTCATGTCATTCTTGTATTGAGATATGGAGGTTTCCCAAGTTTTAAGCTTTCCAACCACCACCAGACACATAGAGATGGTGTCACTTGAAGAGGAAAACATTCCTCTCCTCCATTCTTGGATGAGGATGGAGGAAGGAGGAAGGAGGAAGGAGGAAAACTCCTCCATTCTTCCTCTGTCCCTGGGAAAGGAGTGAAGGCCATGGTCTCCCATCCCCTCATTCCCCACTGTCCCCCCCCACCCCGCCTCAGGAGCTGGAAGTTGGAAAGGATGCAGTCCCACAGGCAAGCGACTGCTTTTCTTCTCCTCCTAGGCCCCCAGGAGCCAGGCTAGGAGACAACGGTATGCAACTGCCTTGTTTCCTAATATTTGCACAGCCCCTCAACCTTCCAGAAGCTTCACATTTGCGATTCTGTTTGATCTCCCCACACCTCACACCGACATCTTTCCATTGGACCGACGAGGCCAAGACTGAGCCCACCTGAGGTGCCCAGCCTAGGCTGCGGCAACATTAGGCAGTGGCTCCCTCGGTCCAGCGGCTGTCTGGCTGTGAAGTCATGTCCATGACCTCTACTGTGTCCATCGACGTTAACCCAGAGAGCAGTAGAGCTGCTTCAGTGGAAACCTGGAGGTGGTCTTTGTGCATCGAAGTCCTGGCTTTACTCAGTCACCTTCCAACACTAGACCTGACGAAGTGTCTAGCCGGATCCCTAAGCAGCGCCTTGCTTCATTAACTCCTCCAAGATCACATTGCCTCTTTGCCCCACCCTCCAAAGCCAGATAAAACGGACACTGCCTGATTTGCTGCAGCAGTGACCCTGGCACACGTTCTCCGCAGAGTCTGCTTTACCCCGAGCCTTTGCTGGAGGCCCCATCTTACCCAGGCATTAACACCCGCCACCTTGGTATTACGGAGTTCTTCCTTCTCCCACCAGGGGCCAAATCCAAAAAGTCACACTTGCAGTTTGCAAACCTTCCAGTCCTCGTGGGTCAGGGGAGGCATCTCAGGGGAGCCTCTTCTGTGAATAAATGACGTCAAACCACTTCCAGGGAGTCCCTAGTTTCCAGCAGCTGTGAGGCCTGGGACCGTTCAGTCCTTTCACTTAGCACGAAACCCCTGGAAATATAGACATGTGGAAGCCAGCTAGGTACATGAAACACCTTGCCATCCAACTCTTTGGTTGCGGTGATGAAGTAGCTCACCAACGGGATGCAGACGAATCTGGGAACAGCCGCCTGGATCCCCCTGGGGCCGCT
Source organism: Martes martes (assembly GCF_963455335.1). Lineage (NCBI taxonomy): Eukaryota > Metazoa > Chordata > Mammalia > Carnivora > Mustelidae > Martes > Martes martes. The sequence continues at coordinate 90,447,688 of NC_137891.1, read as the reverse complement.
GGAGACTGAAAACCATGGGAATGGGCTTTGGGTGAGCCGGGGTGACCTTGGAAACACAGGCGGGCAGCAGGGAACTGTAATCTGCTGACACTTGAGGCTCTGGCCAGGAAAGAGCAGAACCCAGGGCTACTGTGGTCAAGCTGGAGACCTGATGCATGAGCTCCTCCCCTTTCCCTCCAGGAGCGAAATTCAGAAAACAACTCTATTGCCAAGGGCAGCTCAGAAAGGGAGTAATGCATGGAATTTTGCTTTGTTAAGTGAGCTGAGTTGGAATGAAGATCAGAAAGAAGGGAAGGCAGGAAGTCTATGATTGGCAAAGACAAAGGCAGGCCAGCAGCAGCCCGTGACACCCATCTGGCAGTATCTGATGAATGGCGAAAACAGGCACTTCTCCTGGCCCTTACTTATTATCTACGTGGGGAAGGTGTACGGGAAAAGTAGGCCTAGAAGTCCTGGGCAGGCAGCAAAGCCTGACTGGCTGCAGCAGTGACCCTGGCATTGTCAGGCTTTGCTGTCTGCTCACGCCCTTTGCCTCTATACTCTTAGCAGGGGAGAGGATGTGAGGCTTATTAGTTTTACTTACTGTAATCCCCAAGAGAGCACAAAGGCGCCTGATTGGTCCTATAGAATTCTCATTCCGGGTTGCACATAAAAGTTGCCTAGGAGGTCTATGGAAAATTACCGGTACTTGGACTTCACTCCAAGCCAACCACCATCTGGTACAATTTTTTGGTTGTTGTCAGATTTTGTTGTTGGTGGTGGTGTTGGTGGGGTGGTGTTTAGGGGCAGAAAGGGGAAGAGGGAGGGGGAGATAATCTTATGCAGGCTTCACTCCCACCGTGGAGCTGATGTGGGGCCTAATCTCACCACCCTGAGACCTTGGGGAGCCTGGGTGGCTCAGTGGGTTGACCCTCTGCCTTTGGCTCAGGTCATGATCTCAGGGTCCTGGGATTGGGCCCACATAGGGCTCTCTGCTTGTTTCCCCCCTCTCTCTTCCTACTTGTGATCTGTCAAGTGGATAAATAAAATCTTAAAAAAAAAAAGAGTTGGATGCTTAACTGACTGAGACACCCAGGTGCCCCAGGTTTTTTGGGGGGAGGGGGGCTTGTTTTTAAAGCTCTCCAGGGGGGCACCTGAGTGGCTCAGTTGGTTGGGCGACTGCCTTCGGCTCAGGTCACGACCTCAGAGTCCCAGGATCGAGTCCCGCATGGGGCTCCCAGCTCCATGGGGAGTCCGCTTCTCCCTTGGACCTTCTCAGCTCTCTCGCGCTCTCTCACTCTCAATAAATAAATAAAATCTTTAGAAAAGAAAAAAAAAAGCTCTCCAGGTAATTCTACTATATATAGTTAACTTAGATTAATGAAATCTTGATCTCAAACTAATTCAGCCCAAAAAATTCCAAGTTGACCAGATACATCCTCTCTACCTGGAAGGCAGACAGAGCCCTGCTCCAACAGCATGTTCAGGCCCAGCATCCTCTCATGGCATAGCCCAGAAGTCCAGGTTCACTGCCATGTCCCCAGAGGGCACTGAACAAATACTTCAAATACTTGATTCAGTAGTTTTCCTAGGGACCAGGAGCTAGACTGGTGGTTGCTTCAGACCTGAACAGTCAACCTTAGGGAGGAATGTTGATAAATCCTGGACTGAGTGCCTCCTTCCATGACCAGGACCCAAAATCCAATGGCCCTGCCAGGCAAGACAGGGTGGGTGGGCACTCACACAAGGAGGTGGTTGTGATCATCACAAGAACATAAAGTGCCTTTCACGCTGTGTTTTTTTTCTATTTCTTGTGAATCCCTTCCTTACAAACTACCTGTCTCGTTGTTTCCCTGAGGTTGGGCACAGAGCAGCTAAAAAACATTTTAAGTAAAAGGCCAGTCTAGCTGGTAAGTTCCATCCAGTATTATTGACAGCCATTAAGTTACCTTTCTGAGAGCTGAGGGAAAGAAAATACTTTGTGATGTGATTCAGGGATACATTTTTTTTTTTTTTAAATAGATTAGGGGTGAGACCTAAGACTGCCTCCCTTCCCCATATCGGCTTTCCCCACTGCCTGTCAAAATGCCCCACAGAAAGGTTCCTCCAAGGAAGGAAGAAATCAATACCAGTGGCATAGCATTCACACATTTCCCAACATCCCAAAGCTACAAGAATAGGGAAGTGCCCCACTGAATTACTGGTTAAAATAGGCAGAGTATGTAGACATCAGCCAGTTCCAGGATGATCTAGGATCCACCAGAACATTCGAACACAGGAGTCAGCAACCTTTGTTTGTAAATATCCAGAGAGTAAACATTTTAGGACTGTGGGACATGTAGCCTCTGTCACAAAGACTCAGCCTTGCTGTGGTAGAGCAAAACCAACCACAGACAACATGTAAGCAAGGCTGTATGGATAGGACCACAGTCCAGAACATTTTACTTGCAAAGGGAGGTAGGCTAGATGCAGTAGTTTGCTGACCCCTGTTCTACCAGACAGTAAGCTTCTGTATACGGATCTCAGTGCCATTTAATGGATGACAAAGAAGAAAGAATGACATGGAAAAAGACTGATATGGATTTAATGACAAATATTCCATATGGGTTGCTGAACACCAGAACGCTGTCCGAGGAACCATCATTAAATAAAACAACCTGAAAATAAGGCAATTCTCACATATACAAGCACACACTCACACAAAACCTGTTACTTTTAGGATCATTAAATTATTCACTATTTTAACAAACAGCTGTAAAATAACATTATACTGAAGGGAAATGTGCACAAACTTCAGAAACACAGTCCAGATTGTCTATGAACACAGGTTCTTCATCTGTACTTTCTCACATATGTACAGCCTCTTGATCCTGAAGAAACCACATGGCTCAAGGGGTTAACTTCTCATTTTCTCTTTCCAACTCTGAGCTCCTGATCGAATTAAGCCATTTAACCTACCGAAACTGCTCCAGCTTTTGCTAAGCCAAGAGCAGCCTGCACTTGACCAAACTCCCCAGGAAACAAATGATACACTTGCCTGCACCAGCATGAATGAGTTGACGGAAGAATTCTTCAAGTTAGCATCTTTAAGGGTGCATCACAGTTAGTGGGGTTTGCTGAAGAAAAACTATTATTCTTGAACTAGATACAAGAACCAGCCTCCTGACTGCATTTAAATTCACTTAATGTAGCTATGTTCCCTGAAGAAGTGTAGGAAAAATGGAATCACATTTTAAATGCACCATGAGAGTGGGGATTTTGGTGGTTGGGCTGTTTTCTTCTGCTGAGGCATCTGCTCCTCAAAGGGATACTGAAGTGGTAGCTGACTCTCTTACCCATGGTACTTGAAAGAAGAGAGGTCAATGAAATCCAAACATTTCCATTGCCACCAAATTATTTCATATGAGCTTCAATCTCCTTTCCCTCTTGAACCTTCTTGAAAGCTGCCCATATATAACATAGCTGATGCAGACAAGACCGTACAGTGTACAATGGCAGTCAAAGGCCAAATAACCCATAAAGTGGATAATCAAAAGTTGCGTGAGATTTCATAGGCACAGACTTGAAAGAACATAAAATGGCTGGAAGAGGTAGATGTGCATAAAAAAACACACAAAGGAATAAGGTTACCTACAAATTGGCTATATTATTTTCAAAGGAGTCCTATACACTTAGTATTCAGGGTAAAGAGTCAGAATAAATAATGGACATTGATTTTGCTCAGATTACTCAACTAAAAGAAAATAAAGAATTAGTGTCTTGCAAAATTATCTATCTTTTGAAAATCTATTTGCATTTGTAAATAACAATAAACTGATTAAGAGGGCAAGATCAACAGGCATTGTACAAGCCCAGAATTCTCAGGATTTTTTTTTTTTTTTGGAAGGTGTTTTTATAAGGACAAAAACATGCTTCCCTACAGTCCCCAAGGAGGTTTTTTGTTAAAATACAATTGATCAAGTATAAATTACCAGCATCCACAGAAAGTTTGCTAAAACTGTAAAAACAATCTTGCAGTTTTTCTTCTTTGCTTTCAAGTGTGTCCAACAGTTTGTGAAGATACTTCCATGAAAAGTACAGAACAACTAACAATCACTAGTGAAGAAAACAAGACTGCTTTCCACAACTCTAATTTCTAAAGGCTAACTTGGGGGAGGAATTTTCAGTACAGGTAACCGAAATCTGTACAAGAGTCATCTAACTACAGCCCCCTACTAGAAATGGAACAACCCTAAGATACCCTAATTATGTGACAAAGACCAGCTTTGTCAATAAGGACATCTTTGGCCCTTCTAGACTAGCCTTAAGTTTTCCACGAAGCATTAAGAATTTTCAGTGTCTTCATTTTATTATATAAATCATGACAGGTTAAGTCTTTCTAGCAGCTGACAGGAGAACACAAAAGGTTCGACCGTACCTATCCCCATGGTCATCAGCCTGTCTTCCAAACAGCCTGCTGTACTCCTGTCCTCAGATCTTCCCTACGACAGGGGTCGTAATACTGATCTACCTCACAAAGGTGTGAGAAACAATTAACGATCGTTAAAAAGCATAAAGCACTTTAGAAATACAAAAGTGCTATTTTGGCATTTATATAACAACTAGAAAACATTCATTGCTTGTGCTATTTGGCAATTTTGCACTTACACCTTTCCCTGCTTCGGCCTTCCTTGTGTAAAGCCTTGAGCTTTCTACTGTGCCTCCCTGTGTACATAAAAGATATCTCTATTCGGACCAAAAGCCCATATCAGTATGGATGGAGGTGGCTGTTCGATTATCTCCCCCATTACTACCAAGAGGGAGGGGGGCACTGGATACAGAGCGAAGGCAAATGAGACAAAGAAGCTTTGCACTCCAACATGTGAACATTTGCTCTCCTGGATTTCTCACATAAGGCCAACAAAACTCTGAGCTAGATGACTTTTGTAGTAGGTCACTGGGGCAATGGTTGCTGATCTGAGATTCACTTCAAACAGGCAACATGCTGACCTGGAAAAGGGAAAGTCACACATAGCTGGGACTGTTTCATTTCCCTGCACTTAGAAGATCTCAAGTGAGATGTGAAATACCGGGCTTGGTACACGCCTAACACCTCCCATCCACACAGACCACCTTGACCCAGCATGAAGCTAGACTACTTTAAAGGACATAGCAAAGAACCAGGGGAGCAGAACCAAGACTTCCCAGGTGATCTTAAAGCCAGTTATGAACGAATTTCCAAACTTCAATTTTGCCCTTGAAATCAGAGTGCCTAAGCTTTCCTGCCCATTTCCCCTGGATGCCTCAAAATAGCAGCTAACTGTGGCTCAGAGAAATGAAGGGAAAAATATACTAAATATCTTCTCCCATAGCATCGACAAGGTTCCTCTACTTTTCATGAGACTGCAGCTGATGTGGGGCGACAGGGCAAACAGTGTTAGCTTAACACCTGGGGAGACCAGGACAAAATGATTCATACCCGCCTTTTATTTTACCCCATAAGCCTCTCCCGACGCCCACAGGCCCCCACAGCCCGACCTACTCTATTGCCTGCCATCCTGTTCACTCCCCTAACCCCCTAACTCGCCTTCTTCAAGGTCCTCAAAGTGCCTGCCTCTCCGTGCTCTTCAACCCCTACTGCGTGTATCTGAAGACGTCATGGCTCAAGCACATCTCCCAAACACGTCCCGTTGGGGAGGCAGGCAAAATAGAACACCCCAAAAGAACCACACTGACTCGACCCTCCCCTTCAATACTCCCTAACACCAAGACTCCCCGGTCACTCAGATTGTCCCTCCCGCCCCTTCCCCATTTCTTTCCACAAGTTCTATCCCCAGAACTGCTCCTGCGCACATGCTCCCCCCAACCCAGGGCAGCCTCCCCGCGGCCCGGCCCCTAGCACAGGTGCAGCTTCTGGTGCTGCGCCAGGTGCGTTTTGTAGCGGAAGCCCTTGCCACAGCCCGCACACTTGTGCGGCTTGTTGCCGGTGTGGATGCGGCGGTGGCGGATCAGGTGCGAGCTCTGGATGAAGCTCTTGCCGCACTCGATGCACGTGTAGGGCTTCTCGCCCGTGTGCGTGCGCTGGTGCTGCGTGAGCGTAGAGAAGTCGCTGAAGCGCTTCTCGCACTGGCCGCAGCAGAAGGGCTTCTCGCCCGTGTGCACGCGCAGGTGGTTCACCAGATGCGAGTTGCGCCCGAAGCCCTTACCGCACTCGCGGCACACGTAGGGCCGCTCACCCGAGTGCGTGCGCTTGTGCGTGAACAGGTGCGAGCTGACGCTGAAGGTCTCGCCGCACTCGGAGCACATGTAGGGTTTCTCGCCCGTGTGCACGCGCTGGTGCTTCACCAGGTCCGAGCGCCAGCTGAAGCGCTTGCCACACTCGCCGCAGCCGTGCGGCTTCTCGCCCGTGTGGATGCGCTGGTGGTTGGCCAGGTGCGAGCGGCGCACAAAACCCTTGCCGCACTCGCCGCAGGCGAAGGGCCGCAGCGCCGCCGCCCCCGCGCCGCTGGCCGCCGCGTGCGCCCGCCGGTGGCTCAGCAGGTGCGAGCTGAGGCTGAAGGCCTCGCCGCACTCGGGGCACGGGTAGGGCTTCTCGCCCGTGTGCAGGCGCCGGTGCTTAAGAAGGTCCGCGCGCCAGCTGAAGCTCTTGCCGCAGTCAGCGCACAGGTTGGGCCGCTCGCCCGTGTGCAAGCGCAAGTGGTTGGTCAGGTAGGTGTTGCGGCTGAAGCCCTTGCCGCACTCCCCGCAGCGGAAGGGCTTCTCGCGCGGGGGCCGGGCCAGGGCGGGCCCCGCCCCGAAGCCCCCCGCCACGCCCACCATGGCGCCACACTCGCCCGCGAAGGCGAAGGGCTCCAGGCTGGCGGCGGCGGCGGCGGCGGCGGCGGCGGCCTCTGCCAGGCGGTGGATGCGCTGGTGCTGCAGGAAGGCGGCGCCCGGACTGAAGCTCTCCCCGCAGTCCGGGCAGATGGTGGGCGCGTCCATGATGCTGGCCATCAGGCTGTCGAGCTCCCCGAGGTCCATGGCCATGGGGTGATGGAGCCGGCGGAAGCGGCGGTGGGCGGGCTTGTCACCCCGGTGCCGACTCCCCAGGGAGAGATGCCGCCTCCAGGGGAGCATGGGAGGGGGCGGCTGCTCTTCTTCGTCCAGCCGGTTCTCCCCAGCGCTCTCTTCCTCCTCCTCCTCCTCCTCCTCCTCCTCTTCCCGGGGGCTCCGGGAAATGCTGTCGGACTCCGACAGTCCCGGGAACATGGCCATCTCGGCTACGCCAGATTGGTAATCATCATCTTCGCGGAGAGCAGCCCCTTCTTCCTCACTCAGCAGTTCCTCTGCAACAGAAAAGGTGGCAGTGGTCGTGACTATACTTGGCGCTCGAGAGGCAAACCCGGAGGACATCAGTCTCAGTAAAAGTGCAGGCCACCCTCCCGGGAGTATTCTCAACCCCTCCCCCAACACCCCCGCGATTCCAGCCTTCTTCCCACCTGAGGAAAGCCTACAGGAGTGTGCTCTGAAACCCAGGCAAAGGTCACTCAACCGCCCCTTGGCTGGCCAGTTCTTACAGCAACTGTCTCTGGGGCCCAGGCCCCTCAGCAGAGTCATCTGAAGGCTTGACAGTCTGCTTGAAATGGGCTGGGTGGGACTCTGTGGGATCTCGGGAGACATTAGCTTACTCTCACAGCTCCTAATGCCTTTCAGGGCCCTGGCCTCAAAAGACAAGGCCACTCCAGCCAACCACAAGAAAAGATCACCCGTCCTAATGAGGTAATGGGCTGATTTTTAAAATAAAACTTGTTAGGGGTGGAACAACAAACCCAAACACACCCCAACTTAAGGGCTTTACTATGTAAGCCAGGCAGGAGGAATGAGCACAGGACCTAGAGCTGGGGATCCCAGCTTAGAGACTTCCAGAACACACACCTGTCTCTGGCTGCTTAACACGGAACAGAGGGCACTCCAGAAAGTCACTAAGATATTAAAGACTAGGTGTTATGTACACTGCAGGGGAGAGCAGGAGGAAGTCTGGGATGTGTCACAGGGGAGGGAATGTAACCTCATTAGTTTTGACCGCAAGGTTATTTCAGTTCATTTCTGTCCCCAAGGCATGCACAGAGCAGTATAAAGCAACAAATGCCCAGAGATAGGACCAAGGATGTGGATGGAGGCGGAGGGCCAGTGCTTCCTCTTTCCAGGTCAGGAATACCAAGGGATTTGGCAGAGGCCTTGAGCACTTTGGGCGTTAGCCACATAAACCTGGGCAGGTCACTTACCACTGAGTTTACTTATCTGCAAACAAAGATGATGATGACTATAACTGCAAACATCTGGACACTTTATTAGCTCAATGCTGTGATAAGTCTTCAAATGCAGCAACTCATCTAAACTCCTCCAACAACCTGATGAGGTAGGTTCTGATATTAGCTGTGCTCCCTCTCATGTCATTGCAAGTGTTAATTTATAGCAGTGTTCTGTACACTGTAGTGCGACACCAGTGAGTTACCCTCTTCATCCACGTTTACCAGAACAGCCCACCTCAGACTGGATTGAAGAAAAGGAGGCTCCTCAGGCTTACGGTTCCTCGTAATGGTCTCTGCTAGAGGGCTCTCCCACAAAGAATGCTGCGTTGGGTTCTAACTCTAGAGGAGCTAGAAATAACTGTGAGTGGGGGCAACTTCCAGGGAAATGCCAGCTTTTCCTCACCTGGGCAGATGTCAGATACCAGTTCCCTCTCCTCTGGGTCCCCTCCCAGAGCTTCATCATGTGGGTTGGAGTCCAGCTCCTGCTCTGGGGGGCCTTCTCTCTTGTCTGCATCCTGTGGGTGAGAGCCCATTCCTCTTTCTTCTGGGTCCCGTTCTCTGTCGTCAGAGTTCTCAAAATCAGAGCCCATCCCTTTGTCTGCTGAGTCCTGGGCTTCACACACACCCTGTTTATTTTCTTGTTCCATCCAGGAAGAACAGCACAAGGGAGGTGACCGGGGACCCCTGTTCCAGACAAAACACAGATATAGGTCAGGTCAGTCTGGCCTCACTCCCTCACCGTATCTGGCTTTGATTTCCATGAAAATCAGTGGCTCAGTCTAAGAAAATGTGTAGAGGTTCAAGACCCACATGACAAATTTCTGCTCCACGTCACATTTTAAGACGCAGAGAACCAAGCATAAAAGAGGCTGGTCTGTGTGGCATGGGAAGTGTCAACTCCATCTGAGATCACATGCCAACTCCCACTGGATTGGATGCAGATTCATCTCCTCCCATCTCTGAAGTGGATTCTCCATTAAACTGGCTTTTTAGCCTTAACAGTGGTTGTTCCCATTTTTTCGGCTGAGAAAACATAAAGCTCAAAAAGAAGGAGCCCGTCAGCCTTAGACTAACCTATAAGCAGTAAGGTGGGGATTAAACCAGCGAGGGCCTGCTGCTTTCCTGCACCCAGTGAGTCAAGAGACTGAAGCTCTAGCCAGTCTGCTGGGGTGTGGAAGAGGATGCAGGGGCCTTCTGTGTTAGAAGCCATCTCTACAGGGAGCCCCAAACAGGGACGTGACCCTCACATAACAGGTAACCCCATCTATAGGACAGGCCAACATGTGAATTGTAGGAAGAAAATGACATCAGGTTCCAAAACCCTTTGTAGATGTCAGCTTTACATGTAAAGGCCCCTTGCCAAGACGGAGCAGCCGAGCCAAAAATAATCGACTTCTGCCATCCATCACTCTTAGGGCTTAGCTCAAGGCAGCAAAGCAGATTAACGGTCAAGGATCTTGAACTATGACTTTGAAGTGTCCAGCACTCTCTGGCTCAGCAGCCCCCAGACAGGACTTACATGAATAACGCTGAGCAAAATGCTCTTTCCTTGGCTGGAAGCTTTTTCTGCCTCTGCAAGCTCTTGCCAGCCTTATTTCAGGGTCCAAGGCAAGGAAATTCACCTGTCCTTGTCTCCACCTCCTCTTCAGTAGTGCAAGGAGGACAATGCTACTTAACCTTTCTCCCAGGGAGGATATCAGAAGGAAACATTAAAATGGGCTTTAGAAAACACTGTAGCGAGGAACTGATACTTGGAGCATTACAAACGTGGAATACACAGGCCATTTCTCAGTCCAATATGGAATATGAATTATTTCTCTTTTTAAGTCCTGATGCCATTCCAGCACACCTCAGACGTACAATCACCACCATAATTTTCACAGACCCGTTGCCCTAACTAGCATATTCTACCCTCTCTCGGAGATGAGGATGTACTCCCTAGATTACAGTGAAAAGCCAAGCCTGGCCTTCTACCATCATCAGAAAATGGCCGTGTTGGGGCGCCTGCGTGGCTCAGTGGGTTAAGCCTCTGCCTTCAGCTCAGGTCATGATCTCAGGGTCCTGGGATTGAGCCCTGCATCAGGCTCTCTGCTCAGCAGGGAGCCTGTTCCCCCCGCCCCTCTTTCTGCCTGCCTCTCCTGCCTACTTCTGATCTCTGTCAAATAAACAAAATCTTAAAAAAGGAAGAAAGAAAAGAAAAAAATAAAATGGCCGTGTCTGAGGCTGTTTAGTCAACAGTGTCCTGGAATGTAGCTAAGTTTCTTTAGACTCGATGCAGTTTAAAATGACAGGTTCCAAACACTCAGGATTAGGGTCCAGGAGAAAATCTCAGTAAAGCCATAAATTTTTTTTTTTTTTTTTTTAAAGAGAGAGCACAAGTAGGCAGAGAGGCAGGCAGGGGAGGGGGGGCACTGAGCCGAGAGCCCGATGTGGGGCTCGATCCCAGGACCCTGAGATCATGACCTGAGCTGAAGGCAGAGGCTTAAACCACTGAGCCACCCAGGTGCCCCAAGCCATAAACTTTTTAAGAGGAATATTACATGAGATACTACTGACCCCAAGTCACTTCCACCCATAACTCTCTTTGTCTTCTGGAGCTCAGACTCTACAGACAAATACATCCCTAGAGTCTGCATATATGACACACCCCTAAGGCTAGGGGTGGAGAGGGCAGAGCAGGATTTTCAAAACATGTGACTTATTGGTTTGCTAGAGGCTAAAAGCAGAGAAGGGGCAGTGCCCCTTTCTGGGAAACCTAATCTCAGACCAGCCAGTAGAATTCTACATCCAAAAAATCATCAAATAAGCATGTCGCCAGAAATGCATAAAACTAAAATGGCAGGGATGCCTGAGTGGCTCACTCAGTTAAGTGGCTCCTTACGGCTCAGGTCATGATCCCAGGATCCTGGGATTGAGGCCCACATCAGGGCTCCTTGCTCAGCAGGGAGCCTGCTTCTTCCTCTACCTCTACCTGCCACTCCCCTGCTTGTTCTCTCTCTCTCTGACAAATAAAGTCTTTAATAAAATCAAATTAAATTAAATTAACACTAAAATGGCAGGGCATGGTGCCTGGAATGGTACAGAAGTGACTACAGCTCACCCAGATGGGTGGGCATTAGGGGTCCACCCTGGAAAACAGAGATGCTTAGGGTTTCTCCTTTTTTCCCTAAAAAAAAGTACCTCAGGTACAGAGAAACAGAATGAGAGTACTTTCTGATTTGTGATTTCTCAGGAACCAAGAGATACCAGATACCAGAGATCTTAAACAAAGAAACACAGCTTTTATAGATTTAAGGGAGAGGAAGAAAAAGAGGCAGAGCCCAAGTTCCCCGGACGGGGCTGGAATATAGAAGTTCACAGGTGCCACACTCAGAAGCTTCTGAGCTCCCAGAGGGAAATGCTCAGATCCTCATTCACACCAGGAAAGGGAAGATTAGGTATGCTCTAGGAAGAGTGGGGAGCTCCTTTCACCTAGAGGAACACCATTCATGGTGCAACATCTACTGAGATTTCTTTAAGAGTGTACTATGTTAGAGCAGACCTGGAAATCTTCATGACCCACAATAATGGATTCGGTTCCATTCACACCAACCCATCTGGAGGTTCCAGGCAGCTACCAAGTACTAGAGAAGACTATTTAGAAGTAAGGAAATGCAGTCATGATATATCATTAGATGAAAACTAGCTGGCTTAAAAAAAATCTCATTTATTAGTATATGCATACAATATAATATACATACACACATATATATACTTACACATGTATATACAGATTCAGAGAGGAAAATTAGAACATTGATGAGGTATTAATCAAACATCTCTTGGTCACATCTAAGCATTTTGTACCATTTAATCTAAACAACTCAATGATGCAGGGTCAATTTTCAACTTCAGAGACACATGAAGGAACAGGCAAAGAAGCTATGACCAGCTCAAGGTCACACATATTGCCGGTGGCACAGTGGGGATTCAAACCCCCCTACAGGATAGTTCCAGTGCTCACAGTCTTAGCCAAAAGCTGGTGTATCGCTTGGGATCGCTTTTCCTTTTTGTGAACATCTCTATTTTCTATAATAAAGATATATTCTTTTATTCAGCAAAAAAGCCAACTTTGTTTTTAATGCGATAAAGTACACTGAAGGAATAGCTACATTATTTTAGAAACAACAAGGACAGACGAACGTTGTGCTTATCTCAATCTATGAAAGACAATTTTCAGAAACGTTATCTAAACACTGTGGTATAACTGACGTGTCAGTCAGTAGATCTGTAAGCACATTTTGTTCCAACTCCTTTCCCATTCATTCTCAAAACAAAAACTAGCAACATGCCTTCTTGGGCAAGGCCAGGGGTGGATAATGAATGGGTGGCCAGGCACTGTGGTAGATGTGCGGCTACACTGACCTAGGTTCAAATCCTGTCAGCTACGTGACCTTGTGCAAGTTACTAAACCTTGCTCATCTTCAGAGCTTGCATGGAAAAAAACAACTACACTGCCACCTATGAGATTTGTTGCTTATATCCTCTAAGATTAGGAAAAGCAGTAGGCATAGTGACACAGTAAACAGTAGTTATAATGTTAGGAAACTTACGCAAACTTCTTGATTTAAAAAATTATATACACACACATACCCCTCCTAAACTGAAGGTCACGGCTATTCACCAAGAATGGCCTTTGGCAAGTACATCGTAGTTTCCTGTGGCCTCACTACTAAAGACTTTATAATGAACAGCCCATCCTGTGGACACAAGAGCCAGCAAAGGTGCAGTTCCAAAGTGGTTTGGAGATGTGGATAATACAGCCTGCATTCAGAAAGTACAAGCAAGCTGAATGAGGTGTTCAATAAATCCGGACTCCACCGTAGGGGATATCCCCCTGCCCACCCCTGCAGAAGAGACAGAAATTTAAGGGGTGGGGAGGGGGCAGAAAACCAAACAGGTAGTGGTGGAGGCAGTCAGGCAGACCCAATGAATCCTGCGTCTAGCTCTAATCACTGAACTAGCAGCAATGAGGAGGAAGGAGCCCCTGTTTCTGACTAGCGCAGCCCCTGGGCTGTGTGACTTTGAGTATTTGCCCCCTCTGGGTTTCTGTTCCATGAGGAGGTTCAGTCTGAATGGACCCGAGACCTCTTCTGACTTGTCACATGACATGCAGGAGAGAGGTAATTCAAGGGGACATCACTGTCAGTGTCATTAGACATCTTCATGTTTACTCAACTAGCACAGCAAAGCTATTAACGCCTCAAGTGTCCACCCCCTACCTCCCTGCCCCACCACCACCACCACCACCACACCTTTCTCCTTGGGTGCAGATCACTCCAGGGTGGGATCAGTTATCTCTGCGAAGACTGCTTAAATCCTAGTTTCTAGAACATGCAATATTTTCATGTCCCCTCTTTCTACCCCATGCCCCTCAACACAAAGAACAGTCATGTTCATTACCCTAGAAAGTCACTAGGAAAATGCTCAAGTGCCTTCTAGACAAATTCAACCCCACTGGAAAGATTAATCAGATCAATGTGAAGACAATGCCACAGAGTAGAAGTAAATGGGATAAAGTATGCTGGAAGGAGGTACTGAAGGAATGAGGTGGGGGAAGAGGAAGCGAAGCCAGGAGCAGGGCCAAAATTAGCCATTTAACCACAGTGTACTGGTACATTTTCACAGTGGTCCCCTTTGCAGCTATGTGCAAAACCTAGCTCTTTTCCAAAAGTGAGAGCCCCACCAATTTATGAAGTCAACCGCACTTCCTGGGAGCAGGCTGGGGCAGACAAACCTAGGTCACTCCCCCACCTTCTTGAAAGAGAGAGTGCTGGCCGTGGTTCTCCAGGCCATCTGGTACAGGACCGCACATGGTCATGCCACCTCTGGCCAGGGTACATGGAGTAGCACAAGGTGCTCCCAGGCCCCTGCTGTGAGACGGTCTCCCCCTGGGTGTTGCAGCTCATTTGACTCCAATAATCCAGTAATCCGAGGAGGTTAAACAAGGAGCGCCATCTACCCAGGTCTAGACATAACCAACACCACAGCTCGCAGGGCTCAGCAGATGAGCTCCCAGTGACACAGCTCCTAGGTATCCTAAGGATTCCGGCCAGTGTGTCCGGGCCCCTTGCCTTAGCACTGCTGCCCGGGAAGGGCACGCTGAGCTCTGGGAGCTGGGGGAGCGGAGCATGGCCCACCCAGGGCCCTGGCAGGTGGAGGGGTTGGCCTACGCACAGCCCTCCGCCGACAGACTCGCCGGCCCAGTGGGGGAGTCACATGCCACGGCCACTGCCAGGTGGCCAGGAGCCAGGCTGACGGGGCTGTCATGTCACGGGAAGGAAGCAGCTGGGCAGAGGGCCAGGAGCAGCTCCCACTCCGCCTCCTCCAGGCTGCAGTGCCTTTCCTGTCTCCCCGTCCTCTCCAGAGTGCCATCCTTACCTCAGCTAGGGCCGGCTGGCCTCCCCGCCTCCCCCGAAGCAGCCGACTGAGGCCTCCAGCCTTCACTTCCCACGCCCCCCGGGCGCACCATTTGCTCCCTGGGGAGGGTTTCCATAGCAGAGGCTGGGCAGGAACGGGCAGGGACGCCAACTGGGGAGAATGCTGGAAAAACAATTTCAGTCTGCAGTTCAAAAGGCTGAACTCATGACCATAACTGGGGTCTAACCAGGGATTCCATGGGGTTAATCATTTGTCAGTCCTCAGCACCAACTGAGTAAACAGTCAACCAGCACTAGCCTCTCTGGGGAGATGCCCGTCAGGCTCCTGCCTCCTCACGATGAGCCTGTGGTCGGGAAGAACCCCAGAGGCAAAGAAATCCACCTCACCATTATTTGCCTGGATGCCTCCAGTGATCAAGGAGAGTGTGTCCACATCCAAAGGGGGCAGCTGATTTCCCCAGTCACACACCCAGACTGTCCAACCCAAAATGCCAACCTGACCAGTGGCAGGCTGCCACACGGTGAACATTAATTTCTCACAGAAAGCCAAAAGATTACTGCAGCTAAATACTGAGTACTCACCAGACAGGAGAAGCAAAAATAATACGGTTTCCTCCTTGTGGTTACCGCTTTTTCACCTGGAGGGGAAAGCCCAAGTTGAAAAAAAGAGACAGGCTCAAACCGAGGCAACAGAGAAATCAATAGACAATCCCACTGGCCAGAGCTAGTCTGAGACGCCTTCCAATCTCTTGGGTCAAGAATAGCACAGATGTCCTTGGGGTCAGGCATTTCCTGTCTGTTGGTTGTGCTAGGGGCCCCTCAGTTTGGCGGGAGGGCCTCAGCTTGTCACGGCTGTCAAGCCTTCACCACCACCCTACTCTGCTGCAAAAAAAAAAAAAAAAAAAAGCATTCCTCCAATTCAGAGACAGATTCTGGGTGCCCTCAAAGTGAGACCATCTGCCCTTCGAGGAGAAGGCACAGAAGCTACAGGTTCTCATGCGGACATTTACTCATCCATGTTTTACACTGAACCAATTGGAATGTCCTACCTGATGTGCAGAGCATCCCTTCTTTTCATGATTTTTTTCGTCACTGTGCTTGGCCTTGTACCACCACCACTATTGTATACATCCTTGGCTTTTTTCCTGATGTATCCCTTGGGCAGTCCTCGGGAGAACTGCCCTCAGATGCCTCCTCGGTAGCTCGCTCAAATGTTCAACATTTGTTATTTCATGGAATCATCGAGCTGGAAATCCCTTAGCTCAAACTCCTACAGACGGGAAAGTGAGGCTCGGAAAGGGAAAATGACAGGGTCAGGAACCGAAAGACAGCTTGCTAGAAGACGTAGGGTCAAAATCTCAATTTTCTCATGGCCTCTCCACTGATCTTTCCATCTCTTTAATAGAAAACACCACTTCAAAAACAGGCAGCCAGGGCACCTGGGTGGTTCAGTTGGTTAAGCGACTGCCTTCAGCTCAGGTCATGATCCTGGAATCCCTTGATCGAGTCCCATATTCAGCTCCCTGCTCAGCGGGGGAGTCTGCTTCTCCCTCTGACCTTCTCCCCTCTCATGCTCTCTCCCTCTCATTCTCTCTCTCACATAAATAAATAAAATCTTAAAAAACAAAACAAACAAAAAAAACCAGCCAGCCAGATAAACCCAGGGCATATACTGACTTGCTTTTTTTTCCCCTCCACACCATTTGTCAGCACTTTCCAGAGAAACAAAACCAACAGGATGTGCATATAGAAAGAGAGTCACTATTAAGCGACTGGCCCATGTGATTATGGAGACTGACAAGTCCAAAATCTACACAGTGGGCCAGTAGGCTGGAGATCCATAAAAGCTGATACTTTGAGGCCCTTCTGCTGGAGAATTCCTCCTTACTTAGGGAAATCAATCTTCTTGTTCTAGTCAGGCCTTCAACTGATTGGATGAGGCCCACCCATATTATGGAGCACAATCTGCTTTACTCAAAACCTACCAATTTTAATGTTAATCTCATCCCAAAACTCTGTTGCAGGAACACCCAGAATGTTAGATCAAGTATCTGTGTACCTAGTGGCTCAGCATAAAATTGTTGATGCATAAAATTAATCATTACACACAATAAATCTACAATAATGCCATCATAAGTCAAAATTTACTCACTAAAAACATCTTTCTTTTTATAAAAACTATTCCTATATATAGTTGAACTGGGTGTGTATGCACTGTACAAACACCAGGAAAGAATCAAAATTAATCTTACCCAAAGAGCTACAATGACACATATATGGGTACAAACACACACTCCCACTGCAGAGACACACACAATCTAATGATCTGTTTCACTGAAGGACAAGGCAGAAAGCCCACTTAGAATGTACAGCAGCTGTATGTGGGATAAGGAAGTTGTTAACAAACAGCCTCCTTCTGGAGAGTTGATGCTAGAATTCTTGTTAAGGTTACCAGATGGGGCCAGGTGACCTCAGCAAGTCTTTTCCACCCCAAATGATTCTGTGATCATATTTCCTCTGGAATGAACAGTCCTTAAGGGAATGCTTACCACACCCTCAAAGGGAGAGAGGAGGGTTGGGACCAAAGGGTTTGATGCATACATTCAATCACCCTCGTTTTCCTCTACAGATTCAACAGGCAAAACTGCTCTTCCATTTCTCTACCCAAAATAACTGTTTGGCGTTGTTGTTGAAGGATGGCTGGTGTTCCCGCCCAGTTCATTTCAGCAGTGGGTAAGTAACACCTCTGCATGTAATCAGCCAAGGTGTCTTCCAACAGAGAGAAAGCAAAAATAAAAATGTAGAGACATCTCCTGATGCTTCCATTTCACTGCCTAGTTAAATTGTAAACTCTAGAGCTAGGCTGTTTTTCAGCACAAAGTGAAACATTTATATACACGAAAAACCACCTTTTAAAAAAATTACATACTTGTGTTATTCTTATTTCCTTGAAAATAACATTATCAGCAAAACCCAGATCACAGGAACTATAGGAGCACTATAGGAGACTCATCAACAGCGATGAGAAAAGTAGCAAGAAAGATAAAGGAAGGAAAACTGCATGTCAAAAAACTTGAGATGTATCCACCAACATCAACGCATAGTATTTGAATCCCAGTTCAACTGAAGTACAAAAACAAATTATAAGGCAGTCAGGAAATTGCAAATGCTGATTAGATATTGGATAGTAAGAAACTTGTTCATTTTTTTAAGGTGTTGGTGTTGGGAATCAATTTACAAAGGTAAAGGTATACCTAATGAAATTTGCAGATGAAATGGCACGTCTGGAATTTGCCTTATTTGAAACAAAATGTCTGGAATTCTAGGACAAAGGAGAATGAGCAGGGATGCGGAAGAAACAAGATGGCCAGCCACTGATTACTGTTGAAGCTGAGCGGTGTTCATGGTTCTCCTCTACTCCTGTGTTTGCTAGAAAAGTTACTAATAAAAAATTTTAAAATAGGAAACATACATTCTTGTTTCTGAAACTGAGGTTGATTAGATTCACTTAAATTCTGAACAGGCTGTGATCCACGGTCAGTGACTTCCACCAAAGAACTAGCTCGCTTTTAGAGTACGCCAAATCAGGACTGATGACAATGCTCGATACTGAGTAGAGCCCATGAGAACTGGGGTCAGAGGCAGTGGGGTGAAGAGATTAAAGACCCTAACTTCAATGCTTTTGAGACATTTTTTCTTTTTATGAGACAGAACAATAGCTGTTACATGCAAAAAAGAATCAGAAAACAGTTTCCACTTTCATCTACTTTTGTATTCCCAAAGAACTCAAAAAACGATCGTGCCACAGCTGGTGCTTATTTATTTCCACCATTAGTTCAGCAACTTTATACCCAAGACAAAGGGGGAAATAAACCTGGCTAGGCGTTGAGGTCCTGACCAGTCTGTGAGAGGAATGCTTTATCCCCAGGAGTCACACCAACGAAATAACGTGAGGTATCCAACAGATTGAATACACTGATAATCGGTCATCCCCAGAATGATCTTCTAAAGACATGAAAAATGTTAGGGTGTGTTGGTGAACAGAAAGTTAATACAGTAACTAGTGATTTATGAAAACTAGTGATTTATGAAAACAGTAATTAGTGATCTCCATGCGATGAACAGGAATTACTTTACTAGCCCAAACTGACAACTTTTAAATTTAGAGTGTCCTTCTCAGAGAAATGCCACCCAAATCTACTCACCCCACATTACAAAGAGAGCAGCAAGAAGGTAGCATGTTTCCACTTTAGGTTGGAAACCGGAAGCTCAGAGATACCATCTGTTTTAGCAAAGGACGCGGAGAACTTGTCACGGGTCACAGCTTCATCCAGGAAGTGGCGCACTTGTCTCAAGGAGACTCTGGTGTCCAGGCCTCATTCGCTGCTCGAATACCATAGTTCCTAAGCCATTCGTGAGGCTCAGGCCCTTTGGGTTCCTTATGTCCCCTTTACCTCCAGTTCCTAGGATTCCCTGGAGAGATCAGCAGTCCTGTACAAGCTCAGAAACAGAATAATGGTATCTTCCTTGCGCGTGGGTTCTTAGCCCGAGGGCGTTCAGAGTCCATGAACTCTGAAACCTTACGTGAAGGTGTCTGCAGAAACTGTCTTCTGATGAGAAGACCCACAGCTTTCTTCCCTTTGGACTCTGAAAGGATCCATGGCATACAAACAAAACAAAATCCCAGCAATTCCCCCGTTGCTACAGAGGACTCACAATACATTCCCTAGCACAGTATTTCAGAAATCCACAGTGGCTTTCGGGAAGAGGGATAAGAGCCCACTGCACCACTATATGCCACGAAATCTTCTGGTGGGTTGGTAGAGAAGAGAAGATACTGACAGTAGAGCCAAAATGAGGTGGTAGCAGAGACAAAAACAGCAGTTAACTTCAAATAGGGGCTAGAGCAGAATGAGGGGTGCAGCAACCTGCCTGATTGGTTTGTCTCATCCAGGACCCTATTTCATAGATGCATCAGGCAACAGAGACTCAGAAAGGTTAAGTGAATTACCCATGAATGTGCCAGTGAAGGGCAGACTTGAGCTGAAATCACTGACATCGAGAAACTTCTGTCCCAATCCCCTTTCTATTCAACCCCACGCAGCCTCTGGTGCTTGGCTGAAGCACTCCTGCTTGCCCCCACGCCGATCATTACCTCACCTGCTTTTCACTTCCTAATCACCTGTGTCACACGGCAGGGGCACTAAGAGGGCCTTAAGTAGCTCTTCAAGCTTTTAACACACTGCGTCTCTGGGATGAAGCTAATTTATACAAGTTTGACCCTGGGTTTATGGCTCCCATCAGCTGCTTACTTGGGCAGTGAGTCAAAGCACATTAATCAAGCCATTACCTTCCCAGGACACAAAATGCTTTGTTAGCTAATCCTCCTTTTCTCAAAGGAAAAAGAACTAAAATCTGGCCAAAGTCGCCAACTCATTCCTAACCAATCTTCAAAGTGTTCACATAGTCATCCAACCTACAAATAATAACTTGGAAATTCCCAGGTGAGAAAAGGGATTCTGGGACTATCAAAAAACCCCACAACGTAAGGAGCCCTGGTTCACACCTAATGGCAAGTAAAAAAAAAAAACCTACCCCGCCATCCACCTTCAACATGACCCATTACAATGAATACAGTTTCTCTGATTCACCCTTTTTTCTATTACATCTTTTTGCTCCCGCACAGCTCTGCATTCCCTGTGTGGGAGGTGAGCGGAAGCAGGCCAGGTGGTAGAAGCAGGCCAACCACAAGCTAAATTTTGCTGAAGAGACAATATCCACAGATCCTGAGACAATCTCACCGTATTTTTTTGTTGTTGTTGAAAATGTCTTTAAAGGATCCCTCAGTTTCTGTTTTATTTTTAAAGTTTTTACTTATTTATTTGACAGAGAGACCAAGAGAGCACAAGCAGGGGGAGCAGAGGGAGAGGGAGAAGCAGGCTGGGAGCCCAACGTGGGGCTCGATCCCAGGACCCTGAGATCATGACCTGAGTCAAAGGCAGAGCCCAACCGACTGAGCCACTCATACATCCCCCCCCCCTTTTTTAAAGATCTTATTTATTTATTCAACAGCGGGGGGGGGGGTAGGGAATAAGCAAGGGAATGGCAGGCAGAGGAAGAAGGAGAAGCAGGGTCCCCACCGAGCAAGGAGCCCTATGCAGAGCTCGATCCCAGCACCCTGGGATCGTGACCTGGACCAAAGGTAGACGCTCAACCGACTGAGCCACCCAGGCACCCCTAAAGGATCCCTCATTTCACCAGTAAGGAAAATAAGGACTAGGGGAAAATCAGTAGCTTGTTTGAATTCACAAAGGTAGTCAGCTGGTGGTAGAACTGTGACTACCATCCAGGTTATGTGATTCCTTGGAAGTTCAATCTCCCCTGCACGGAACTCTCCCAGCCAGCTCTGTCATATTTATGGGTTTAGTGCTCTGGATTTACTGATAAGACATTTCAAGGACGCTACCCTCTTTCTTCCTATTTTCCTTGTTCCCTCCCAGGCTCCTATTTTTTTTTCTATTTTAATTATCTTTCCTCTTAAAAAACACAGAAAATGTCCTTCAAACTTATCTTCATGGGATGCTTTGAAATGGTCTCAGATTTAGCTGTTTTTCTTAGACAAAACAGACATCTTGTTGGCCAAAACAAAGCAGTCGTTTGAATTAGCTTTGACTTAATGGAGTTAAGTTATGGTAAACAGTTAATAAGTCCAAATCCTTGGTACAGCATTTGAAAGAAAAGTCTTCATAAGAGAGAGAGAGGGTTAGAGAGAAAAGAAAGCCCAGGAGGCCATAAACCTGAAGAAATGGTATTGGTTATGCCATTTTAAAAGAATTTTAAAAGACATTTTTCTATCAAACTATGAAACTCTAAGAAGGGACACTATTCCCTAACACTATCATCTTTTAAATTCCCCAAACCAATGATCAAGCTATATTACATTCCCTTCTACAGTGCCATTTTTTGGCCAACAAGTCTCACAGACTCCTGGGAAGAGGAGGGATCAATGCCACTGAGCCCTGATAAACTGCTTCATCATCACCACACCTATCAGTTTCCCAGTTAACTGTGGGCTTCCCAGGTGTTCACCGTCTCAGCACACAGTACTCATCACTAACATTTCCAGAGTCAGGCTCACATCAGTACCGGCTATAATTTTCAAACTTCCAAATCCACCCATGCTACTCAGGTCAGTCAAAGGAAGCACTGTCAATTTCAGACCCCAACAGAGAAAGATGTACATTGCATCTCCTGCAAGAAATCAACTACCCTGTAACTTAGCCAATAAGAAACAGTCACCACCCTAGACTTGGGCTTTTCTGCTGCTGACAGCATGCAAAACAACATTTCTTCACTTCCTTTTTCATTGTAAAATAATGTTCCTCTCCCTTGTTGCTTGGACTTGCCTATGGTTTTGCCATAGCTTTCATGTCTCAAATTACAGTTCTCTACTTTTCCCAAATAAACCCATTTTGCTAGTAAAATAAGTGACTTTCATTTTTAAAGTTAACACCATCAACACTGTAAAGTGCTTGGCATACAAAACAGGGGATTCAGTAAGTGACGGCAAAAATCCTGTTGAGATACTTTCCTTGGAAATCCTCTCCTTCCTGAGCATCCATGTTATTATACTGTGCCAGTCCTTCTCGTGATCACCTACCACTTTGCCTTCTTTTAACTCCTAAAACAAGTCAACCCCCAAGATTCTTGTTTACATTTTCTTCTTTCTCACCACGCAATCATCCAGCCACTTTCCCTAGTTTTGAATAAACACCTCTATTCAGAGACCTCGGTAATTTGAACCTCTTGCCCCCAGCCCCGATATGCACCCCACTTCCCTGTTTCTAATGATGCACCAAGCACCACAACGAGGAGCTTCAATACCCCTCCTCATCCTGACGTGCTGCCCTGCACATCACATGGGACACAGGACAGGACGCATCAACAGACCCGGGTTCAAGTAGAAGTTTACCACCTACATGTCATATGCCCCAGGACAGTTATTTAGCTCTTTAGCTACTTTTAGCTAAATTAATAGCTAATATAGCTCTCTAGGCATAGTTTTCTCATCTATGCAATGAGAAAAACAAGTGACCTTCAAAGGCCATTGTGAAGACTAAATGAATTTCCATTTGTCCTTTCCAATTGTCATCTGACCCGTATCGCACCAAAAAAACCCAGTAGTTCTTTTCTGAATCTTTATTACAAATCAGCTCCTCACGGTGCCCATTTCTGTTAATGCCTCTTTGTCCTTACTCATGGGGAGGCTCAAAACCCTTGAGTCTGACTGACCCTTCCTCACCCCTTTCAATCAAATCAACTGCCCAGGCCTTCCTTTTACTTCCTTCTTCTGTAGCCACTATCACTGCCACAGACACGCTTGCCAGTCACAGGCATCTACGCACCACTGCTGGATCCATCTGAAAACACAGCTGCCCCTCCGCTAATCCCTCTGGTTCAGAAACCTCTGACGGACAGCCAGAGCCTTCAAAGAAGCACAAACTCCAAGTCCTCAACAATGTAGCCCAAGACACCCTTACCTCTCCCTAACCTCTAATCAGCTAACCTCAGGCCAAAGGGACTGCCTTATGACCCCCAAGGAGGTACCCAGGGTTTTTCCTCTCTATCCATGCTCTTCCTCTTCAGAACGGCATGAGGCAGTCTGTCCTTCCCTGGAGGGAAGCAACACCTGGAGTGGTAAAAACTCGGATTCTGGAGCCACACCACCTGCATGAATCCAGTCTCTAACTCTATAATCTTAAGCAAGTTCCTCAATTTCTTCGAGCCTTGGTGGTTTTTTTGTAAAATGGGTCACAACTCTATGTACTCTATAGGATTACTGTTAGGTGCTCAGAGAGAATTATTACTATTTCACTTCGTATGACTTCTTTGAGGTACTTTTCCTTATCTTGTTCTGTCTGATATTAGTTTTTAAAATATAATCAGAGTTATGATAATTTGTATCTTGTTTGTCCTCTCTCTGTCCCACCTCCCAACTGTCAGCTCCTGTTGGGAACATACTGATTTAGTCACTTTGGTCATCCCCCACATAATGAGCCCTCAAATATTCCTTGAAATGGGTAAAATTAGGTGTACTTATTTCTCTCCCTCAGTCTCAACAGGAAGAGCTAATAAGATCAGGAAATGTAGTGATGTGGCCAAGATCACACCAGGTAAGGCAGAGCCCTGGAAACAACCTAGCTCTCCTAAAAGGATCCAATAACCTGTCAACACCAAGAGCCAAGCATGCTTAATTATCCTGCTAAATAAGTAGACATGATAGAAAGTGGTGATTAGTTTCAGAAGTTAGACAGAATGTTCTCGAAAAAGAATCCTGCATCCCTTGGCCCAACGCCAGCACCCCTTATTTGCATCCAGTTGTCCTGTTGGAATCCTCCCCTCCACTGGAAGATTTTAACACTCAGTTCAGCTCTGCAAAGAACAGAGGTGGCGCAGAGCTGTGTTTGTATTTAAGGTAGGAAACGCCACTAGACTCTGCCAGCCTGACAGGACAGCTGCTTCTCTCTCATCCCTGGAGGAAAGACAGGACTAGAACTAACAGAAATTAAACCATGGACGAAAAAGAGACTAATAACTTCAGAAGTTGTGTGGTTGGGGAAGGGGTGGGTGGGGAGGTAGAACAGGAAGCACAATGAAACATAGGAGAAACTGATACTCAACACTGAAAGTGTCCACTCAGACCAAAGCTTATCCTCTGGCAGTTTTCAAGAGTTTTGTGTTTTGGCTTGGTTTTCTTACTAGTATAATAGGAAGGGCATGCATGTCTTGATTTCTCTTCTCACCTACAAGCAATCAGCCTAAAAAACCCTTTTCCTAAGGGTCCAGAATTAAGCTATGAGACACACATAGGCTCTTGAAGGAATCTGTAAAAAGGGCACACACTCTACAGAAAGTAGGTGACTAGAAATAGTCACCAAACCACCAATTCAATCAATACACAGAATACCTACTAGGGAGTAGGGAAACAGAAATTGACGAGTTCCTATAGCAACTGCCCCCAAGCTAATTCAGACTGAGGCCACAGTCTGGTAGAATTCAACTGACATTTACCTAATTTAAAAAAAGAAAAAAAGCAGGGGAGCATTTCTTCAGGTTTATTTCACATGTGATTTCTCATTTCTGGGGTTAGCTGGTTTTACATTAAAATAGATCTGGCAGGGGCGCCTGGGTGGCTCAGTGGGTTAAGGCCTCTGCCTTCAGCTCAGGTCATGATCCTGGGGTCCTGGGATTGAGCCCCGAATCAGGCTCTCTGCTCAGCAGGGAGCCTGCTTCCCTCTCTCTCTCTGCCTGCCTCTCTGCCTACTTGTGATCTCTGTCAAATAAATGAATGAAAATCTTTTTTTTTTTTTTATGAATGAAAATCTTAAAAAAAAAAAAATAGAACGCATAAGTACACTCACCAAAAAGAAAAAAAAGAGGAAAAGTTCATATACATATTTTAAAAAAAGTATCAAGAGAATGAGAAGACAAACCACAGGATGTGAGAAAATATTTACAAAGACACATCCGATACAGAACTGTTATCCAAAATATGTTAAGAATCCTTAACATTTAACAGTAAGAAAATGAACAACTTGGGGTGCCTGGGTGGCTCAGTGGGTTGAGCCTCTGCCTTCGGCTCGGGTCATGATCTCGGGGTCCTGGGATCGAGCCCCACATCGGGCTCTCTGCTCAGCGGGGAGCCTGCTTCCCCCTCTCTCTCTGCCTCTCTGCCTACTTGTGGTCTCTGTCTGTCAAATAAATAAATAAAATCTTTAAAAAAAAATAAAAGAAAATGAACGACTTGACTTAAAAAAGGGCAACAGATCTAAACAGATCACCAAAGATCGATAGATGACAAATAAGCCCTATGAAAAGATGTTCAATGTGATATATCATTAGGGATCTACGCATTAAAACAACAATGACATACTACCATGCAGTTATCAGAATAGCAAAAAAATTTAGAACACTGACAATACCAAATGCTGGCGAGGATGTGAAGGAACAGGAACTCTCTCTTACTGCTGCTGAGAACGCAAAATGGGACAGCCACTTTGGAAGAGAGATTGGCAGTTTCTTATAAAATTAAATAAGCATTTTACCCCCTATAATCCAATATTCTCACTCCTTGGTATTTATAGAAATGAGTTGAAAACTTCTGTCTACACTTAAAACCAGCCTGTGGAGGTTTACAGCAGCTTGATGCATCATCACCAAAACTTGGAAGCAACCCAGATGTCCTTCAACAGATCAATGGACAAATTGCCATACCTCTAGAAAACAGAATATTATTCAGAGCTGATTAATAAGAGATGAGCTAGCAAGTCATGACAAGCCATGGGGGGACCTTAAATGTCTCTTACTAAGTGAAAGAAGCCAATCTGAAAAGGCTACATACACAATGATTCCAACTATATGACCTTCTGGAAAAGGCCAACTATGGATATGGTAAAAAAGGACAGTGTTTGCCAGGAGTTAGAGGGGAGAGAAAGATGAACAGGTGGAGCACATGTTTTAGGAATGTTTTAGGGCCATGAAACTATTCTGTATGATACTAGGGTGGTGGATGCATGTCATTACACATTTGTCAAAACCCTCACGGAATGTACAACCCCAAGAACGAACATTAAAATACACTACGGACTTTGCGTGATAATGATGTGTCAATACGGGTTCATGGATTTAACACACCACTCTGATATGGGAGGTTGATAAAGGGGCAGGCTGCGCATTTGTAGGGCCACAGGCCACACTGGGACTCTCTGTACTTTGTGCCCAATTTTGCTGTGAACCTAAAACGGCTCTACTAATAAAGGCTACCTTTTACAAAATTATATCTATTTCCTCTGCTTATAGAGCACATAAGCACACACCCTGTGCCACACCTCACTGTAGAAAACTGGTAATACCGCACTATTGGGAAAAAAATCAAAATGAAATATTTTAAAAATATAACATTCATTCGCTCAACAGTTACTGAACATTTACCATGTGCTACTACCCATTATTCTGGGTTCTGCTCTGTGGAGGTTACGTTCTAACGAAATAATCTTAAAAATCCACTCTTTAAAAAATATTTTATTTATTTGAGAGAGAGAGCATGAGCAGGGGGAGGGACAGAGAGAGAGGGAGAAGCGGGCTCCCCACTGAGCAGGGAGCCCCGCTGGGGGCTTGATCCCGGGACTCTGAGAGCATGACCTGAGCCAAAGGCAGACGCTTAACCGAGTCACCCAGGTACTCCCAAAATCTACTGCTCTCAAAACCACCTACTGCTAACAGAAATCACTGCCAGTACTTGCCTAGGAGACTATCAAAAAAAGAGAAAAAAGACTATGAAAGAAAATAACAGTGATTCTTTGAAATATACAAAGGTTCCTAGGTGTGTGTGTTGGGGGGGGGGGGACAACAAAGGGCAGTATGTTCTTCCAGTGGTGCCCCGCCTAACTGTTATCAGACATCAAAGGTGTGCTAACCACTTGAATATGCACAGCACTGAAATGATAAAAGTGACACATTTATTATTAATAAGACCCAGGTAGAATGGTTCCTGTTTTCTAACTTAGGATATGACCCTAAGAAAAGTTCTCAGAAGGCAATATATATCCAAAATGCCTCTCAGGGGGCACCTGGACGGCTCAGTGGGTTAGAGCCTCTGCCTTCGGCTCAGGTCATGATGGTCCCAGGGTTCTGGGATCGAGCCCCGCATCGGGCTCTGCTCGTCAGGGAGCCTGCCTCCCCCTCTCTGTGTGCCTGTCTCTCTGCCTACTTGTGATTTCTGCCTGTCAAATAAATAAAATCTTTAAAATGCCTCTCAGAATACAAGTAGGCCCTTCCCCCCTAACTACATACATTTTAGCAAATTAAAGCTGCACCTATAGGGCTATATATAAGATGCACACTTCACCCTTTGCAGGAAGGGACACGAAGACTTGCACATGTCCTTCCCCACACCTAGCTGGAATACTGTTGCCAGGCTATGGATACACAGTGAATGGCTGAACAAATGCAGGAATGGCAACAACTATCCTATTTGCCTTTAAAATGACTCCTGTGCTTAACAACCACCCACAGCACACTGTGTTTGTATGCAGGCTTCCAAAGCGCTGTGTTACCTTGAGGTTAGGGGAAAAGGTGGCACAGTCAGCCTCTGGAGTTGGATTCAGTCTTGTGGTGGGTAAGCACCTTTTCCACCAGAAAAGGAGAAGCCGGCTGACCTTTCTACCATCCCCATTAATACATGATACAATAAAGCCCAAACCCATATCCCACCCAAGTGATGCTATTCCCCCAGAGGTAAAAAAAAGGAATGAATTCCTTCCTCACCTTAGCCTTACCTCTCGCCTCCCCAAACTGTTTCTGCAGAAGCAAGGAAACTTCTGATTTTCTCAGATGTGCAACAAAAGGCCCTCCCTACAAGGTTATGGAGAGGCGGGCACGACATCAAGGGGGCAGGCACTGAGGCCAGGTCCCTGCCCCCATACTACCCAATATCAATAAAACACCATAATCACTTAACAGTGATGTCTGAGTCAACCTCAAGCTCATGAAACTCAGCAACACACAGGTCTGCTTTGGCATATTTCCAGAAGGTGCTTTTTATTTTTTTATTTTTTTTAATTTTTAAATTGGGCATGGAGTCGAACATGGGGCTTGAACTCATGACCCCAAGATCAAGACCTGAGCTGAGATCAAGAGTTGGACGCTCAACTGACTGAGCCACCCAGGCTCCCAGAAGGTGCTTATTTCTTGTGGCAGTCACATGAAAAGGATGAAAATTAACTAAGAAAACAATCCCTCTGACCTGTCTCCCAAACTATCAACATGCAAATGATGTTTCATGTCTACATTTCTGCACTGTCAGTCATTACCAATTTATGGTCAACTCAACTCAGTTCCCGAAGGTCCACTGTATGCCAGGCTGTGTTCTGGACATATGGTTCCTGCCATGAGCAGGTAATATGCAAATGTCCCCACATGGGGTGCGGGCTTATTCAGGTTTGAGTTCATTGGGAAGACATTGAGCTCCAGGTATTTCAGACAACGCAAAAAATTAGAGAGGCTGCATGTGACCTGGAGTGTCAAGAAAGGCACTTAGAAAAGGTAAGACTTGGCCGGGAGGGAAGAACAGAAAGAATTCAGATAGGCTGGGAGAGAAAGGAAAAGGATTCCGAGCAAACAGTTCTGTGCTCAAAGATCTTATTAGGGGTTCTGAACCTGAGCTAACTGACACCCATGGGAGCTTAAGGGCATAAGAACAACAAATTTATGAAAAACCAGTGCCTCTAAGAATGAGATCTAGTAGGATGAATTTAAAAACCCAACAATGTGGGGCTCCTGGGTGGCTCAGTGGGTTAAAGCCTCTGCATTCGGCTCAGGTCATGATCCCAGGATGCTGGGATCGAGTCCCGCATTGGGCTCTCTGCTCAGCAGGGAGCCTGCTTCCTCCTCTCTCTCTGCCTGCTTCTCTGCCTACTTGCGATCTCTGTCTGTCAAATAAATAAATAAATAATCTTTAAAAAAAAAAAAAAAAAACCAACAATGTTCCCGGTAGGAAATTTGGAAAGTGAGGGATCTCAGAGAAGGAAGGAAGGAAGGCCTGGCAATATTCTCCCAGGGTAAGCAAAGATCCACCTACTCTGAACAGGACTGGGAGTCAACAGACCCAAATTTCCAGCCTATTTCCAGATCAGAAACTGGGACTTACAACAAGTCTCTTAACTTCCCTCTGACCTTCCATTTCCTCAATTTTTGAATGGAGAGAATACATAAATCATCAGATTAGGGCAATGCATGGAAATTACCCAGTTCAATAGTCAATACATAGATGTTCAATAAACGGTTAACAGTTGCTGTCATCACGTGCAAAAAGCAGCACAAAAAGCTGTCCAGTCAGGGTTAAGCGAGGGACTACAAAATGACAGCACCTTTGGGGAAAATCTGAGAGTCTGATCTGCCTTGCACTTTTACATACAACATTTTAATCCTGGTAGATGGCTTGGACTATAAAAATCAAAGCAACATGACAGATGTCAGTGGCGTCACGGCCAAATACCAGGACGGCCTTGGTTGGTGCTGCTTTCTAGAAAGTACATCTCACCTGCACAACTGAGAGAGAACAGTCACCTTCTTCAGTCCAGGAGCCAGGCGAAAACTCACTAATTACCTACCTGGGATTAATCCATTCTGTACCCTGTCTATAAGAGTTTAAAAACATAGGCTGGCAAAGAACCTATTCAACAAATTTTTAATGAGTGTCTTTGTATTAGACACTGTGATGGATCCTTTTAGGGCCTCTTAATCCAGGAGCACAAGGAAAAGCACCAGAGACTCTCATGCCCCAGACGATTTCAATTTACAACTGCAAGGAATCCTCACAGGTCTCTGAGAAAGGCTTCACCCCTTTTTTTATAGAAAAGGAAAGAGATAAATTAAAGACATACGCATTCTTTCACTCATTCCTCATTTACTCATGCATTTCAAAGAAACATCTGTTCTGCACTGCTAGGTATAAAGCACCAGGTAGAGGGAGCCATTGCCCTCAAGGGGTTTACAGTCCCAAGGGCATAAAATTAACATCTAGCTATCACAAGGCCAACCAGAGGTAGGAGTCATCCCAAGCATACAAAGTACCATGGGGATGGGATGAATGCTCACTGGGAGGTCTGGGAAGCCTTCTAGAAGGGTGCTACATCAGATAGGCAAGGATTTGCAGAAATTAATCAGAGGCCACGCAGGGATGTCAAACAAGCATGGAATTCAACGTGGTGGAGACACTGGGGGAAGTCTATCTGTGTCGTCTGGAAATGGGGAGCTGTTTGTTGCAAGAATGGGTAGGTATTTTGGGGTGCCCTGGATCCAATGGAGGTAGGTGGGCCCAGAACCGTGAAAGGTTTTGCATGCCCAGCTAAGGCGGCAACTATACTGAGTACATTAACATTACATAGTGCTAAGAAACCTGTTCAGGAGGGGTGGGGGGAAGAAGGAAAAGAAATCAGATCTTAGATCCAAAGAAAAGCCCACATAGCACTGGCATAGCTTCAGGCTCCAGACCTCTTAAAACGGCACTGCAGTTTTGGGGGAAGGGGGTTCCCACCCTCCACGAGCACGCAATATCTTTCTTGTCTTAATTTATCCTCTTTATCACCAATTTTTGCCCTTTCTCTTTCCCTTAGCCGGATGCTAGAAATGAGGCAAACATGTAGATTCTGAGGAAATCCAAGGAGCTTTTTGGGGGGTGGGGTGGGGGAGGAAATGTGGTGCAACTCCATCAGCCTTAGTCATTCAACCTTCGGTGAGGTCAGCTTCATACCACCGCCTCACTCCAGCTGCACCAGCTCTTTTGCCCCAGTCTGATTTGTTTCCATTCAGCTCCTTAATCCCAACGGTTTTTGAAGGCCACCAATGTTTTCCTTTGTGTGTAATGTAAAGAGTGGCCTGACTTCTCCTTTATGACTCTGCTTCACTCTGGTGCCATCTTATTCTCTTTGGGGGCCCAGCTGGAATTCTGACATCAAATTCTCCCCCAACAACAACCTCCACCTCCAACATTTGCACGCGCACACGCACGCGCACACACAGCCAAAATGTTCCAACTTGAAATCATCTTCCAAACTGACAGAGCTTTTCCCCTTTATTTTACCATCTTCATGCCCTCAGCCTGGACACCTGGGTCTCTCCCCCCACCCTCCCATTCTTACCTTACCTTCAGATGCTTCACTTCTCCTACAGAAATCAGTGTAAATAGTGTGTTTCTCCCTACAAACCCTTTACACAAGGTGCAAGGCTCTGTGCCATACCACATCCTCCTTAGCCATGAGCCTTGGGTGCTCCTGCCTCACCACCCAAGTGGCATTTTTAAAGGTCCATTTGGCTCTTAAAATATATTCCACATTAACTAATATCCATGTATTGTCTTGTTAAGAGAAAGAGGTAACCATCTGGGTACAGCATTAAAAAAAAAAAAAAAGACTGGGGAAGGGGAAAAGGAGAAACAGAGGCCCCTTGGTCAAGTGAGTTCAGATACAGCAATAACACTTGGGCGGTGTTCAAAGTTGCCCACTCATCCATCACAGCTCCTCGAAGACTATTAACTTGTTAGCCATTATCCAACCACTTTCACCACACCCTCAGTCCCCCAGGGAAGAGCATAAGGCCAGAGGGGATGCGGCGTATTCATGTCACCCCCAACCCCAGGTAAAAGACAAGTAAGTCCGTTATAAAAGCGGGGATACAACAAGTCCAAATTGAACGCAGCCTAGCGCTCATTGTAGCAAGAGGTGGGTGATTCACTCCTGGGGAGGGGGGGCAGTTAGGAAAAAAGGAAAATCGTGGAAAGTCCCAGAGGAAGTGGTAACCCTATTCTCGAAGCCTGGCCAGAATGTAGTACACTGGCTCATAGGTACACTCAGCGCCCCTGCTGCCACTGCTCTCCCACCTCAACCTCTTCGTACTCGCCCTCTCCTCCCAACACGCGACTCACCCCCATGCCTCCACTCACAGCATTATCCTTGGGTGAATGTATCAGCTTTGCCCCGCTACCCATCCACCGGCAGACATGGACATCTGGGGTTGGGAAGTCTACCACTGCTAAACCGGGCGACGAGCTGCTGCCCATCTTCCCACCCACTCATCCTTATTGTGCCATTTGCCCAGTCTGATGGCAGCCCAAGCCGCTGATGTGAGTCGGCTAGAATGCAGCGGAGAGGGCAAAAGAGGAACACATCGCACAGGGACCCAAGAAGACCCGCTGCCCCTCCTTGAAGTGCCCCACCCCACCCCTCCAGCCTCGAGTCGGGCTGGGGGCGCAGACAGACAAGGGAAGGGAAGCACACTCGGTCCCTGTCCGCAGCTGCACACAAAGCCCTTCACCTTCTTGCCTTCCAAGCTCCTCCCTGGGCTTCGTTTTTCCGAGGGTCTCGGATGCCCCCTTCGGTGGTCGGCGGGACGGTCCCACCCGCTTTCGCCGCTCTGCCTCCTCCTCCCTCGCGTCTCAGCCGCCTCCTCCCCGCCCCTCGCCACAGACCCCGGAGGGAGCTCAGCCCGGGTTCGGGGGCCGCAAGAGCACCCCACGCGCGCGGGGCCCCTGCGCCCCCGGGGAGCGGAGAGCGGTCCAGCGCGCGTCGCACAACTTCGCCCAGCCGCTCCGCCACCCGCTCGCGGGCGCACAGCCCATCCCCGCAGCGGCCGGGTCGGGTGCCGGGCCAACCCCAGCCTGTCGAGAGCCCCGCCGCAGCCACGCTCCTACCTGCGAGAAGCGAGGGCAGCGCGCGCCCCGGCCGGAGCCCCGCGCCGCGTCTGCCCTTGTGCTGCTGCTGCGGCGGCGGCGTCTGCAGCGGCCACGGGCTGGCTGGCTGGCTGGCTGACTGGCTGGCTGCCCGGCTGACTCCTCACTGGGGCTTCCTGTAGGGCTGGACAAAGGACATTTCCTGGGAGGAGCAGGGGAATGTTCCCAGCATGCCTCGATTTGTAGTTCCCGGGGACTTCCTGCCACCAGGGCAGCGGGCGCGGAGGCTTCCCCCGCCGGACGCGCACCCGGCACGCGAGGACACGCGCTCGCTCCTTCCCTCGCGCTCCAGGGCTGGGAGCGGCAGGAGCGTCCAGCCCTGGGCCCTGCCCCGCCCCACGGCCCCGCCCTGCGGCCCCGCCCCGCCCTGCGGCCCCGCCCCGCCCCGCGGCCCCGCCGGGAGCGACTCCGCGCTCCGGAATGCGGCCGCCCCCGCAGCTGGTGGCCTGTCGCCGAGCTGTCGCGGGGTGCGGGAGGACTCTGCGGTGAGAGCTGCCATTTCTTCGGATAGGGGGAAGTTTGGGGTGGGTTCTTTTTGAGTTGACTTGCTTTTTCAATAGATTTCTTTTTTCTTTTTCCTTGTCTTTTTTAAACCGCCGCAATCCTGCTGGGGGCGGTATAAAGAACTTGACGGCTCATCAGGAATTCAGGTTCCTTAAGATTTGGGCGCTTCATCCTTAAAACCGTAAGACCTGTTTTGTTTCCAGATCCTGACCCGGTGACATTGCTTTCTCCCATGTTGGCCTTGTCCCGGGCGTGTTTTCAAGAAGAGTAGTTAAATTAAGAGGTTGAAGACAAATTGCATGAATTAACTCCAAGACACGTAAAACAACAACAACAACAACAAAACAACCTGTGCTGCAGACTTAGGAGCATGCTGGAATTTCTGTTTCTCTTTCTCTTGTTCGCCTTTAGGATTTGGTTTTGTCCGCCTTACAAACAGACCCGATGGCCACTGTATGGCCATCTGTATCAGGGGTTTAGGAACATTGGGCATCGGCTGTAAGAGAGAACTCCACTTCCAGCCCAGCCTATCAGGAGTCCTCCACAAATTCCTGTCTAATTCTGGAACTGCATATCCAGGACGCTCATGAGAAAAATCAAGGAAGGGCCACATGGAGACTTAGGAGAAGCAGTGCTCTCTCCTTAAGGAGGGTGATCAGAATGTAACTAGCGGAGCTAGGAAAGGAGGAGTTCCAACATGCTCTAAAATGTGTTTGAAAAGTAACCAGAGAGAGGGTCATAATGACCATGCCTATCCATTTGGCCTCTCACATTTCAAATGCACATGTGCACATTCAATGTGCATTTAAGAAAAGTGCATCCATGTTGCGGCTCTAGTTCTTTCTCTTGAGATACTTAACCACAGGGATAAGATGGGCTGGATCCATTTAAGGTGTAGCAATGGTGAGAAGTGTGCAGATGTCATCACCTACCTCCCCAAAGTTCCTATTGCATGTCTCCCTGTTGACTGTCCACCTAAATTAATTTTGGTGTCATCTTTGCATTTGGGGGACCCTGCAAATCACTGCTTCCTAAGGGTTTGCTGTCTGGTAACATTCTAATAAAACTGCCCCTCCCTCCACCACCACCAAGAAAAAAAAAAAGATAATTGATAATCATTTGGCAAACCCAGCGACCTCTTGTAGTGCTCAGTTTGAAAAGATGAAACACTTGCTATAGCATTTAACATGGCCTGCTATGCCCTCAGCAGAGCTATTCTCTGCCTTCCAATATAGTGCACTCTCCTCATTCTCCTCCTACGTTTCTAAGTTAGCTCAAGATGCCTAAAATTTCACTCACCTCCCTCCCATACCAAAACCGTCTCTCTCTTTTGTTGCCAACCCTGGTTAACTGGTGACTTCAGTAGGGATCTGTTTAACACTTACTACATGTTAGTCACCATGCCCGGAGTAGACATATGTTAACGTTCCACTGTAAGACATTTACTGAGTAAGCTCTGTCTTAACCCTCAAGAAGTTCATACTCCTGGGCTCCGTGCTGGGTGTAGAGCCTACTTAAAAAAAAAAAGTTCATACTCCAGCTGACATCACACAGACAATTACCACATAATATTTAAGTGCTATAACAGCCGTACTTAGAGGTTTGTGTTCTCAGAGGGTCTCACTCTTTCCATAAACTCTTTTGTTCAGGCAAAATCAGGAATGGGAAACAAGAGAGGCCGGGAAACGCAAGTAGTACATAGGGACACTGGGTGTGTGAAATTTGGTTGTGAAGGGGGTGGTAACTGGGAAGGAAATAAGGTCTAAGAGGAAGACGATTTCTGTTTGTGGGCTTTCTGTTTGTTTAGTTTTTAAGATGAGAGCTCCTTGGGGATGCTTAAAAGCTGATGGGAAAGGTCTAGGAGAGAGGCAGAGGGTGAAGGCAGAGGAGAGAGAAAGGAGAAGAGATCAGGCATTCAACAAATACTTGTTGAATTAACTAATTCCTGTTACATATCATTGCTGAAGATGTTCAGATCGACATTAATAAATTGCACATTCCCAGCTAATATCGGCAAAGCCTGAGACCAGACAGAAATGACATTCCTTTCTCCCTCGTCATGCATACTTCCCCCGCCCTTCAAGCCCTCAGGGGAGGGAGTGAGGAGTGAGGGGAGGGAAACAAGGGCTCCCTGATGTTACAGGATGGAGGTCAAGTTTTCCAATTCTATGGCAGATTCCAAAGGCACACAGCAACTTCAGAAAAGTCTTAACTTCCCAGCCTATGTGTTTAATTTTTTAATTAAGTGAATATTTGGGATGCCTGGGTGGCTCAGTCAGTTAAGTGGCTGCCTTTGGCTCAGGTCATGATCCCAGGGTCCTGGGATCCAGCCCCACACTGGGCTCCCTGCTCAGTGGGAAGCCTGCTTCTCCCTTTCCCTCCTCCCTTTCCCTCCCACTGCTTATGTGCACTCTCTCTTTCTCTCTCTGTTAAATAAATAAATATTTTTAAAAAGAATAAGCAAATATTTTACCCTTGCCTTTTTTTCCCTTCACTTTGAGATAAAATAGGTAACTATACTCATCCTTACTTTTCAAAATGGGAATTGAACCTGGAGAGATTTGCCTCCATGTTTTAACAAGCATGAGGTAGACACCTGTTGTTTCCTTACCCTGACAAGCATCCATCCTCCCCCCCTTTTGTGGTAACAACACCTTTGGGGAAACAATCCCCTTTCCAGCTTAGCCCTTACTGTTTTGAGAGGGGCTCTGCTTCAGTGGTGGGTACATAATCATCACCTACCAACTACCTTGTTCCATTGCTGTACAAAGGATCAGCTACTAAAAGAAGCAAAGCTGAGGGACGCCTGGGTGGCTCAGTGGGTTAAAGCCTCTGCCTTCAGCTCAGGTCATGATCCCAGGGTCCTGGGATCGAGCCCCGCATCAGGCTCTCTGCTCAGCGGGGAGCCTGCTTCCCTTCCTCTCTCTCTCTCTCTCTGCCCACCTCTCTGCCTACTTGTGATCTCTGCCTGTCAAATAAATAAATAAAATCTTAAAAAAAAAAAAGAAGCAAAGCTGAGAAAGGTGGGCGTGTGCACACACACATGCACACATGCACACACACGCAACATACAGACATACAGAGACAGAGATGGAGAACACACGCACCAGCAAATCCTTATGATATTGTTTGATCCCTCCTGAAGGCTAGGTAACCCTAGATTTTTTGCTAGATGAGCCAGAACATTCCCTTTTGGGCTTAAGCTATTTTGACTTCAGTTCCATCTCTTGTAGCCAAGAGAGTTCTCTACAGCTGAGTATGGGGTGCTACAGTGCAGATCCTTCAATGGGCAGCTAGTTAAGCTGAAGAAGGGTGAGAGGTGAAAGGATCCCTCTGTCCCAGGCTGGGGAATTGGAAATCTTTGTGATACAGGTCATCAAAAACACCAAATAAAAGGTCTCCAGGTCCCAGCATTTCAAAGGTGGAGTTTTAGAGGTCTTGATTGACAAATGTCAGCCTTTGGACTGCTTGCAGTGTTTATAAATATTCAAAAGAAAGAGACATGCTAATGTTGAAACCGGCCTCTCAGAAGCAGGAAGGAAGAAATTACAGCCTGGCTAAAAGATGCTCTTTTTGACTCTAGCCAGCAAACCCAAACAGTCAAGAGTCAGATATATTGAGCCATGCCAGGATGAAAAAAGGAAATTCTCTGCCCTTTCCAGAGTAACAGCAAAGGCAGGAAGGTTAAAAAAAAAACTCATCATGGAAAGACCGTCTCCAGGGTCTGCATCAGACTCCTGCTGTACCATCCCTGTCCGAGAAAGGGAAGAATTAACCCCATTTTAAGTAGGGTGACCGTATAATTTATAATCCAAAATGGGACAATTTGGAGTGTGGGGAGGGGTGCTATTAATAATTACACCTGAATGAAAGCTCTAAAGCAGGTCACCCTAATTAAAAGAGCTCACCACTAGGATACAGCCTTGCATCAAGAGCCCGATCAGTCTGTCCTCCTCCATCCCAGCTCATTGTTCCGGTTGCCCCTAGGCAGAGGTCAGGATGGTGGCCATTAAACTGAAGACTGGAAAGTGAATCAACCATAAGGCTTTTCCTTAACAGACAGAAAGTTCCAGGCCAGGGTCTAGAGTGTAGATGAATCCCAACACTGCTGAGTTACAAGAGCAAGTGGGTGGGAAAGCAGTTCAGTCCTGAGAACAGAAACCCTCCCCAATTCCCATTGAGGTTGTGCTCAGCGATGAAAATAATGAATAAGAATCTTTCTCAAGAGTTCGAGTGGAAACAGCTCCACTGGCTGTCTTGGCAACTCAGTTCTTTTCGCGGCGGGTAATTCTTGCTATTTCTAATTAGCAGAGTTGAACGCATCCTATAGGACAGTCTCACTGCTGATTATTTTCCCTTTCCTTTGCTACAAGTGGAGTTGCCCTATTTTTCCTTCTACCACTTTACACGGACTGTGTGGGGGCATCACCAGATCTGTAGTTTCGCCATGAGCTATCAGAACAGAAATCACTTAAAGGTCAAGGACCAGGAACTAGACCCAAAGTAAAGTTCTCTCCCTTTGGAGTGTGCGTGAGTACCTTTTCATGTATGCATAGAATCATTACAGGCTATTAGGTGGGGACATTTTAAAAATCAAGTGTATGGGGGGCACCTGGGTGGCTCAGTTGGTTAAGCGACTGCCTTCGGCTCAGTTCATGATCCTGGAGTCCCAGGATCAAGTCCCACATCAGGCCCTCTGCTCGTCAGGGAGCCAGCTTCTCCCTCTGCCCCTCGCCCCTTTCATGCTCTCACTCTCTCTCAAATAAATAAAATCTTTAAAAAAATAAAAAATAAAAATCAAGTGTATGGAAGAAAGCAAGCCAAGAGATGGACTGTAGGACCCAGCTCTTATTTTGGGCTGGCTCAGCTTGCATTTCCCTTCTTAGAATAAATGCCCTAATTTTCCTTCAGAGAAACTGTCCGTCTCTCAGCTTTAGTCTTGTCTAGAAGAGCCTTTCACCTTCCCCACCTCTACCTCTTAATCATGCAGCTCCAGGGCTAGGTCTGTAACCCAGCCGGCCAGTCGGCACTCCCACAGACCAGGGAGGGATCAAGAAGGGGCAAGTGACCCAGAAGCTAAGGTTAAAGAAACCCTCTTTCTCTGGTGGAGCTGCTAATAGAAAAGACCACAAAAACCTGAAGATGCTGGAGAAGGGAGGCTGGAGGTTGGAACCTGAATGCAGCATCAAAACAGAAAAGAGTGGAGAAGAGGGAAAGACAGAGAAAGAAAGAGAAGTTTATTTGAGGTCTTCAATTCACCCTATCCCTGTACTTGTCAGTTACGTGAATGATTAAATATCCCTAACCATTACAGTGTTTATTTATTTATCTAATTCAATTGGACGTCTACCCACTTCAACAGAAAGAGTTCTAACTCAAGTCCTCCGAGAATGTGTTTTGGTGTTTCTCATGGTGAAAATTGTCAGGCAAGAGGGAGGGGAGCGGGAGGCAAGAATGAGCTCACCTGGGCAGCTTATCAGTGAAATGTTCTTTGTCTCAGTAGGCACCTGTACCGGCTCCCTAATTCCATCATCCAGGCTGGTTAGGACTGTGTGTGGGAAACTGACCGCCTTCCAGGGTTGGATTGACACAGAACACAAGGATCAGTCAGTGCCCAACTTGGAAGAGACATGTTCTCATCCTTGTATTGGTATGTTTGCTGAAAAATAAATAACAAAAACAAAAGATTTTCAACCCTTACAGTTATTGTGTAACTTGGTTTGTTTATTATTAGGTAACATACAGCTCTGTTTTGTTTTGTTTTCTGGTGGCATTTATCTTCTTCTTCTCAAGCCCTAACTAAAACTTATATTCCTACACTGCCAGGCCTTTCTTTCTCCTCTGCCCAGAGCCGACTGGCTCTCCACTGTCAGTCCCAATCTTTTTGTGGATAACTACTTCCCACCCTAAACCTAACTGTCCCTTCCTTATAGAGACCTTCTCAGACCACTCTGTCTACAGTAGACTCCCCTTCTTTCTCTCAGTTCTTTGCTTTCTTCATGTTTGAAACACTTTAATAAACTTTGTTTTGCTGTGTTTTGTCTCTCTCCTGCAGCTAGCATGGAAACTCCCAGAGTGTGGTCTGTGTCTCTCTGATTCATACTTTTGTCCCAAGAGCCTAGCACAGTGCTCAGCTCCTACAATAGGAACTCAAGAGGTATTTGGTGAATACATTTAATGAAGAAATATTTTTTAAGCACCTGTGAGTAACATTACTGTTCACTGTGGGCAACTTCTCTTAGATCCATTTATTTATTTATTTGTTTATTTTAAAAGATTTTATCCATTTATTTGTCAGAGAGAGAGAGAGAGAGCAGAAGCAGTGGGAGCAGCAGGCAGAGGAAGAAGCAGGCTCCCCACTGAATAGGGAGCTCGATGTGGGACTCGATCCCAGGACCCCAGGATCGTGACCTGAGCTGAAGGCAGGTTCTTAACCGACTGAGTTGCCCAGGCATCCCAGATCCACTTTTCTAAAGTAAACTTTTTATTAAAGTATAATGTATTAAAAAATGAAGAGTTCATTAAAGTAAAGTATGCAGATATCAAAGACTATCTTATTTTCTAGAGCAGAATTTGGGGATGGGATAAGCGAAGGTATTTTCCATCTGATCAAAGGAAATAGAGGGAGGAGAAGGGGATGTTTTTGCTGGGATTAATTTGGCTGAGGATTAGGTCTTGGACAATCTGCTTCCTACATATGTTTCTCCCAGCATGAGCCCAAGACTTTGTTTCCTTGC
Organism: Martes martes; assembly: GCF_963455335.1. Classification (NCBI taxonomy): domain Eukaryota; kingdom Metazoa; phylum Chordata; class Mammalia; order Carnivora; family Mustelidae; genus Martes; species Martes martes. The sequence goes on along the minus strand of NC_137891.1, from coordinate 90,407,493 downwards.
TGGGCTCCAAATAGCCTAGAACCTCTTATCCCTCAAGGATGGGGAGGCGAGGAAAATAAATTGTGAGTACTGGGAAAAATTAGGTTAAGGAGGCCAAGTTATACCTTTCAGTCACCTCTGTACTTCAGAAACTAGAAAGATATTTAGTTCACTAAGTGTTTAAAGATTTTATTTTAATTTATTTATTTGACAGACAGAGATCACAAGTAGGCAGAGAGGTGGGCAGAAGGCTCCCTGCTGAGCAGAGAGCCCGATGCGGGGCTCAATCCCAGGGTCCTGGGATCATGACCTGAGCTGAAGGCAGAGGCTTTAACCCACTGAGCCACCCAGGCACCCCAAGTTCACTAAGTTCTTAAAACAAATCTGTATCTATTTAATGGAGAAACTTTAGACACCCACTCCCTAAGATTAGAAGCAGGATAAGAATGGCCAGTATCACTGCTACTCTTCAAAATGGTACTGGAAATCTAAGCCAACGCAAATGACAAGAAAATCAAAGGCATAAACGTTAAAGAAGAAGTGGCAAAGCTGTTATTTGCAGATGATATGATCATCTACATGGAATTCATCATAAACAAGGAACCATCTATTTAACATTCACAAATAGGCTCTATTTCACAAATAAGGAGGCTCTGGGTGGCTACATTAGACCAAGGTTATTCAGAAGTAAGCCTCAGAGGCTGAATTTAAGGCCACGAGGCAAGCATGAGAACATCCAGTGTGGCATTGTAAAGGGCAGAGCCAGGAAGCTCCACCCAGCAGACCTCCAGCCATGCCTGCACCCTCTGTGCTCAGCGCTCAGCATTGGGGGCACCAAAATGGCAGCCACAGGTAGTAACGGCGAATCTGGTGAAAGAACAATAAACACACGGGGAGAGAACTCTGTGACTGGGCTTACGTGGCAAGCAATCGGGGCCCAGAAGAAACTGGGCTTGTCAGAGGTTGCTTTCCCAGGGGTGACACCAGAGCTGAGTCTTGGAGAAGAGAAGTAGCTTTTTTGGGCGCTCCCAGCGAGGACAAACACTGAGGTGCCGTACTGGAGAGGGTGGGGCAGGATGGCTCTGCAGGGAGACAGAGGCTAGAGAATCAGGCACCGGCCTGGCTCCTGAATGTCACCGTGAGTCATGTGGAAGAGTGTGGACAGTGGACGCGGCACTGGGGTAATGAGACAGACTAAAAAAAGAAGCATCTATAAGGGTAGACAGACTGGAAAGAACATGGCTCAGCCCTCACAGGTTGAAGGAGGAAGTGGGGTTACTGTCTTTGTGTCTGCCAACTCCACAGCCAGCAATGATCGCAATGATCACTTCCATTGTCATGCTCTTTTTCCTGTCCTTTACCACCAGTCACGGCTTTTTAAAGGGTGTTACCAAAACTTTATCCTATACTGAATAAGGTTGCGTTAAGCCTCCCACCCACTTGGCTAGTACCCCCCACCCACTCATCGTCTTTTCTCTTTGATCCTTGTGTCTTCATCTCCAGTCAAGCAAGAGGGTCCCCCAATATAGCTTCAATGAAACAGAAAAGAAAAACCCATTCATTCAACAAATGTTTACAGAGTGTTTATGGTGCTGGGATACCACAGTAAATAAAATATGGTCTCTGCTCTGAAGGAGCTTATGGGCTTGAGTTGACCAAACAGATAATAACACCAGAATCAGAAAACATTATATGATACTGTGTGCCAAGCTGCGTTCTCCCACACAGGAATCTGTCAGTCATTTAATTCTCTGGACAACTCTATGAGGCAGGTTGTATGAGGAATCCCTGCCATCTTACCTGACTAGTGGCCTTTGGACACCCAACAGCATAGCTCCAGTGTCTGTGACTTCTCCCCTTCACTTCAACAGCTTAACGACAATCTAGTATGATAAATGACATGACGTAGACATGTTGCATTAGAGAAACATTCAGGGTACTACTGGTACCTAACCCAGCCTTCAGGGTCAGGAGCCATTTTTGGAAAACTTTCAAGTCAAACCTGAAAGGGACAGTAGGAGCTAGCCAGGTGACAGAGAAAAGGAGGGAAGTGACTCTGGGTCAAAGTAATCCTAACTGTAAAGTCTCAGGGCCCAGAAACAGCTTGGCACCTATCACAAAGCATCCTGAAGGACCAAATGAGGCCTGGATGAGGGAGTGACAGTGGAGGTGGGGAGGAATAAAAGTTCAGTTGATTGACTTAGATCTTAACATTTGGTGCTGGAAGAAAACATGTAGGCAAGACATTGGAACAGATTCTGGACAAGGTCCAGAAAATCCTGAGTTCAAATATCATATCCCTTTCAAGATAGGATGACTTTTTTTTCGAAGCCAAAATTTGAATCATGTTTTTGGATTTGTGGATTCATTTAATGTCTTAGAAAAATATTTCTTACTGACCACATGGAGTTACGTATTTAACCTTTCATCTTTGTTGCGAGGAATAGAATTGCATTAAAATACACGTAAAATTACTCCCTACAAGTCAGTTACTACCGTGACTGAACCATCATTCTTAAATTCAACATGAATTTATTGAGCACCTACTAGATGTCAGGCCTAGTATATAACACCAGAGGACACCTCAGTGAAGAAGACAGGTCCATGAGCTTGCACTATGCATACTTCAGCATATCCTGAGTATCTTAGAAGTCTGGAACCATGGTTTTCATATTTGTAGAATATATAAAGTTTTTGGTCCAGGCATCTCATCTTACAGACAAAGAAACTAAAGAGGTTAAGTGATTTACCCACATTCATACAACTCAGTATAGTGCAGTGTTGGGGACTTGACCCAGAATCACATACTTCCCAGTCAATGCTCTTTCCAATAGCACCCCACTTGCTTAGATCTCCTGAATCACAGGTTCAAGCGGAGTGTTTGTTGAGAAGCCAAGCAGAGCTGTAAGTCAGGATTCTCACTGGACTATTTCACGAGCAATCTAACATTCTCCCCCTTTCACAAGATAACAGCCTAGAAAAAGCCAACACTGTCCAATTTACAAAAATGTTTTCATGTTCATTATCTCATCCAAGCTTCAAGTGACCCTGTGAGGTAGACTCCATAGATATTAATCTCCACGCAGATGAGGAAATGGAGCTTTAGCATTTCAGTGACATGAGCCAGGAGGGCATGGCCAGTGGCCCCAGCCACAATCCACAGAGGCACTGAAACTACCCGGGAATTAATCAGAGATTCCATGCCATTTAACTCAGATTTCCACCAACACTCTCAACACAAGTGATGAGATGTGAATTGTTTCTATTCTCACTCAAGGAGTAAGTGTCCTTGGATAAAAATATAAAAACACTCTCAGGTCTGTGTATATACCTTAGTGAAGATTTTCTATGCTACACACATGTATGTTTCTTGGTGTAACTAGAGTCTTGTCCCAATCCCAAGAAAATCTGAAGCTGGCAGCTGAATTCTAAAGCCAGTGAATGACAAAGCATAGAGAATGAGAGCTTTTTTTAAGTATAAATTTTAATCCCTTCCTTATACCTCCCATGGAGTCATGTAATTGGAAATGGAAATGGAAGAGAAAAACAAGATTGCAGAAATGCGGTAAGTGTTTCATGAGTGTCAAAGCCAATGAATAAGTAATAGAAAGGAAATGTACAAAAATATGTTTGGGTTATAGATGATACAAGAGAAGTGTGAATCCATCCTTGCTATTAAGGAATTAGAACAATAAGGTATTCAGATGAAAAATGAAAAGTCACTCTTCACATACCGCGGGCGGTCTTGCTACTCCCACAGTGATTTGAGAAAAATATTTTTTTTAGGAAATATATCTTGAACAAGACTGTGCAGTTATATCCAAATAAGTTATCTCTGCCTTTGGTGAGTGTGAGTGACTAATGCTTTCCAGTTACGGGTGCTGGGAAAACTGCACCGCAAAAGATAATTCCAAACAAGTAAAATAGTCTGCTGTAGTTTGCACATATAATAAATCCCTTTATTTGAGCATAAAGAGAGATTTGATTTTTCTTAACGGAACTAATCATCAGGGTTCACCAGCCCTCCCTATTAAAGACTACAAATTTGAAGGGATGCCAAATAATCCAGGGTCTAGATCTGCCCTCCAGGCCTCAAGTCTGTAGGCTGAGGCTCCATTCTTTAACCCTTACTGTCTGTTTTCTCCTTGAAATTCTTTGCTCCTTCCCTTCCCATATTCCCCATTCCCAGATGCCCAGAGACCTGATAGACTGAGCCACAGAACACTCACACTCTATGGCATTCAGATTTTTAAAATTGAAATACAATCAATATACAATTGTACGATATACAATGTTATATTCGTTTCAGGTGTACAACATGTTGGTTCGACAATTCCATACGTTACTCAATGTCCGCCTCGATGAGTGTTGTCACTGTCTGTCACCATATGACACTATTACAAATTTTAGACTATGTTCCCAGGGCTGTACTCTTCATCCCTTCTTTATTTATAACTGAAAGTTTGTACCTCTCAATCCACCTCACCTATTTTGCCTATCAGCCCACCCACTTCCCCTCCGGTAACAACCAGTTTGTTCTCTGTGTTTTAGACTCTGTTTTTTTTTTGTTGTTGTTTTTCATTTGTTTTGCTTCTTAGATGCCACGTATAAGTAAAATTATATGGTATCTGTCTTTCTCTGGCTGACGTATTTCACTGAGCCTAATACCCTCTAAGTCCATCCATGTTGTTGCTGACTGCAAGCTCTCATTCTTTTTATGGCTGAGTGACATTCCATCGTGTGCACACATGCCACATCTTCATTATCCATTCATCTACTGATAGATTGCAGTCTATTTCACGCTGTTTCCATTGGTTCATGAGATGTTTCGCGATTCTGTCTTGTTCTTGATTCTGTCTCCCCAGCTAGCCTCGAAGCCTCTTGGGGCAGGAATCTCGCCTCGTGCTTATCCTCACCTGCCTCCCCCACTGAGTGCCAGCGCTGCCCTGTGCACAGAGTAGGTTCAGAAGCACAAGGAGTTGTGTAACCCTCCCCTCTCCCTTCCACAGAACTCAGAGTAACTGGTCAGCAGCGACACAGACACCGCCCAGAGCAGATGGAGAGCTCATGTCTTCCCAGCATGGCCGTCAGTCTCGGTCAGCCCTCGGCTCTGTGGGCTCTCTTCCGTAAACTCACTCATCTTTCCTGGTCCTGCTTCCCCAAGTAGACTTTCCTTGGTCCAATAGTCAGTACTCCAGCTGTACTTAGTTCCTGGCTTAACTTTTTGGTCACTCTCAAGCCAGAAATCCTTTCTGGTGCAGGACTTCAAAGACACTCTTCTCTCTTATTTTCCTAACTTTGTTTCCTCTTCCTACTCCAGGATTCGTTGTATGACCTTCTATTTCTTCTGGCTGCTCCCGGAGGCCCTTAATCTGTTACGAATGGACTCTTGAATAGTTGCTTTAATCATTAACACTTATAATTATTTATACCAATTACCCACCCCAGCCCATGGGGAAGAATGGGAAATTCTTTCCTGGCATGGTTGTGCCTTACGGGTTTTGATTACACCTGCATGTTCTCCTGCCTGGAAGAGAATCTGTAACTCTAGAGATAAAATAGTGCACTTTTTTTTTCCCCCTGTGAGATTTTTACTCATGGTCGTTTGCTTTGGCTGTTGAATATAAACAAACCAGTTTAACAGCTCTAAAAGGTCAGCTGAAAAAGGACGCATTCCATCTGTGGACTCATTAAAAATGAATGGAAGAGTTAAGGAGAATTATTATATCTTATGTCAAGACTTTTTTTTTTCTTTTCTTTTTTTTTTTTTTTGGAGGGCGAGTGGAAGGCAGTGCCAGGTGGAAGGTGGATAGTTCATTGGGATTGTGCCCCGAGACACATCTGTTGGGATATTTGGGTGGATTCCATTTAGAGACGCCAGAAAATCAGAACAAGGGTGTGTGCCAGACTGGGGTCTCAAAGTTAAGGATTATGTGAAAGATTTTGAAGACACAGAAATCAGGGGAATAACTATTCTTTTTCTTTTTTTTTAAGATTTTATTTATTTATTTATTTGACAGAGGGACAGAAACATCGAGAGAGGGAATACAAACAGGGGGAGTGGGAGAGGGAGAAGCAGGCTTCCCACTGAGCAGGGAGCCCAATGTAGGGCTCAATTCCAGGACCCCAGGATCATGACCTGAACCAAGGCAGACACTTAACGACTGAGCCACCCAGGCGTCCAGAGAATAACTATCTAAGAATTCAGATAGCTCCCGATTGAACACAGTCTTCACTAGAAGCCAGGGATAAAACCTCACAGTCAACAGAAAACACCATATGGTTACAAGGACCATATTGAAAATTTGTCTCACCAAATACAGAGGGAAAAGAGACAGGAGCTGTGAACCCAGAGTTCAGCGAACCAGCCTGGATTAAATGCCCATGGTTAATACCAATAACTTCTCCATCTGTATGTTGCTCACATCAACCCAATTCCTCATTCTACAGTAGAGTCAGTTTTTAAATCTGAAATCTCAAGTGTATTCTGGACGGACAAAGAGCTGCAGAAGTATGGGGAAGAAAGGAATAGCTGGGAGGGGACTAGCCTCCAGCAGCAAGGTAACCATAGATTAAAAATGAGTTGCAGGGACGCCTGGGTGGCTCAGTTAGTTGAGTGGCTGCCTTCGGCTCAGGTCATGATCCCAGGGTCTCGGGATCGAGTCCCACATCCAGCTCCTTGCTCAGCGGGGAGCCTGCTTCTCCCTCTGCCTCTGCCTGCCTCTCTGTCTGCCTGTGCTCACTCTCTCTGACCAATGAATAAATAAAAAATCTTAAAAATTTAAAAAAAAAAAAATGAGTTGCAGATTCTCTTGGAGATGGCAGATGAAGGAACCTATTGTTACCCAAGAGAGTTTCCTACCCAAGAGACCTTGAGGCATTACACCAGCAGACTAGGACTCAGGATTGTTTCTCAACTCTGTCTCCAGTTTGAAACCACATGTCTGCTGTAAATGGTGTTTGGAGAGAAGGGGATGAGAAGAAATATCTGTTTTTCTGCTTCATGCGTCGCTATTAAAATACAGGTGGTGTGGGCAGGGTATCCATCATCTACTTTCTTGGTAACCCCTCAAATCACCGTGGGCTACTTTGTGATATTGATAACACAGTCAGGAAGGATGGTTCATGCACAGCAGTGGGAGGACAGGGTCCAGTCGGTCCTAAATGTTTAGAGCTGGTGCCTACCTGGGGACAGAGCTTTGGAAAAATAATAGCTGGTGATTATTATGAGCTTCATATGCGCCAGAGACTGAGCTAAGATGTATCTTTAAATGTATCTCCTCATTTACTCCTCACAACAAACCAACTAGGCATGACTACTTTTTCTATTGTAAATTTGAGGACACAGAAGCTCAGAGAGGCTCAGTAACTTGCCCAAGGTCACAGAGCTGGTAAATGATAGAGTTAGATTTCAAATCCGGGTCTGACTCTAGATCTCAGGCTGTTAATCACTGTGTTGTCCTAGGAAAAGCACCTGAAGGGAAATCTAATAATGCAGTCCTCGATTTAAAAAATAAGGGAAGGATGCTTATTTCTTTGCAACTTTTCCCCAGTTTTCTTCATCTGATCCCATTTTACACCCCATATCCAGATGGGCCAGGACTGTGCTTTCAGTGATGTGCTGAGTTGTGGAGAAGGGTGAACAGAGTTTGTTTCCATGCAAGAATGCTCATCAGCCAAATGGACCTGCCATTACATAGTACCAACGTGGATGACACAGTGTCCCCGCTACCCTCCCTGATGTGGAGCGAGGTGTGGACAGTACTTGAGCTCAGAGCTCAGGAAGTTTATAACTTCCCATAGAAGATAAGACGTGCATATCTAAAAGATCATCCAAGGCAGCATATGATAAATGCTAAATCAACAGGAAGAAGAACTGCTCTCCAGGATGGAGGAGGGAGAGATCATGCCTGAATGTGCAGTCCAGCCAGGATTCCCGGAGCCAGGAGCTGAAGGCGGGGGAGGGTATTTACCTGGAGGCAGTGGAATAAAAAAAGGGAGGCCTGGAGTGAAGAAGCGATGGGTGTGTTTGGAAGCAGTGGGAGCACCTGCTCCACTCTCGTGACACTCACCAGGGTAGGAGCAGGAGGGAGACAGGAATGGCAAGCTGAAATTAGATTGTGCAGTCCCAGAAACACTGCAAAGTAGTCTGGGTTTATGATAAGAAATGAGATCCACAAGATAAAACACCAAGCCCATGTGGGCACTGGATAAACTGGGAGGTTGTTGTACACTTAGAGCACTAAAAGCAAGGAATCTGGAAAGAAAGTTGCCTCTGAGTTAAGGTCTAGGTGTGCCATTTACTAGCACGAGACTTTGGCTAGTTACTTAATTCTTCTGAATTTCCATTTATCCATCAGTGAAATGCAAATAGTTCCCATCTCACATTGTTATAGAGCAGGGGTCAGCAAACCCTTTCTGTTGTGAGCCAGATTGTAAATCCCTGAGACAACATACGCCATATGGTCACCACTGTTGTCTGGTGAAGGCACATAGCAATACGTAGACAAATGAGTGTGGCCATATTCCAGTAAAATTTTACTTACAAAAACAGTCAGTCAAATCTGACATGTGGGTCATAGTTTGCCAGCCCGTTATCGAGGACTAAGTGGAGTAATATCTGTAAAACATCTAGAACAAGATAGACTTCAAATAACCGTTCCCGCATCTACCAATGACTTTGTCCCCCAAAGCGTCTCTCCCCCCATTACCACACTGATGTAGTTGATACATATGTATATATTCTTTATCATTTCTTTTTCTGCAGTGCTGACCATAAAATTTTCCCATAAAAATGGACTTCAAAACTAATCGATTATTTAGGGCATTATTTGCTAAGAGCATAAAGGAAAGGGATCTTTCTGGTCCTAACCATAAATGATAGCCATGTCCAGTCTCAAGCCTGAGAGGGCATGAGGCAGTACCCTCCCTTTTCTTGCCTCTCAAGGCTAAGAAAAAAAGCACAGAAATTCCACCTGCTGAATCCGGACTAGAACTGCATGGAGAATTTGGAATGAACGGGTGCCCCCCGGTGGAAATTTACAGAACTTGGTAGATTCTGTTTGACTATTCCAATTAGGATTAACCAAGATGAAAGTACCTTATAAACTGTCTACTCTTTTTTTTTTTCTTTTCTTTTCTTTTTTTAAGATTTTATTTATTTATTTGACAGAGAGAGATCACAAGTAGGCAGAGAGGCAGGCAGAGAGAGAGGGGGAAGCAGGTCCCCGCTGAGCAGAGAGCCCGATGCGAGCCTCGATCCAGGACCCTGAGATCATGAGCTGAGCCCAAGGCAGAGGCTTAACCCACTGAGCCACCCAGGTGCCCCATAAAGTGTCTACTCTTAACATGTCCCCTCACATATGACCTCACATCTGATCAGCAACTGTGTTGTGGGATGATTCTGCTCTGGAGGAAACTGGAAAAAAAAAAAAAAAAAAAGGCCAGTTAAGAACTGGGTTAAGGTCACACTCCATGAGGTGAAACAGTAGAGAGAGAGGATAGGTGCTTCGGATGGACCCAGAGGAGGCTTACCAGAGCACATAGTGGGAGATTTGCCCACCCCCACAGTTGTACCAACTGCCAACACCATGACAAATTAAACCACAGTTAGAAACCATCAGCCCACCTCCGTGAAGCCCATCCCACTGCAGAAGAGTTCTAATCAAGCTTAATACGCTCTAGGCTAAGGAGCCGTGAGGCTGATAAGCTCAACTACACCACAGGGATGACCCTGGGGTTCTTTACCTAAGTCTTCGGAGTCAAGAGACACTCTTTTGCAGCTGGTTCATTATACCCTTCCCTCCTTGATGATAAGTCACTTGTTTAGTGGTGAATGAGGTTTGTTGACTGTGGGACTAAGTCCAGGCATTACAGAGTATATATGGCCAGTCCCAAGTCCTCAGGTTGTCACCCAGGAAAGAACTAGAAGCGCAAGGGGCGAGAAGTAAGCAGGACCACGTGAAAGGGAGAGAAACCAGCTCTGTTCCCTGCAGTAAAATCTCAATAAATTGCACATCTGATTCATCTTTGAACTATTTGAATAACAGGATTTGCAAGGTAAATGAAGAGCATGACCAAGATCGCGATAGGAAATGTTTAACTTATGGAGTCTGGAACAAAAACAAGTAAAAGAAAACAGGTCTGAAGCAAGTTGAGTACAAATCCCAAAGAGTCTTATTCGTTCCTTAAGGTAGTGGTTCTCAAATGCAGCTCCTACTTTTTCCATAAACAGGAAGGTTTTTTGAACTGACTTTGAACTAAATGGTGTCATTTCCCCAGAAAAAGATTAATGGTAAAATTCTCGATTCTATCCATAAGTGTTTATCTTTCACTTATACTAAACTCTGGTATCAGCACAAAAATATTCCAGGAGCAAATATTTCCTATGGCAGTATTTTATGGGGTTTTTTTTGTGGGTAGAGGGTGGTTTTTCACTGTTATTGGCTTTGTTTGTTTGTTTTGGTGAAGAGTATTTTGACTTCAGGCTGTTCCTTGTCTGGGTGTATTTAAGGATCACTGCTTAAAATCAACATGCTCCCAGTGTGTTATCTGAGAACAATGAGCTAGTTACTGTTTTTTTAATCTTTAGTTTTGTCTAAATGACAAGGAGTCTCCCAATTGAATGCACTTTAGCCGATTCAACCTCTTGTTTACTTCACCCTGCAGCTAATGGAAGGAGAATTTTCTCCCTTCATTGATACCCGTTGTAAATTGGGTCTTCCATCTGATGCCAGGATCTTTCCTGATGGATGGTCAGGAAGCTCAAGCTGTCCACAGCCAATGTCCAATCACCTCTCTTTGGTGATGGCCTGTGGCTTACTTTCTGATCATCTGGATCACTTCCTGTGAGTCTTGCCTTTATGAATGTGACCTGGTGTGGAAAGTCAACTGACTCTCCAGCTTCGGACTCTCAAGAGCTGGCTAGCTGTGTTTCCTGTTGGCCGGGAAGAATCAGATCTGCCAGGTTTAGGACAATCTTTTCAGTTGACTGTGGGTCCAAGTTTCTTTTAATTCTCAATTTCTCAATTTTCTTGTCAAGCTGTAGCCAATAAGCTTGCTTGTAGAGATAAGCAAAAGTGTTCTCTAAAGGTCCTGTGTGTGCTCTGGGTGGATCATCTTCATAACTGCCATGGAAAATTGGGGGAAAATTAAAACGGATGTCCAGCTTTCTCTGGTGGAGCCCATTCTGGGTCCCTGAAGCCAGGTTGGTAGGCTGACCAATCATCCTGGTTTGTCTGGGACTGAGGAGGCTTTGGGGACGTAGGACTTTCTGTGCTAAAACTGGGAAAATCTTGGGCACATTGGGATGAGTTGGTTACCCTACCGGTTGGAAGGAACTGGAAGCTTGTCTGTAATTGGGGTCCAGAAACAAACACGCTATCTAGTGAACTGCAGAACCCTGAGGGAGGCAGAACAGTAGGGACTCTCATCCAGCCCCTAGAGAACAAACGACCTAGAATAAGGAAGTGTGTCTAGGATAGGGTCTGAGCAGTAGCATCTGGAGTTAGAAAGAGCAGCTGTTCCAGCCATCACGTAGCACAGTTATTTCTATCTCTCCTCCCAGTCCCTCATCATTCCTGGGTACCTGTGAGTCCTAGGAGGGTAGACATGCTAGAGTGCAACTGTGGGGGTCTTCCTAAAAGAACTGGATGTGTGGATGTCTTGGCCAAAGAGACAAGAGCATAGAAGACTGGGAGAGAGAGAGAGACTCTGATGTCCAGAGAAGGACAGCAGTGACAAGACCAGGACCCAGAGGTGATCAAAGTGACATTAGACAACAGAGGAGAAGGTCGGCAGGGGCTCTGATGATATATGAGGTGATGGTCTGACTTATGGAAATCTCAGAGGGATCAGCCACCAAAACCTGGTGATTCCAATAAAGTTCTACATTTCTGGGGAATTCTCAGAAAGAGCTGGAGAAATTAACAGTGAGAAAAACAAAAGACTTCCAGCTAGTCAGCAGTGGTGGGCATGAAGGATCAAGATTTTGATTATTATTATAAAGGGGACCATGGGCTATAATTACATAAAACTGCCTAATAAAGCTTGGGGGATACAGACTATAATTACATTATATTTCTTTTTAAAGTAAACTTTCCATTGAAGTGCAAGTACTTATAGAAAACACGCTAATCACAGGGGTACAGCCCTGTGAATTTTCCCGGAGAGAACAAACACATCTGTGCCGTCAAAATCCAGATTCAGAACAAAATGTTATTACCATCCCAGAAGTCCACTTGCGCCCCCTCCCGGTCACTGCCCCCCTCCTGAGAGTAACCGCCATCTTGACTTCTAACACCATACATTAATTCTGTGTGCCCTTGAATTTTTTTGTAATTGGAAGTGACCTTAACTCTCTGGTTTTCCTTCTTCCACCCAATGTTACATTTACGAAGTCCACCCATGTTTTGTGGAGGTTGTAATCTACTTATTGTCATTGCTGTGTAGAATTTCGTTACCAATATACTGCTATTTATTTATCCATTCTACCTCTGTTGGGCATCTGGGTTATTCCCAGTTTGAGGCTGTTATGAATAGGGCTGCCATGGTCTTTCTACCTCATGCGTTTTGGTAAATACGTGATGCATTTCCGCTGAGCATTCACCTTAGAGGGGCTGCTAGGTCATAGGGTATATATGTACGCTCAGCCTTCCACGATAGTCTCAAAACAGTTTCCCAAAGCGGTCATGCAACTGATACTCTCCCAATGTTTGAGAGCTCTAGTGGGTTTATATACTTGGCCTCCCCCTGTTTGTTCTTTCTTTTTGTTTTGTTTCATTTTGGCCATTCTGGTGGGTGTAAAATATACATAAAACTCCTAGTTTCATTTTCAGATCTGACTGCGCCTCCCAATTATCAAGATTTTTTTCTGGAATTCGGCCAAATGGAGTCCTCACTGTAAATATCCAAAACGAATCTCTGAGATAAATTCTCTTTCTACGTATGTTTGTAAAAGATTTAGCTTATAGGAAACGCACGTCCTTGTTTTCAAGGCTCTTGGTCCTTTCACTTTCTGAAAGCGAGAGCAAAACCAGAAGAGAACAAAACCAAGGGCCGATGGAAGGGCGGTCTTGGAGGAACATTTCCTGTTCTTCTTGAGCTGGTTTTTTAATAAGACACCCGCAGGAAGGCTCAACGCTCATACTTTCACTGGAGTACACATCGTCTTTTTAGATGTTTGGCTACTGTGATGTAACATATGGGCCTTTCATTTAGTCTACACATCTCAGAGAGGAGAAGATTGTTGCTGGAGACCTACAGCCAGTATGAATAGAAGAGTTGCAAGGTTTTCCTTGTAATTGATCTCGAAAGGGAAGACTGTTTTCTCATAGACCTTTTCTCTAAGGGCAGCTGTGTTAATTTAAGTGGAACGCATCTGTTAGGACCAAATTGCAGACAACAAAACAAGTCTGGGGCGGCCTGGGGGTTTCACAGGTCTCTACTCTAGAGATCAATATATAAAATGTGGATGTTTGGCTTTCTGTGTTTGTTTCCACCTTTGGCCTAGGGAGCTTGTATTCTGCCAAACTGTTTTCCCCTTTACATTAATCATTGACTGAGTTTGCTCTAAAATATTAGCGTACTTGGGCTTGTACATCAGAGCATGGACAAGAGTGAAAGGGAATGTGGCCTAAAAATAACGTGTTGGGTTTTTTAATAAACTGAAAACAGATTTATACGTTTGTGCAAAACGGGCTTCACTCTTCCAGGCTAGTAACAGGGACAGTTAAGAAACTATAAGCAAGGGGTGTCTGGGTGCCTCAGTTGGTTAAGTGGCTGGCTCTTGATTTTGTCTCAGGCCATGATCTCTGGGTCATGAGATCGAGCCCGACATCAGGTCCCTGCCTGCTTAAGATTCTCTCTCTCTTTCTTCCCCTGTCCCCCCCCCATAAAAAAATACAAGCAAGAATAAGTGTTAGGGAGGATGTGGAGAAAGGGGAACCCTCTTGCACTGTTGGGAATGCAAATGGGTATTGAGGTTCCTCAAAAAGTTAAAAATAGATCTACCCTCTGCCGAGGGTAATTCCACTACCAGCAGTTTCACTACTAGGTGTTTACCCCAAAAATACAAAAACAGTAATTCAAAGGGATACATGCGCCCTGATGTTTATAGCAGCATTATCTACAATAGCCAAATTCTGGAAGTAGCCCAAACATCCATCCATAGATGACTGGATGAAGAAGATGTGGCATATATGCTCAATGCAATATTATTCACCCATAAAAACAATGAAATCTTGCCATTTGTAATGACATGGATGGAGCTAGATAGTATAATGCTAAATGAAATAAGTCAGCCGGAGAAAAATAAATACTATATGATTTCACTCATATGTGGAATTTAAGAAATAAAACTAACCAGCTAAGGGGGAAAAAGAGAGAAAGGGACAAACCAAGACACAGACTCTTAACTTTAGAGAACATAGACATGGTTACCAGCAGGGAGCTGGGTAGGAGGGATGGCTGAAGTTGATGATGGGGATGAAGGAGTACACTTACGATGAGCACTGGGTGGGGCATGGGAGCGGTGAATCACTGTATTGTACACCTGGAACTAATACAATATTGTACATTAATATACTGGAATTAAAATGAAAAAAAAAGAAACTGTAAGCAAAACCCCATGAGCATGTTAATGAGGAAGCATGTGAAATGAAATGGGAAAGAGGTTAGCTGAAAAACATTTATGAGTTATGTTGTCATTAGTATTCTCCTCAAGATCACTTAGGTATCATAAAGTCTGTTGGGAAAGTCTGGGTTTGGCTGCAGGGAGCAAACTACGGACGCGGTTACCCAGTGGTCATCCGAGGGACTGCCTCTTCCCACCTGTTAATGTTACAGATTATGTACGATTGACCCCAGTCAGACTACATGCCTCTGGAAGGTAGGGACTAGTTATTCACTCAGAAAAACACACTAAGCACCTGCCAGATGCTGGGAATGGCAAGATGCCTCCCACTGTCAGACCTTCCCAGTAACCCTTGTGGGAATCCTTGACTAGTCCCACTCTCAGACCCCTGGCAACTCTTCTCCTCTGGAGACACCTTACACTTTCTGCTGAGGCCTCATGATGTCCATCATGGATGGATGTGTGGGGTACACCCCAGTGGGGCACCAAGGAGTAGCTGATCAGTACTTCATGAGGTTAGGGGTAGGCAGGCAAGATTTCCAAGGGTAAGCGTTAAGTATATTAGCTTTAACCAGACTTCTGCTCCTACAATAGTTCTTGACATTCTGTCCTGACCAAATTGTACTACTGGTCAGATCTCTGGCCATGGTAGGCTGAAGGGAGGGCAAATAGATATTACCTAAAGGTGCAACAGCCTCGTATCCCAGGAAATCCTAGGTCATGGTGTGTAATTATTCTTACATATTCTAGATTCAACTCGCTAGCATTTCATTGAGGGTTTTTGTGTCTAGATTCATAAAGGATATTGGTCTCCAGTTTTTTATGTCTTTGGTTTTGGTTTCGGGGTATTACCCCATAGAAAGATGCGGGAAGTACTCCCTCCTCTTCCGTTGTCATTATTATTGTTGTTGTTGTTTTGGAAGAATTGTAATTGGTATCAATTCTTTTTTTTTTTCTTCAATATTTGTCAGAACCATATTCTTTGAACCTGAAAGGGACAAACTAATTGTTTGTCAGAAAAAGAATTTTTTAATAGAAAGAAGACTGGCTCAAATTAAGAATGGCTCAAATGTTTGCAAGGGCTTTTCATGAACTGATGAGACAGAACACAATAAAAATTTATAGTCCGATCCATTTTATGAACTTTCATATGAAAATCTTCACCAAAAATGCCAATGAATCAAAGATGACACTACCACTAATTGAAAAATCATGAGGACAAAACAGTTTCATTACCAAGGAGGTAAGGATAAAGTACTATGAAAAAGTCCATTAATATCAATAGCAGGTCAAAAATGAAAATCATACCAACTCAGTTGAGGCTAAAACAACGTTTGATAAAATATCCATTCTTGAGAAAGGCCTTAAGGAAAGATGTCATTCATAGGTGGTACAATAGCAAGAGTGAAGTTTAATGTTGACCAAGGACTTCGGGTGATAATGATGTGCCAGTGTAGGTCCAAAGATTGTAACAAATATACCACTTGGTGCTGGGTGTAGGGTGTTGATAGTGGGTGAGGTTGTGTGTGCAGGGTCTATGGGAACTCTTCGTACTTTCTGCTCAGTTTTTCTGTGAATCTAAAACTTCCCTAAAAAATAAAATGTATCTCAAAAAGGAACTACACATAAAAGAGTGCTTCTTTTAAAATGATTTTAAAAAAATCTAACTTCAGACCAAAAGTCAACAATGTATTCACTGGTGAATTACTGAAGGTCATTCCATTGTAATATCTACTATCTCCTGGATTACTATCATCATTTGAAAGGTTCTGGCCAACACAGAACACAAAAATAAATTTCCTTTTAGAAAGGTGAGCACAAAGAATTACTATTTACAAATGATAATATCCATTAAAGAACTCAAAGAAATAAACTGGAAAAAAAGAAGTCAAGATGAGTAAGAAAACAGAAAATACAATGGCCAAACTCAAGGTAAATAGAATTCAATAGTTTCTTTTGATAATAATCATAATACCCATATTAGGTGAATGCATGTTACATAGTAGGTACTGCGTAAGTGCTTCTCAATCTTCTTAAAACCCTTCAACCATTAATTAGTTACATTTCATAACAACTTTTATGAGGCATGTACTATGATTATCTTCATTGTATAGAGGGGGAGCCAGGACTTAGAAAGCAAATTAACTTGCCCAAGGTCACAAATCTAGTCTGAAGCAAAGATACAATCAATTAAGCTTCACTCTGTATCAGTATTATTATTATGATGATGATTATTGAAGAACGCAAGAGATCAGATATTCCAAAATGGAAAGGTGACTAAGATGTGCTTATTAAGTTTTTTGTTTGTTTGTTTTAAAGATTTTATTTATTTATTTGACAGAGACACAGCGAGAGAGGGAACACAAGCAGGGGGAGTGGGAGAGGGAGAAGCAGCCTTCCCCACCCCCTAGCAGGGAGCCGGGCACAATCTAGGACCCTGGGAGCATGACCTGAGTTGAAGGCAGACACTTCATGACTGAGGCACCCAGGCGTCCCTCCCCGCCCCCTTTTTAAAAAGCAAGTTGCATGTATAGTATGAAACCATGTTGCAATGACTGGATATATTTGGGGCGGGGGGGGGGGGTAGTTCACTGCTGGTGTCCAGTGGTTAGAAGCCAGGGATGCTGCTGAATGTGCTACAATGCACAGAGCAATCCTCCAAACAAAGAATTTTCTGGCCCCAAATACTAGTAGTGCCAAGGCTAAAAAACCCTGTTCTAGACGAATATATGCCAAACTCTTCACAGTGAGTATCTCCAAGAGTTTAATTATGTGTACTGGAATTATACCCTTTCTAAATCATTCATTTCTCTCTTTGCCTTTCTTTTAATGAACTTATTATCATCAGAAAAAGCGTTTTGAAAAGCTCTAAGCAGTTAGAATAGATGACACATTTAAAATATCAATATATTTATAAATTCTTTTTTTTTTAGAGATTTTATTTATTTATTTGACAGATAGAGATTACAAGCAGGCAGAGAGGCAGATAGAGAGAGAGGAGGAAGCAGGCTCCCCGCTGAGCAGAGAGCGCGATGCGGGGCTCGATCCCAGGACTCTGGGATCATGACCTGAGCTGAAAGCAGAGGCTTTAACCCACTGAGCTACCCAGGCGCCCCAAAATATCAATATATTTAATCCAATGACACAGCAGATGAACAGCCAGGAACCAAGACCAGAGCAGCTATGAGAAGAGAGACCTGGCTTGTTCCCAAAGGACGCTGCCGAACTGTTTAAAGAACTCAGGTAAGAAACAGCCTTCCATCCAAAAGGAGGTGTTTGCTCCGGAAAGCACACCTCCCGAAGGGGCAGTTCTCTTCTAGTCTCACTTGGAAGGGCTCCGCTTTCAGAATAGGGTTGACAGGGCACCGGGCCGTGTGGGAGCTGGAGCTCCTCCCTGTCCAAACATCTCACCTAGAGTCCTGGAGGTTGGGGAAGCCAACAGCTGGAGGTTTGATAGAATATAAGCGTACATGTGAAATAGAAGTCACGGTGCAAGGTCCTTCCGCCTGGTACATTTTGCTCCTTCTCCCGCCCCCCCACCCCGCCCATTCGCGTTGTGGTTTTTGTTACACGGGTCTCTCCTGAGCGCCATCTGGTGGACAGATTTCTATTAACACGTCAAACGTGGCTCCCGTTTTCCCTACAAAGATCTCCAGTTCCATTAGCCCCAGGTCTACACTTTAAGCTCCTCTCGCAGTGGCACTATGTCTTGTCTTCAATTCCTCAGCACCCTGTGCAACTGACACATTATAGGCAACCAGAAATTGTTGAAAGAGTAAATACTGATGCAGTATAAACTGAGAGTGGATACTGGAGTCAAGTTGGAACCGTTGGTGAAAGAAGAAATTGTAAATCAGGAAGGAGGCGTCCGGGTTGTGAAGGATGAGTATGTTGCCTGCCATAGAGGAATAAAACCAACTCCAGGCCAGGGAGCCTCCGCGGCCCACACAGGGAGCCCAGCAGAGTTCTCAGGGTCTCTAGGCGACTTCTGAGAGAGGTCTCTAGGCGACTTCAGGCCCTCCTCGGATAAGAGGTCACATGAGGGGCTCAGCTGTACTGTGTGTGATTTAACTTACCCCTGCCTTTTCAGCTCTGCCCTGCCCCGCCTCCAGACCGTGGGCCCCAGGGGAACCAATGGGCACGTTCCCTTGTATCAGGGACCGCTGCCAAGAGTGGGCCCAGGGGGTATGCATGGCCAGTGATGCAACATTTTCAGATTTCTCAAAAGAAATGCAAATCTTGATTATCACGCGAAATCTCCGAATTGTCCAACACTGGCTCAAGTTACTTTTGAAACACTCCACGGGCCAAAAAACAAACTTGTTTTTGACCAGTGTTAGTGACCCATCAACTAGAAGATCTCTAAGCTTCTCTCCACTCTTTTGACTCGCCGCCCACAGACACATGGCTGGTTTTTAAATAGTGTCAGTTGATAATCCTAGCTCAGTGTGAACCTCAAGGTCAGGAGTGCTCTTTCTTTGAAGTCTCAGGACGATGAACTTCTCTTTAAGGAAAACAACAGGTCGTTTCTCTTTGGGTACAATATTTCCCAGAGCAACCCTTCCCTACCCCACCCTTTCAAACCCAGCTGTCTCTTGTGCTTCTTTCTGCTGCACATCTCTGCAGTGTGTTGTGTGTTGTGTATCTGAACTAGATCCAGCCTCTACTTCACTCTTTTTCCTGGGTGCGGTCTTTCAAACTTTCTGTTTTCATTTACTTAGAAGCCTATGATGCTGTCAAATTAATCAAATTAACTTCAATCAAGCACTCTATGCTAAAGCTAGTGAATCATTTTGCCAATTGGTCTTTTAAAAGAGCAGGGTTGGGGCACCTGGGTGGGTCAGTGGGTTGGGCCTCAGCCTTCGGCCCAGGTCATGATCTCAGGGTCCTGGGATCGA
Organism: Martes martes; assembly: GCF_963455335.1. Lineage (NCBI taxonomy): Eukaryota > Metazoa > Chordata > Mammalia > Carnivora > Mustelidae > Martes > Martes martes. Next base: position 90,387,984 of record NC_137891.1, on the reverse strand, counting down.
GCCCCACATCAGGCTCTCTGCTCAGTGGGGAGCCTGCTTCCCCCCTCTCTCTCTCTGTCTGCCTCTCTGCCTACTTGTGATCTCTCTCTCTGTGTGTGTCAAATAAATAAATAATCTAAAAAAAATGAAATAAAAAGAGCAGGGTTGAATGTAGACCCCAAGACACACACACACGTAATATAATACACGTATAATTATATATGTATGTACATTATAGATTACGTGTAATGAACGTATATAATTGTTTATGTTTTACTTAAACTACATGTTTCCACCTTATTCACAGCTTGAAAGTTCTAGAGAACTCAATGTGGATAGAAAAAGTTGATGAAAAATGCCTGACCCCTTAACTCACCCTGATCCCTAACTCACAATTACATTGCTGATAATTGTGGGAAAGTTTCTTGAGTTTTCAGGCACAAGTCCCTAAGAGAATCTGACCAAAGCAACTGAGTCTTCCCTCAAAACAAAAAAACAAAAAAACACTCATAGGCATACATTTCCCAATGCCTGCACATAGATCCCTAGGAATACATAGACCCCAGGTCAAGAACTCCAGCTAGATGAATGAGGAGTAAGGCAACTGCACAGAGCCTGTAGATCTAATTTAATTTGAAACCTGTTGACCATAAACTCTCCCAAAGTACATGCCACCTTCCAGCAAAACTGAAGCAGGATTCCAAGACACACTTTTTATACTGTCTTAAGAACTTGGGGTCCTGTACCATACAAAGCTTCCCTGTGCCATTATAGCCTATTAAGATCATATCTGACCACTAAGACCTCCTATTTCTAACTTCATGCTTGGGTCCTATCTCCTCCATTTACTGTATCTCTCTTCCTTCCGCTGGATTAGGATGGGGTTGGGTCAGAACTGGGGATCTGTTAGCATCAGTGATGGGCTAACCATGAGAAGGCTGATACCCCCAAACCTGACCATTCTACTATGCTGGGATAGGTTTCAGTAATAGGGTAACTTGAGGATATCCTGAAACTAGTATCAGGAAAGTAACCAGGCAGGTGAGGGGTGCCTTGAGAAAGCCTGACAGGATATCTGGTGGGATCAGGAACCTAGCCAGGGAACCAAGGGTCTGGCCAGGACTATAATCTCTAGGATTTGGAGAAGCAAGACAGGAACTAGTATTCAAAGCTGTAGCTAAGGCAGAAAATTAGACACAGGGGAAAAAAACAGACACCTAGTCACCAGTATTACACTGGAAAGTGGTGATTTGGAAATTAAGCACATTTTCCACAAACCAAAGGATAAATTCCCAGCAGGGCTAGCAGGAGATTGACTTGATTCTAAGTCAGTGAGCTTTGGGTCTATAGCTCCTTACATCCTTCCTAGGTATCAGTTCATCTCTGAGTTAAGGATGGGGCTGACTCTAAAAGTGGGGACCAAATGGATCTACTAGAGGGTCTCAGAGGTCTTGAGGGGACAGAGAGCCAGGCAAAAACCCGAAGGAATATCACCAGCATTCCCATCTTTGGTAGTAATTTATGTAATAATCAGAGTGGGAAGTCAGCACAGAACATACCCTAAACCAGAAGTATTTAGGCTGGGGATTTTGTTTTGTTTTGTTTTATGCAATTTTTGTTTTCCATTAAGTAAGTAGAAAGATAGTAGTGTTGTGGTTATCAATATAAACTTTGGAGGTGGAATCCCTGACTTAAATCTCAACTCTGCCACGAGGTTAGCTGTGAAACATTGGCATGTGTTAAAAATCTCTAGATTCCTCATAGAGAGGTTAATATAGTCTCTATTACAGGATAGAAGGTAATATTAGTACCCATCTCATGGCATTGTTATGAGTAATGGATGAATGTGCTTATAACAGTGTCTGGCACATAATAAATACAGTATATGTTGAAATATAATAAAGAAACTGAACACATTTATGACTCAGGCCACCTCAATATGAATTCTGAGACTCCAGTGAAATCTCTTGGACAAGGAGGTGCTCAAGAAATGGTCCACCATGGTGACAGTATTGGGTTAGATTTTGGTGGTAGACATAGGACTCCAGGGACCTACTGAGATTTGGCCCTAATATAGTTGGGTCTTGGTTTCTGGAATGTGAAGGGTCTGCCTAAGGATGAAGACTAAGAATTAATCCATCAAAGGGGAGAAGCACCTGGGAAAATTCACAAGGTAATGGAATAAAACATTATTTGTCTCACACCATACAAACCCCTTGGACTTGTCAAATTTTAAGGAGGTAAAAAAAAGAACACTTGGCTTCTCCAAATATTATTTAATCCCAGTTTGAGTTTTTCAACATCAAGAGCCATGTTCAATTCTTGTTTGTATCCTTTGGTCAGCAATGTTGGGTGGTGCGGGGCGGGGGGTGGGGTTCTGCCCCACTTATTCACTAAAGACCCTGGGTGATGGGGCTTTACTATTGTCAACACATGACTTCCAAAGACTCTCTGATCTCAGCTGGCAAATGAGTAGGGGCGAGAGGTTCATGTATCATAAAATAAAATTCACCCTCTAAATGATACATTTGGTGGAGCTTTCGGTAATTGTGTACCATTGTATAACCACTGTGACAATCAAAATATAGACATTTCCAACACTCTGAAAAGTTCCTGGTGCCCCTTTATATCTGGTCCCTTCTACCAACCCTTAGCCCCAGGCAACTTTCTGCCAATAACGATAAATTTTGCCCTTTCTTCAATTCCACATAAATGGACTACAACTACAACATGTAATATCTTGTGGCATGCTTCCTTTCCTCAGCATAACCCATGTTGAGGATTGTATTAGTTGTTCACGTCTTTCTATTACTGACAGTGTCTTGTTTTATGGATACACCGTGATTTGCTAATCCATTCACAGTGAATGGACATTTGAATGAGTTCCAGTTTTTAGTTATTAGGAATAATGCTGCCATGATTTGCATACATCTTTATGTGTACATATTATTTTCATTTCTCTTGTGTAAGTACCTCAGAGTGGGACCCACTGGGTCCCAGTAGTTTTGTAAGACATCGCTGTAGGGTTTACTAAAATGGCAGTGCCATCTTGCATTCCCACCAGTAATGTCTGAGACTCTAAGTTGTTCCACATCCTTACCAATACTTGAAACTGTCAGTGTTTTTAATTCTAGCCATTCTAGTGGGTGTGGAGTTTTCCAACAATCAAACAAAGACCAACAATCTTGGTCTTTGCTTGCATGTTGCTAACTAGGGGCTGAGCATCCTTTCACATGCTTTTTTACTTTTTGTATGTTTTGTTTTGTTCAAATCTTTTGCCCATTTTTTTTTAAAGACTTTATTTATTTATTTGACAGACAGAGATCACAAGTAGGCAGAGAGGCAGGCGGAGAGACAGAGAGGAGGAAGCAGGCTCCCGGCCGAGCAGAGAGCCTGATGTGGGGCTCGATCCCAGGACCCTGAGATCATGACCATGACCAGGCAGAGCCTTAACACATCAGGTTTTTCATTATCCTCATTGAGTTGTAGGAGTTCTTTATATATCCTGAATACAAGCAAAGAGTTTACTCCTTACTATCCAGTACTTTCCAGTATCTTCAGATAGCCGTGAAATGTTCAGACTTGATAGATGTTTTGCGGGTGGGGGCGGGGGAGAGATCCTGTAGCATCTTCATTTCTCGTTACAAGAAGTGGACACTATGAAGGAGATTTTAAGGACCAGGACTGGAGTGGGGTCTCATAGATTCTGTTTGCCTTCTGTGGCTGGAATTCAGTCACATGACAACACCTAACTCCCACAAGGCTGGAAAATGTGGTCTGTCTGTGTACCTGTAGGATAATGTGTCCTAGAGAAGAACAGGATTGATGATCAGCTAACAGGGCCTGCAACAGGGGACTGAGAAGGAACATGTAGTAGCAGGAATTCTATCTAGCCTAAGAGCATGGTTAAGTTTATTTCTAGATCCTTCCACAATAAATCATCATGCCATGTATCTACTATACACTAGACACTGGGCTATAATAACTGAGACTTTACTGGACACTTACTGAGTGCCAGACATGTATGGACTCTGTCAATGTTTCTTGATTGGTGAATGGACCTCACTTCCCTAGGGTGGCCTGAGGAATACTATCCTCAGCTTTCACTGCTGCTACTGTGTGATGACGGTGTGTCTAACGATGCCTCCCAAACTTGCCAGCCCCAGCAGAAGCAGGATTGTGAGTAATGAGGCTGCTTGCCAAGCACTCTTGTTCCCCCAAGGGGAAAGGATCACTGGAGAAACAGAGCATTATTAATATCTCCCGAACTTCAACAAGCTAGTTTTTCCACTCTCTGAGGTTAATTATTTGTGGGTTTCTGTTGACCCTCAGGGGTTTGGGTAAGCTTCCAGCTTACAAGCTGTCCCTTTGGTCTCTACTATATATCTTTATCAAACTCATGACTACCCATGGCACTCATTCTAGAACATTCACAGACCTATAGCTGCTCTTTCAGAAAATTTCCTGTCTTGCCTCATGGTTTTGCCAGACTTACTTATAATACCCCTTTGATTTTTCAAATGGATTGGAGATGCTGCCTGTTATTACCTCTCTGTATGAAGTATCTAGACACAAAATATGTATAATAATAATAGCTAACCCTTGGTGGGCACTGTTGCTCACAAGCTGCTTCCATTTTATTCTATTCAGTCCACCCTCAACACATGAGTCATTTGGATGACCAGTGGTACAGTTACTCCCTTATTCACAGGCTTAATTTATCTTTTTCCTCACCCTACTCTCTTGTCCCGAAGGTTACCCACATTGAAATAGTCCAGAGACATTCAGTAACAAAAACCAGTGAGAGAAGCAAAAGGACCAGACAATACAAAGGTGATCTAAGGCTCCATAATAATTCATACCTGAATGCTGTCCACACCTAGAGTCCCTCTTACATATTCCAGATAAAACCCATGACCAAATCAACTGTCTACCCCTTCCCTGCTTCCCTATCTCTTTTGGGATAATATGCACACTCCTCGATTGCAGGGTTATTCCTAACCTGGCCAGTGTCCTCCTCCTGGCTCATTACAAATCACTTTCCCTTCCCATCCTACGCTCCAATATTACAGATCCATTTGCCCTTTCCAGAACACGTCATGGTTTCTCACACACTGGTACTTTTAGGCATCCCATTCCCTCTGCATAAAGTGAGATGTGTTTACTAGACTGCTCCTGTGGGCTTTCAGGGTTCAGCTCCACGTCCCCAGCACCAGGACGTCCTCGGCCCAGCCTCACAACCCTGCCAGCTGATCTGCTTTCTACCAGCGCCTCTGAGACCTTGTTCACCAGAGCACTTCCCACACTTTTCTGCAACAATGTCACCAATTGCGGCGCCTGGGTGGCTCAGTTGGTTAAGCCTCTGCCTTTGGCTGGGGTCATGATCCCAAGTTCTGGGGGGATTGAGTCCCACATCCCCACATCAGGCTCCCTGCTCAGTGGGGAGCCTGCTTCTCCCTCTCCCTCAGCCCCTCCCCTCTGATCCCGTGCACATGTGTGCACTCTCTCTCTCTCTCTCTCAAATACATAAATAAAATCTTAAAAAAAAAAAAGTCACTGATTTACCCGAACGTGTGACCTACTCACTGCCAGCTCCTCAAAGCTACGAAGCTACGAATTCTTTTTTATTTAAATAGAGCCATAAATCTGAATAAACAAATATATGAATAATATTTACACCATATGCTTCAACTCTTTGGTTTGTTTGATTTGTAGTTGGGGTGACTTTTATAACTCTGTACAGATGGGCAAGGCAAGAAGAGACATGGGATAAAGGAAAGAGCAATGAATAAAACGCTACAAGAAAAACAGTTTCAATGAAAACAGTTCCAGACTACAAGAAAATAAACACATTGAACACATTGGCCTTTTTTTTTTTTTTTTAAATCAAGTATGTACTCTTCAAACACACCCAGAACAGTAGGGGGCTGTATTTTCTCATCACGGAACAGTCATAACAAATAACAATTGTTTAGGATGCTTGCGTTCAAAGCACGTTCCCTTTATTTTTTTCAGGACCTGTTCACAACGACTCTGTTTTCAGATGACAACAATGAGCTGTGTAGAGGAGAAGTGATTTATCACAGATCCAATAGCCACAGTACGGCCAAATTGAAAGTCTATCAACTTTAATGATCAGATCGCTGATTTATACCTTCTCTGCCTAGAAGAGAAGGTAAAAAGAGTCTCTGTTTGCCTTCCAGAGAATACAGACACATAAACGATTACGCACATATATTAGACATTGTCTAGTAACTTGTTATATAGATGGTTGGAGCAAATTGCTAATGAGCATATAATCGTGGACTTGACTCTAAAATTTACCAGTTAGCTTATCTTTCTTTCCTCCCTATCAACAGCCTGAATCCTGCATCAAACTCTAAATTAAAAACCCCTCTGTGACATAAAAGGTTTTTACCATGACCTCCTTTTCCAAACGAATCTCCTTTCTTTTCCAACAGAAAGCATCTGCTACAGGCAGGCCAACCTCCACCCTCTCCCCAACTTCACCTCCACCAATCTCTAATTTCTGTTGCTGCTTCCACATTTGTGCTTAGAACCCTCCAGAAAGGCTCACTCTGTTTCACTGCCCATGCTATCCTATCCCACCCTATCTTACCCCTTTTTAAAGGCCCGGTACACCATTCCATGAAGTCTTCCAGAAATGATAGTCCCTGATTATCTATCCCACCTCTGAGCAAACCACCAAACAAATGATCCATGGTGCTTAAAAATAACAATAATAACATAATGTCTTACTAGTTTTCCTATTGTCAACGCTGACTACAGCTCATAACGAAGCCTCCAGTAAATCGTTGTCCTATGAAAGAATAGGGTAATGATTTTATTTAAGACCACTGTGCTTTACCTGGTTTCCCCACTTCTGCCCTGGCCTGGAATCTCTCTCCAGACAGTAAGCTGAGGCAATCATAGGGCTTTTGTTATTGGCTTCTTAACTCTCAGAGATCACTGTCTTTTGATCTAACATCCAGGGTCTTGAAAACCATTGTTTCATGTATTTGTCTTTTGTTTTGGTTGTTTCAGGTAAGGGGTAAACCTGGACCCTGTTACTCCATGGTGGCCACCAGCAGAAGTCCTATGCAGCTTCTTTGAGCCTCGATTGTTCGTCTTTGAAATGGGGTTGATAGTATCAGTTTGTTCTGCCTTACTGAGTCATCACCGTGTTATGAACTACATAGTTCCTACATAAGTATACGATCTTGTTTGGAGAGATGAAATGTGCATACAGATAACTGTGAGAGAAGTAATATTAAGATTGTATCAGTCATTTGCACTTTAGTGAGAATGGTTAATCGGAGATTTTACTCAAAAAGATTCAAAGTTGACACTAGCATTAAAGATAGCAACCCGGTTTTGCCCCGGGCATTTTACTCTCTATAATACAAGATAAAGATTATATAGAAGAATAAGTCTAGATAAGAGTAATGTGGTCAATGAATTATTCCAGATTACCCTAAAACACAACATTAAATGTTTCTATGAGACAGTAAAAGAACTGGACCTCAGTGGAAAAGACTACTACCTCTTTGAAGATTTGAGGACTTAGAGAGAGAGAGCAACTCTGGCCTGAAAAGATCAGAAGGTGACGTAAGAAGAGAGAAGAGTAATTCCAAGGTCAGGATTACAAATGGGGCGTTTGCTGTCTGGAAGAGCAATGAAGTGAAGAACCGGGAGAAAAGAAAGATTAATTCCTACAGTACAGCCAATGCAATGTGAATAAATGGAGACTTTGAATTTGTAACTCATGTGTCCCATATATATTTGGATTCTGAAATCTCCTGGGTGCTGTGCTGTAGAAGTAGTGACCCTTAGGTTTGAAAGATGTTGAGGAAACCTGACCTTGGGTGGGGAGAGGACCCTGGCACCTTCACTCTTTTGGTTGATTGCCATGCACACAGGTAGTGGCATTGAAGACGAAACGGGCATCTCTAAGTAGACACCAGACGGAAACTTTCATCTCATTTCATCCTGTCATTATCAAAATGAATCGGAGAGCTGTGGAGGACAGAGCTACTTTCCTGTTAATGCCTCAGTCAACTCAGGCTACTACAGACTGGATGGCTGAAACGAGAGTTATTTCTCACAGTTTTGCAAAATCGGGGTGCCACTATGGCTAAGTTCTCGGTGAGAGCCCTCTTCCTGGTTTACAGACGGCTATTTCCGTGCTGGTCCTCACATGGCAGAGAGCACGATCTGATCCCTTACCCCCTCATAAGAATATCAGTCCCAACATGGGGGCTCTGTCCCCGTCACCTCATTAAAATCTAACTACCCCCTTCAAAGGCCCCATCTCCAAATACCATTACTTTGGGGTTAGGGCTTCAATATATGGATTGTTAGGAAGACATAAACATTCAGTCTACAGCATGCTCCAAAACCTTAGCACAATCCTCCCCCCCCCAAAAAAAAAACATGGGCTCCAAGGTCAGGTTTCTTCAACATCTTTCAGACCTAAGGGTCACTACTTCTACAGCACAGCACCCAGGGGACTGGCTAGCGGCATTGAGGGATCAAACTGCACCTTCTCTAGGCATTGGTCACAGTGCTTGAATCTTCAGAGGTGTGTCAGAAGACTGTACTGAGAGCCCCAGAAGATTTCTATATTTAAATGTAGCTTCCAGGTTCTTACATTACATTAAATTTTGAGAGGCTGAGTTTCCTGGTTCTTGCCCCTTACCTCCCTTGGACTAGGCTGCTGGTGCTCACCATGATGATGCCAGAGTCTCTACCAGTGATGCAGCCAAAGGTCTGGAAGGCACTGGAGGGACGCCTGACAGGCCCTGCTCTCCCATGGTTCACAACACAACCCTGGAACTGGCTGGGGGATGGGCAGCACCTTGCCCTTCCTTCATATCCTCTTTCCTCTCTGGCCTCCGGCATCCTTTATCAGCTAACCGGGAAATAGATGCTTGAGCAGTGAGAGGAGAAGGTAGGAAATTGCTCAGATCCCATCCACCCTGTCTCATTTAGGCTTAACTAGGACTACCTAGGAATTTTGTTTATTTGTTTGTTTTAATGTTAAATTCCCCTGGCTAATAAGAAGCAAGGTTGGGAGGGGTCCGCTATTGTTCCTTCTACCCTTTCTGTCTTCTAAAATTTCTTTGTGCTTCACTGCTACTTAATCTCTCTGTCTGGATGAGATTTTGTTGTTTTCCTTTCTCGTGGTTTCCAAGTGTGCTAGTTTTCTGTTGTGCTTAACAAATCATCACAAAATCGGTGGCTTAAAACAACACACGTTTATTCTCTTGGAATTGTGGAATTCCAAAGACAGAAATCAGTTTCCCAGGCCTAAAGGCAAGGTGTCAGCAGCGCTGGTTCCTCCCAGAAGCTCTAGGCTAGAACCCATGCCCTTGCCTTTTCCAGTTTCTAGAGGGCCCCTGTGTATCTGGCTTGAGGCCCTTCCCCCATTTTCAAAGCACATCATTCCAATCTCTGATTCCATCACCACATGGCTACTCTCTCCTGGGTCCCCCTGTGCCCCTCTGTGAGGACTCCTGTGATTCCATCACTCCACCCAGACAATCCATGATCATCTTCCCCCCACCCCAAACTCTGTAGCATAACCACATCCGCAAAGTCCTTTCTACCATATAAGGTAGTTTCCGGTTGTGGGCATTAGGGTGTGGACATCTCTGGGGAGCCATCATAGACCAGCTTATCAAACCAAGATTCACACTTCTCGGTAAATACCAATGTCTCAGACAATTTCTCAGGCAACACAGAATCCTGATTTCTGCCTGTCATCAATAGTTACAACGTTCGAGGGCACCTTGAAGAGGCCACTTTTGGGAAACAGGCTTGAGCAATGGACACCTGAGCAAGGCAGAAGGCCCCACTGTAACCACCAAGCTGAAGGCAAAGGGACTCATTAAACGACCCACCTCAAAATGGCCATTGATCTTAATTGGTTACTGTTGTAACCAATTACAATAAGCACAGTTCCTAGAATAACCAAAAAAATGGGAAATTCCCTATGTCCCCATACCATCTCACTCTGCCGTAGAGCAGCAGCCTCTCACCACAACCTGGTTGTAGATAGTCTCTCCTTAGCTCTCCTGCCCACTGCTGGCTTACAGCATATTCAATAAACTTTTTCTTTTGTTTTGCCTCAAGCAAATTCTTTCATCAATGGTCCTGTCGGCCCCAACCCAATTGGGATGCCCCACATTTGGTGATCCCCCCATCCAATCAGAGTACCCCACAGGGATGACTGGTTCAGTTGATAGAGCATGTGACTCTTGATCTTGGGGTCATGAGTTCAAGCCCCACATAAGGGTAGAGTTTACTTAAAAAAAAATAGCTGATGAAATGAATGCCTATTGTATTGTTTCTTTTTTTTTTTTTTTAAGATTTATTTATTTATTTGAGAGAGAGAGCATGCAAGCATGGGGCGGGGAGGAGCAGAGGGAGAGGGAGAGAGAGAATCTTAAGGAGACTCCGCGCTGAGCACAGGGACACATGTAGGGCTGGATCTCATGACCTTGAGACCAAGCCAAAACCTGACCTCAGCCAAAACCAAGAATCAGACACCTAACTGACATTGCCACCCAGGCACGCCGGTATTGTTATTTCTAAATTGAGTATACTATTTTAGAGAAAGGAGGACTTTTTATTTTATTTTGAAAAATGTGAGGACAGCACAATTAGAAGTCTGACTAGAGATTTAAGGAAATGCTATAGTCATAACTTTACAACCTACTGTCATGTAACTTTTGGTAAGTCATTTTACTTCTCTAAATTGTAAAGCTGGGCTAAATATGTGTCTCAGACTTACCAAAAAATAGTGGCACCTATACCATAGAATTGTGAAGATTTCTTGAGTTATAATTAGCTAGCACTTTAAAATGATCAATAAATATTTGTATTATCACAATGACTATTTTTCACGTTGTTACCATGCCTAATCCATGTAAATATGGGCATCTAACAAGAGTTTCGTGGGATCCTAGGAGGCCCAGGAGTAGGCTATAAAAGGTATGTGAATCCCAAAAACTGTATGCACAATTTAGAAGGTGAGTGGGTTTGTAGCTTTTCTCAGATTCTTATAGAGTTCAGTGACCTAAAAAGGTTTTGAGACATTGTAGTTAAAAGTATTGAGAAGAGAACCTGAGATCTCAGAGGGAAGCTAGTGTTGTGTCGATCAGAGTTTTAGAGACTACCACTAGCCTAACTCACAAGAGACAAGAATATAAACCCAAATTCTCCTACAAGGGAGGAAAATTTTTCATCTACTCCTCTAGATTTGGCTGGCCTATTAATTAAATTCACATAAGACAGATTAACAGGAGAAAAAAATATATGTATGTGCCAAAGCCCTATTAGAATATGAGACCCAAGGTCAAATCATGTGATAGATTATATACCCTCCTGAGCTAAGGAATAGGATAGAGGCCTGAGCTTCAAAAGGGAGGAGAGTAATTCACAGGATGGTAAGAAGAGCAAATGTTTCGTAATTTGTTGTTGTCCTGCCATGTGGATAGGTCTTTCAGATAAGAAGTCGTCTCTGGTATTAGTTCTTTTTCTTGAGACTGCTGGGTCCTGATTGCCTTCAGTTCCAAATAATCCACATGCCATAGTGCATATTTTGGGGCCAAATACTTTGCTCCCCCTTACTCTTGTGTTCATGAACAGGGAGGTTGTGTATCTAGTGACTATGCCTACTTCCCTCAACCCTTGTTGCTTGACAGCATTCTCCTGTTGACAGGAGCCCTTCAAAACACAACCTTTTGGGGAACCCTCCTACACTGTAGGTGGGAATGCAAGCGGGTGCAACCACTCTGGAAAACAGTATGGAGATTCCTCAAAAAGTTGAAAATAGAGCTAGCCTATGACCCAGCAATCCAACTACTAGGTATTTACCCTAAAGATACAAATGTAGTGATCCAAAGGGGCATGTGCACCTGAATGTTTATAGCAGCAATGTCCACAATAGCCAAACTATGGAAAGAACCTAGATGTCCAACAACAGATGAATAGATAAAGAAGATGTGGGATATACATACAATGGAATACTATGCAGCCATCAAAAGAAATGAAATCTTGCCATTTGCAATGACGTGGATGGAACTAGAGGGTATTATGCTGAGCAAAATAAGTAACTAAGAGAAAGACAATTATTATATTATCTCCCTGATATGAGGAAGTTGAGAGGCAACATGGGGGGCTTGGGGGGCAGAAAAAGAATAAATGAAAAAAGATGGGGTCAGGAGGGAGACAAACCATAAGAGACTCTTAATCTCACAAAACAAACTGAGGGGTGCTTGGGGGAGGGGGGTAAGGAGAGGGTGGTTGGGTTATGGACTTTGGGGAAGATATGTGCTATGGTGAGTGCTGTGAAGTGTGTAAACCTGGCGATTCACAGACCTGTACCCCTGGGGCTAATAATACATTATATGTTAATAAAAAATTTAAAAAAATATTTAAAAAAAGAAAAAAACCCAGCCTTTTGGCTTCTGCCTGTTTCCCCTTTTGCCACAGGACCTGACAATGGGATCTGGTGAGAAACAGATCCACTCAGCAATCCTTTACTGAAATCAGGGTATCTGGAAAATAAAATAGGTATTCAGAAGAACAGCAAAGGAAAGGAGTTGCAGAATCAGAAGGGATTTTTTTTTTATATAAACTATGATAAAATCTGGAGAATTCTCCCTGTACCACATCAAAGTACACCTTGCTACTGACCACACCTGTCTGTCACATGCAGTCTTCCTCTCTTCTGGAACAGTGCTGGGTAAAAGCCAAGACTCACCTTGGATCATCTTTTTGAACACGCAGACCAGCCTTTCCATTAATATATTCTTCCTGCAGAAAAATTACAATACAACTGATTAGCTAAGAGGATTTTTTTTTTCTTTTTAATATTTGGTAGTATTTGGATGAAAGAGTATTCTTCTCTTAATTTTGATCTGGTTGTTCCCAAAACTTTTTCAGACATTTACCAGCTCTCAGGATGGGTTCCTTTCTCAGGTGGTTAACTTCATCCATTCATTGATTCCTATTAGTTTCACTGTCAAGAGCTGCCTTTTCAACTTCTCTTTTTTTTTTTTTTTTTTTAAATATTTATTTATTTGACAGAGATCACATTTATTTATTTGACAGAGATCACATTTATTTATTTGACAGAGTAGGCAGAGAGGCAGGCAGAGAGAGGAGGAAGCAGGCTCCCTGCAGAGCAGAGAGCCTGACGTGGGGCTCGATCCCAGGACTCAGGGACCATGACCCGAGCCCAAGGCAGAGGCCTCAACCCACTGAGCCACCCAGGCGCCCCTACCTTTTCAACTTCTGACTGTGCTTTACTGAGTCGTTCCAGGAGCCAAACAAGGGACCCACCTCTCTGCTAATTGTTATTGTCATGGTTTTCACTGTCATCATTATCATAATGACAATCGAAACAGCACTGTAAAAAGCAGTCTTTTGGTGTAAAATATAGAATGATCATTTTAAAACTTAATACTTTCCCCTCCTTATAACTAAACTTCAGTGGTTTCCCATCCTACTTCAAATAAAATCTAACCCCCTCAGCCTGGTGGAGTGGTCAGCTGTTGGTGTTGCCAGCCTGCCCGCCGATCCCCACTCCCCTTCTTTTGGCTTAGCACCCTGAAGCTTTCTCTGGGGACCCACTTTCCTCATAGTCTTTGCATATATTCCAGATGGAACTTTCCTCAGATGTGAAGTGGGTGCTTTCCTCAGGACTGACCAGTCAGCATATCCACTGCCCCGGCCTCAGGGATAGGTTCAGGGATGGAACCATGACCCCCGTTGACCCAATGAGGATCAGGTATGAGAATATTGTGGCGGGCATCTGGGTGGCTCAGTCATTAAGTGTCCACCTTCGCTTGGGTCATGATTCCAGGGTCCTGGGATCAAGCCCCGAGTCGGGCTCCCTGCTGCATGGGAAGCCTGCTTCTCCCTCTCCCACTTCCGCTGCTTATGTTCCCTCTCTTGCTGTCTCTTTCTCTGTGTCAAATAAATAAATAAAATCTTAAAAAAAAAAAAGAAAGAAAGAAAATACTGTGGCAATTCTTAGAAAATGAGTACAATCTTCTAGGATTGCAAAACTGCCTAGAATTTTTGACTGAATCTTACAGTCTTTGTTAACTGGTGACATTCTTGCCACATCTTGCTTTTCTGGAAATGAAGCGAAGTCAGATAAAACAGAGAAGGGGAGAGAGACAGATTGCCAATGACACCAGTCTGAGCTCATTTCTGTCTACATTTGATCTTCTCAGACACCTCGAGCCAGTTTAAACTGAGTTTTTAATTTGTATCCACAGAAGTTCAGACTATTTACATGGCCTGAGTGCTCTGTCGTCTCTTGATCTCTGTATCTCATCTCGTGCCTCATTCCCCCTTTCATCTCTGTATGACAGATGATCTTTCCTACCCAAGTGACTTTATTCTTACTGTCCTTTTCCCCCTGAATATTCTTCCAAATGTTCTCCCCTGGCTCTTCCTCCACCTTCAGATCTCAGCTTAAGTGCTGCTCTTCTCAGAGATTTTACTGACCGTCCGACTGGGCTGCACACCGCACACACACTCATATGCTAGACCACGAGTCCCCGGAGGGCAGGCACCGAGTGTGACTTGTTCAGCATTGTTATCCCGGGCCGTGGCATTGTGCCCGGCACACAGTAAGTGCTACAGGAATATCTGGGAACAAGTTCTTTGAATGTGCCAGACTTGTTCTGCTTTGCCCTCTGCCTAGAATTCTCTTTCCTCCACTCTTTGCAAAGTGACTTATTTCAGTGTCAACAGAAGTATCTTTTTCTTGGAAAGCCCCTTCCTGGTTGTAAAGTCTAACATGAATGCCCCCACATCCCAGCCTCTCTATCATGTCGCTCTGTTTTGTATTCTTCATCATACTTTCACATCCTGAGGTTATCTTGTTCCATTTTTCACTTATTTATTTTCTGGCTCCAAACAGAACACAAGCTCCATGAGAGCAGGGACCATGTTTGTCCCCTTCAAAGCTTCATTCCCAGCACCCTCAGCAGTGCCCGCCACATAACAGGTTCTCAATAAATATGTATTGGCTGTCTGATTGAATGAATGAATGAATGAATGAATGAAAGCCAAGCATTACAGATTGGACTCATGTGAGTGCTTTGAATATTGTCACAACAATCCTATGAAGTAAGCCTTTTCCTATTAGCCCCATATTACAGAGAAGAAAACTAAGTCTAAGAGAAACTGTGTAATTTGCCCAAGGTCACATAATCAGTAATTTCAGAAGCTGGGATTCAAATTCAGATGTGCCTGTTTTGCAGATGACAATTCATCATCTACTTATCAAAACATGTTTTATTACTCCTAATGTGACTTTGGAGATCACAGCCAGGCTCCAAGTAAAAAAATAGGATTCCTACCTCTCCCCTTTCCCTCTCTCCCATGGACCTTATCCTATAAAGACAGAGTAGCTGGACCGGTGTGGCTCCTGCCCCCTCAGATGTGTGTGGTGGGGCCTGGTGGGCTCACCACTACACAAGGAAGCAGGGGAGGGCACATTATTTGTGGTTTCAGCTCCAAAAGACAGAACTAAGCAGGGGCTGGCCTGGGCTGCCACTAGGACCTTTCTCCTAAACTCACTAATCAGAATGTCTCTTTTCCCAAGGGGCTGGGGCTCAGGGAGGGGAGGGAGTGAGGGGTCTTAAGAGAATGGCAGAATTATTTTCCTAATACTTCCAAGAAGGCCAAAGTTCCTATTTTATGGATGGAAACCATAACATGGGGTGGGGGAGATAATATTTCCTCTGCTCCTAGGCTGATTGTACAAGCAAAATCCTCCACTTACAGTGGATGTTGGAGGTAGGGGTGAAGGGTGGGAATGAGGTGGAGGAGGGGGGGTGGTGCAGAGAGATATCTCCATTAGCAGTGCCAGAGTTCAGCTCAGCTAATGTAAGCAGGTCCCACCTAAAAAGTCACTCAGGGCCACTGTATTACTTTGGAGTGTGGTTCAAACTCCTCCCCAGGGCAAGGCCCCTGCTGGGCAGCCTGACCTTTCTGCACTTTGGTTTCCGGGACCCCTAGGCATCTCCTTCAGCTAGTCTTCACGCCCTGGGCCTTCTCTCCTTGGTTATTTCAAGATTAGACAATTGACAAAGAGCAGCTTGAAGGCAGATAATGTTTTACTTATCACCATATCCTCAGGTCTTCTCAGAGTCCTGGCCTTCTTGGAGCATCAGAGTGTCTTATGAAAGGCAGCGTTGCTGGAAGCCTTCTTGGTGCTCCCAGGCGAAGCTGGGTGTTTCTCAGGACCAGGGCACACGCTGGCTGAGGATAGCTCACTGCTGGATAAACTGAATTCTCATTCACCTAGGAGCATGCCTAACTCTGCTTCGGATCCTAGAGGGCCTTAAATAATCCCAAATGGATTCCACCCCCCAGCCCCCCCAACCCTCGGCCCCGCCAGTATTACCAGAAAGAGGGGCATAGGATAGGCACGTTTTGTTGTGGGGTTTAAACATAAAGGAGTTCAGAGCTGGGAAGTGTCTCCTCGGTCATATACAAATTATATCAGACTGACATCATATAACCTTTTGTCTTTTCCTAATTAGAAAGAAAGTGGAGGAAGAGGAGAACAGGGAACTTGAACGCAAATTCTGGCTGCTTTGAATGCATCCTGGTCCCTGTTCTCTTTCAAACTCATAATTCTCAAGGCATCGTTCATTTGTAATTAAGCACTGCTTTGTGAGGTCTCAGGAAGTTTCCTACTGGTTTTCAGTACGTAATTTTCCGTGTCTGCCTTTGGTACCCTCGGTGTCAGCCCACCAGAGGATGTCCCAGCCCCTTCAGTATCCAGGACGGTGCCTTGCACATAATAGGTGCGTGCAGTAAATGCATGTGAAGGAATTACTGAGTACGTTCTTCGGAAGAAAGAAGTGAACCTGAAACATTTCTCTCAGGGTGAGATATGAATCAGCTAGTCAGCGCAAATTGTGTTTCCATGCTCAACAGGTGTAGGCAACGGCTTTTGCTGAGATTGAGAAATTCATCGCTGGAGAATAATAAAGTGGGCGGGGAACTGAAGGCTCGAGCCTCGGGGAGGAGGCGGAGTCTCCGAGAGTTTGAGTATTTTCGTCCAATCAGAAGGAGGCGGTAGGAGCAGAAGGGGGAGATAAAAGGGGGAGCGGGAGATCAAGAATCCTGCCCAGTTACACCAGCCCGGCAGCCGGAACTACAGCTTCTTAGGTGCTTCTGCCCCGCGAGCGAGCGGCCGACTCCGAGGCCGACTCCAGCATGGCCTTTGCAAATCTGCGGAAAGTGCTCATCAGTGATAGCCTGGACCCTTGCTGCCGGAAGATCCTGCAAGACGGAGGGCTGCAGGTGGTGGAGAAGCAGAACCTGAGCAAAGAGGAGCTGATAGCCGAGCTGCAGGTAGGACGAGCGGGAGAGAGACAAGGGTTCGTTGGCATCTCCTGCAGAAACCCGCCGGCCCGCGCCAGGGCCCGCGCGCCCCGCCCCCACTCCCCGTCCCCTGTTCCAGTCAATCCTGGGGCCTCCCGAGATTGGGGGCTGGGGGAGGGAGAAGCAAACTGCGGCGAGCTGCAGGATGCAAACTTTGCGTTCAGTTTGCAACCGCGTGTTTCACGTTAGCTCGCCTCCTGCGAGCGCTGCGAGTGCAGGCTGCTCCAACTGGCCCTGCGGGCTGCCCGCGGGATGCCAGCGCGCGCCTCCCCAGAGCCTTCGCGCACAGTGGCCCTGGCAGCCCTGCACGGCGGGGGGAAGGGGCGCCAAAGGGGCTTCCGCGCGGGGCGTCCAGGGACCTGCGATCCTTCCCGGACTAAGTCCTGCTTAGTCCGGCCGAGTCCAGCTTTCCCGGGGGCCCCAGCCTGTCTCGTTGCAGCTGGAGAGGCTGCCCGCAAGGCGGCTGGGCTAGGGCAGCAAACGCCGTACCCGCTTTTCGTCTGATGCAAGACCGCCGCGAGTTTTCCCCGCCCCTCGGCCTCCAGGGAGCCGTCGGAGGAAGTGGGGGGGGGGCAGGCGGGGGGCGCCGGAGGTCCCCGGGCCGCCCACGCAGCCCCCACCCCCCGCCCCCTCTCAGGGATTCGGGCTTAGTTCCTGCCCGCCTGCCCCACCGTTGGCCTCAGTCGCTGGTCAGGAATTAGACTCCGATCCCAAACGCCCCCAGGAAATTTCTGTTTCTTGGCAAATCATTCTCAGGCATGTATCAGTCTGTCGTGCTGCATAGTTGGCGCCGTCTACTTCAGATCTTTCTCTCCCTGTTCTAAGGGTCCTGTTGTAAGATTTGTGAGGTTTCTCTCCCATGTTTGTAAGGTGGCCTCGTGCAGGACATTGACTTTGTGAGCTCGTGACTCCAGTTCCCGCACCCAGCACGCCGGGGGCTGATGTCCCACGTTCAGTGAATTCTCTTTCCCACAGCCCCGCTCTGCCTACTACCAACCTCGCTCGACCCCGCCCACTTCCACCCCCTCCATTTTCTCCCCAGAGGGCCCCTTGAATGACACCACAGAGGCAGCTGTGCCGGAACCACATGGAAACTGTGCTCCCTTATATCTGCTGCCGTGTTTCTCCACGGTGCGGCCCCCCACCCCCACCCCCTCCACCGCCATGGTGCTGTATCTGAGTGCTTAGAGAGTATGTCCCGTACTGTCCTGTACTTAGAGAAGCATCTGAGTCCCTGCCTTCGGAAGCTTGTGGACTAGTTAGGGAGCCTGGCCAACACCCCCAGGACACTCCAGGATTGAACAGATGGCACAGTACTTGAGTGCCAAGGGAGACCACCCAGCAGCCTAGCCCCTGCCTGCTCTGCTGCTCTGAAAATAGAGAAAAGGGGGATGATTAACCCAAATGGGGGCGGGGGGACGGGGTCACAACCTGATCCTTGGAGCGGAATGGATGGGAGGCAGGCACCTTCTGCTTGTCCCCCCCTCTTTTTTTTTTTTTTTTAAGATTTTATTTATTTATTTGTCAGAGAGAGAGAGAGCGCAAGCGAGCATAGGCAGACAGAGTGGCAGAGGGAGAAGCAGGCTCCCTGCGGGGCAAGGAGCCCGATGTGGGACTCGATCCCAGGACGCTGGGATCATGACCTGAGCCAAAGGCAGCTGTTTAACCAACTGAGCCACCCAGGTGTCCCTCCCCCCCTCTTTTGTATGCGTGTTGTCAGTGGCCTTGGCTCAGGGCAATGGCCAGAATGCAGTGCTGTGGCCTCTAGAGCTGCCTCTGACCCTCACCTCAGCCAGATTGCCAGAGCACCAGGTTGGGACGAGTGGCCTCACTTGCGGCTTTGCAACTTTCTTGTGGAAATTAGAAATCTGAATTTGTATGATTTCTAGGGAGGGGGCAGGTGGGATAAAGGCAGAACTGAGAAGAACGGGAGTCCTCTCCAGCAGTGGGGGGGTTCTGTGAAGTCGTAAAGTTGGCTGGGTGGGTTGCTGGAGTCTAGCCTGCAACTTGGAGGACATTTTAAAGGCACTGAAAACTCCAGGCAGGAGAGGAGGGAGGAGTGTTTGTCTGCTGGCTGGTGTCATGGCTGGGCTGTGAGGGGACCCCCCAGCCTTCGGTCTGTCTTTGTAAAACATTTGCTTCAGAATGCAGGATAGCCCACCTGGGCAGCCCACTGGAGGGGCCACATGTCCACACTGTGTCTTTTCATTCTGGGTGGAGAGGTGTCTGCATTAGTGCCCCTTGCCTTTGCCCACTGAAATCTTTAATACCGCCGGACGCTTGAGCACATTGCCTGCCCAGGCCTGGCCTCTGTTCCCACACCTCGGTGTTCTGGGCAGACACGGTCTGCTCTCGCTCACTCCGTGGTCTGGAAGTACAGTTACCACCTCCCCCCTCCCCCAATTGAGAATGGTGCTTTTCAGACTCCAAGCAAGTCATCGCACATTGGTGGGTAGTGATGTTGGTTTACTGGGTCGTGATTAGCATTTTAAAAAACAAAATAAGAACTATCTGGAAGTGAGGCAGATAGGCTCAGTAGGGTGCCCTGAAATTTGTTTCAGTTATGTGGGTAGTGGTGGTGCCTGTGTGGTTTATGAGTATAAAATCACAACTTAAACATATGTTTCTTACTGTAAGTCTTAGTCAAAAAAATTTGGAAAACACTGGCTTGGAACAGTGGAGCATCGTGTTCAGAATTCACAAAACTCTTGGACTCTCAGCTTGAGGATTCTTTTTCTCCCTCTGCCCCTGCTCCTGCCCCAGTGTGTGCACTCCCTTTCTCTCTAAGCTAAAAATAAATGAATCTTTGAAAAAAATTAGCAAGTTCTCAGCCCTTGCACTAGGGCTTAATTTGCAGAAGTTAAATAGACATCGGCTAAATCAGAAACATGCATATTGTGTCAAACAGTTCCTTCCCGCATTGCCTAGCTGGGGAACAATGACCTGGAGAATTTGGCTTTGTGTCTGATTTAAGTTAGAGGCACCCGCCATGCTAGAGTCCCCCTCAGGGCCAAGTCTGTCGTCCTCGTCCTGGGGAAAGGAAGCGTGTTTGAACTTGAGAGATGTGAATGGCTTTCTACTACTGAGTTAGCATAGTTTTTCTGGAACAACTATAAATCCAGCAGAAGAGTGGCCATTTTCCAGCTCTAAGGCAGCTGCGGAAAGCAGTTGAGAGCAGAATGGGTGAGGTTTTGAAAGGGGCCAAAATGGCCTGCAGGACACGGGAGAAAGAAAGTCGTAGTCATGGCAGACAGCACTGAGGATGTGGGAGGATGTGCAAAGGCCGGCAGTTTGCATAAGTAGAGTAGAGGAGCAGGCAGCTTGGGGCCAAGTCTGGATGGATGTTGTGACCTGAGGAGGGGATGGTATGGGGGGAGGGGGGATAGGGGTTTTGAGGGGTCACCAATATGTGCTGATCGAATGTATCACTTGGTGTTGCAATTGAATGAACTGGGGGGTGGCAGAGGGTGTTAGGAGACCTTGAAAGCTAGTGGGTCCTGGCAGGTGGGATGTCGCGCTCAGTGTGGGTCCAGATCGACTGAAGGGGAGTCTCAAAAGGCAGATTCCCTGCTTGGGACTGGGGAGATCTGAATGAACATCTCTACTGGTCCGACTGGAGACTCTTCAGACTTCTGGCTTCAAAGTAACCTGGTCTAGGGAGTAAGCATCAAGGCTGAGCCTGTTCAAGGCTAGTCGTGATGTTTCTGTGCTTGTCCTAGGCCTGCGAGCTTGGGGTAGGGTCCTGGAGAGCCTGCAGCCCCCACTTTGGAAAGCAGATTCCTAAGGTTTGGGGAGGGTGGTGGTGGCTTTTGGAGAAAGCATTCAAGGAGGCCAGATTCTTGGGGCCCCTCGGAAGAGGACTTGGGCCTCAGATTTGGGCCCAGGAATTTGATACTAGAGCGTCAAGGTGAGAAGATCATGACCCTTTGGGTGGTCCTGCTCCAGGCCTGCTTCTTGTCAGCTGGCCCTTGGTCCTGGACTGATCATTTCCAAGGAAGCTTGACATCCTCAGTGTGTTACCAGTGACCCGAGGTGCCAGAGCTGGCGGTGAAGGAGTGCACCGTGAAAATGTGCTCGCACACCACCAAATTGCTCTCTCTGGGTTGTGCAATTTATACTCCTTTTTCCCTGCACTCTAACCGACATTGACTATTACCATTTTTCGTTTTGTCAATATGATGCCTGAAAAATCCCACGTTTTAAAATCTACATTTTATTATTTTTTTAAAGATTTTATTTATTTATTAGAGAGACACAGAGATAGCAAAAGAAAGCACCATGACTGGGAAGGAGAAGAAGCAGACTCCCCGCTGAGCAGGAAGCCTGATGCTGGGACTCGATCCCAAGACCCTGGGATCATGACCTGAGCTGAAGGCATACGCTTAACCGACTGAGCCACCCAGGTGCCCCCAAAGTTTATCTTCTTGATATCGAGCAGTTTAAGAGTCTTTATAAATTACTGGCCGCTTTGTATTTCTCCTGTGAATTGCCTACTTGGACCTTCACCTATTTTTACACTGGGATCTTCAGCATTTAAGAAAATGATTTGTAGGAAGCCTTGATTATTTTTGGTGATGAGTCTTTGTTCTGTCATGTATAGTGCAAGGATTTTCCCACATTTTAAGCCTATCACTTGTCTTTAACTTTGTTTATGGGATCTTTTCCATGAGAAATTTACATTTGAAAATTGGTAGAGCATGTGACTCTTTTTTTTTCTTTCAAGATTTGATTTTATTTATTTGACACAGAGAGAGAGATCACAAGTAGGCAGAGAGGCAGGCAGAGAGAGAGGGGAAAGCAGGCTCCCCGCCGAGCAGAGAGCCCGATGGGGGGCTCGATCCCAGCACCCTGAGATCATGACCTGAGCCAAAGGCAGAGGCTTAACCCACTGAGCCACCCAGGCACCCCTAGAGCATGCAACTCTTTGATCTTTGGGGGTCATGGGTCTTAGAGCTTACTTAAAAAACAAAAACAAAAACAATTGACATTTGGAAAGTTATCAGTATCAAATTTATCAGTATTTTCTTTTACGCTTTCTGGGATTTATGCCTTGCTTATGAAGCTTGCCCATCCTGAGATCATAAAAATATCCCCTTACATTTTCTACTAATGCTTACTTTTAAAAAATTCTTTAATTCTTCTGGATTTTTAAAAATCTGTATTGAGGCTTTTTCCTGACTTTTCCTAATACCTTTTATTGCATAGCTCTTCCTTTCCCCATCAGTTTGGCATACATGGGTCTGTTTGTCTGTCCCAGACATACATGAGTCTGTTTGTCAGGTGCCTATCTAGTTCTTTTGATCAATTTGTTAGTTTCAGAACATTTTTCTCCTGTCTCTCTCCGTATTCTTATGCTCACAAAACTCTTGAGTGCTGTCATATAGATCTGATGCCTCCTTATCACAGTCAAGAGAAGGTATTTCCCATGGTGGATTTTTGATCATGTGACGTGTTTGAATTATTTAGGGAAGGAAGGTGGTGTGGGGAGAATGGTGAGGGTAGGTTTCCACCAGCCTCTCAAATTGCTGAATTCATGTATTCAGTGCAGTGTTTCAGCATCAGCTACAGAGATAGTCCTGCTTTAGAGATATAAAATACAGATGAGGAGACCGAATTGGAGGTCAGACAGAGGACACCCAAACGTAAAACAGATGATAGAAAGGTTGGGGGAGGGTATGGTATTGAGTCCAGAGTTGTTGGTAAAGGTTTCATAGAAGGGAAATTGACTGTGCCTTGCCAAGTTGGTAATAGGTGGCCAGGCAGGGGGAGCCTTTTCTTTGGAGCCAAGTGCACTGGACTTGAATGTGGGACTTCATCTGTGTCAGTGTCCCCGTCTGCCCAGGCATTGGCTGATGTTCAACTAGGCTGCTTTATAGGGAGGAATTCCAAGCACCCTCAAGATTCCCCTGGCCTTGGCCAGTGTTGGCTGTCAGCCCAGATGGGGTGGCTCCTGTTTGGTTGCTCTAACCTTTCCATGTCCGTGGCCTTGTATGTTCTGAAGTCACAGCATACATGTATACTGGTGAGTTTTGGGGTGTCTGGCACTGTGAGCCTCTTGAAGGGTAAGCTGTGACTTCTTCATCTTGGCTTGACAGAGTCTAGCATGATGCTGGATGCATACTGATCAGACACCCAGTAGATGGAAGGAGGACGTGGAAAGGGCAGGAGGAGGGGACATGGGCATCCTTAATCTTGGTGGGCTTCAGTGTCTCATCTGTGAAATGGAGTCGGACCAGAGGCTTATCAGTGTTGCTTGGAGCATCACGTTCTGAGGCTCTGTTTCCGAACTGTAGACCTGAAAGGGCTTGGGGAGACTGGGAGGGGTCCTGCATCTGGCTCTCTGCGGAAATTGCAGAGATGCTTACATCATTGGTGTCAGATCAGACGTGGGAATGAACCGAGGGTTCCAACCCTCTTATTTTATAAATGAAGACCAGGAGTGGGGATGGGGTGACTTAGCACCGTGACCAGAACCCCAGCGTCCTGGTCCCCAGCTTGCTGCTTTTGCAACAATACTTGCTTCCTTACCAACCTTGGACAGTCATTTTGGGACAGAGCATGTCCTTGCTTGCTCACTCCATTTCTTGGGGACTCTCCTTGGGTGTTTAGGCAACAACATCCTTATTCTGAGAAGATATCACTGGATTCTGGATCAGCCTAGGAAAGACTGTCTTGGGGGCTAGCTTAGCCCAAGAAAAGCAGCTATGATGAATCCAGAAAGTACTTATTTTTTGCATATGTATATTTTGAGTCCAAAATTGCTGGCTTATCTGAGCAGCTATAGACCAGTTTAATAGTTCTCCCTTCCTGCCCTTACTTCGGACTCTATTATAGGAAATGTCTTTCTTTCAACAGTTTGTCTTTTGTTCATGTCTTAGTCATTCAGCCAGCCAGTACTTACTGAGTGCCTTCCATGTGCTAGTCATTGGGGCTTTCAAAGCAGAGTTCAGTCCCGCCTCACCCCTTCAGCTTCGCTGTGTCCAATGGCGGAGGTGCTGTCCACTAAGCATGAGGCAGGCGTGTCGGGCTGTACCTGTCCTTTCTCACTTCCTCCTCACACATGCGAGGAGACCACATCTCAGGATCGTAGCTCATTGGGGATGGAGCTTGGATTTGACCCCAGGCCTGCCTGCTGGCATCCCCTGCTGGGTTTGGTTGCCATCCGCTTCCTTTCTCTGAAGCTATCCACCCAGCCAGCATGCAGGAACGCTCACTTTGGGCAAAGAGGGGCTAGGAGGTCTTCAGGACCCACTGTGGACCCAGATGTTTCTTTTGCCTCAGGACTGTGAAGGCCTCATCGTCCGCTCGGCCACCAAGGTGACTGCGGATGTCATCAACGCCGCAGAGAAGCTCCAGGTGGTGGGCAGGGCAGGCACGGGTGTGGACAACGTGGACTTGGAGGCTGCCACCAGGAAGGGCGTTCTGGTCATGAAGTAAGTTGTGGAGCTTGGCAGGGGTGAGGGTGGAGGCTCACCGTGCAGGGGGATGGGAGCTCTTTGATTAGAGAAGGCGGAGTCATCCACAAGGATGCCTGGGCCAGGCTGAGTCCAGACAGGTGGTCCGCGCTCATAGGATTGGGGTTCCCCAGGTTCTTGACAAGGAGGCTCCCTTTGTGATCTCAGATCCCTTCCCAAACCTGCTCTGCAGACATTTGAACTGCAGCCTGGTTGGGAATCACAAGAACGTTAGTGAATTTAGCTGCAGTCCTGCCCCAGCACTTTCCGTTTTTCTGGCTGGAGCCCCGTGTTCGTTAGCTCTGGCTTGCTTGGTCACCCGCCCCGGGCAGGTCCACGGCGTTTTCCAGCTGAGTGGCTCTGCATTTTTTCCCTTCCTCACGGCCCCTCACCCTTCGGCAACCAGGACCCCTGCCCCCATTTTTCTTTTCACACGCCAGTACCTAGAGGGAAAGGGTCCTCCCTAGAATGGTTTTTGCAGAAACTCAGCGCAGAGGTTGTGACTTGCACGCCAGGCCTCGGCCACACACGCTGCTCGTTCCTGTCTGGCACTTAGATGGTGTGGCGAGGTAATTGTAGCCCGCTTCCTCATCCCCAAGCCCATTCTCTTCCCTTAGGAGGCTCCGTGTCCTCAAAACCGTTCCCTCCCTTGCCTCCACTTCTCCTATAGCGTAGGAGTTAATTGGTCATCGGGCTGAGGTGAATAACCAGCCGAAGGAAGGTTGAATGGTAACCCTTCCTGCCCTCTTGGCCTGGGTATGGAGGCAGCGCCCCCCAGCACCGCAACCCTTCCTGCATCCCATTACAGCTGGTCCGCAGGGTTAGACAGGAAGCTAGGGGAAAGGACGGACTCCGAGAATCCTTTTCTCTTGGCTTTTTTTATTTTTGGGGGGGGAGGATAAGATCTCTTGACTTTTCCCTCCTTGTAACCTTCATTTCCAGAGGTGAAAAGATCCAATAGAGGACAAAGGAGGGTGAACATGTATGTTAAATTATTCCAAAACAAACAAACAAACAAACAAACAAAAGAGCCTTTGAGAAAGGGAAAATAATTTCACGGGTTTCAGCTCTCTTCTCCTTTCTGTGAAGTGGGCCGAGTCAGCCTGGCCCCGTGCATTAAGGTGTTAGGAAGCTTTCTCGCTTCAGAACTTGCTGAGAGATAGGAGGAGAAGTCAGACAGGTGGAGGTAAAAAATCCTAGCTTTTTTGCTGACAGAACCCGGGCTGGGCAGCTTGATGAAGGAGTGTGGGCAGTGGGCTGACCTGAATTTGATAGACTTGCTCACCCATCTGGGGCATTTCCTCAGGACGAGTAATGGCTCGGAGCTGCGGGAGTCCGTGCTCCCCGTAGACAGGTGGATCCTGAAACAGGAGGAAAACGAAATGCTGAGCTACACGTGTATCTCCCAATCAAGTGAGGCACTCCTCTGCCTTGGGAGAAGTGAGCTTGGGGAGAGAGGCCGGCTGTGTTTCCCTCACTGGAGTCCCTCGGCGTGACAACATAAAGCCGGGGGTGGGGGTTTCCCTCCAGCCCTGGGATTAGGGCAGGTGTCCATCGGAGAGCCCAGGTGGGAGGCATGGGTGGGGGTGTCTGTCCGGACAGGAGTGGGAATACGGGGTCTGGACCCACTGACGTCCCCTTCCTTCTTCCATCTTTAGCACCCCCAATGGGAACAGCCTCAGTGCTGCGGAGCTCACCTGCGGGATGATCATGTGCCTGGCCAGGTAAGTCCCCATCTTCCCAGCAGAACCAGCCTCTGATGTGTCCCTGTGTCCCCAAACGAAGTGACCTGGAGAAGGGTGGAAACACTTTGGCTGGGCACCGTGTGCACTGCCAAGAACCTTCCAGGCCACCCATCCTTTATGAAACACTCGATACCCTGTTCTGGCACACGAAGGTCAGGTGGCTTCTGGTGAAGGGATCGGGTGGGGGAGGGGCGCTTGGCGTGGCTGCTCCTTTGCCGTGTTGTCTTTCTCTCCTCCTTAGGCATTTCCTGCAGTCCACGCCACCCTCTGGCTTCTTGAACCTCTAAACCTTGAGCATGCGGTTTCTGCTCCCTGGAATAGTCTTCCTCATCATCTATTTTTTTTTTCCCTGAGTCTTTCCAGTACTTTATTTTTATCATACTCATTATTAAAAATCCAACTTCACATAGGTAGAAAACAGAAGCAGCGCTCAACGTTTTTTATTTACTTCGGAACATTTTTGAGTGAATTAATGCCAAAAGGTACCAGTTTCTGTACCTCAGAGACTTCTCAGATCCCAGAGGTTCCCAGACTTTGCTGCACATTGATATCACCTGGGAGCTTAAAAAAAATGCTAATGCCTGGCCTGCACCCCAGAAATTTGTATTTAGTTGGGATGGAGTGAAATATGGCATGGGGATTTTTTAATAGACTTTTTTTTGGGAGAGGTTAGATGTAAAGAAAAGTTGTAAAGATAGGCCCACATACCTCATACCCAGTCTTCCCTATTATTAACATCGGACATTAGTAGACTAAATTGATCACTATCAATGAACTAACATTGAGATATCGATACATGACTTTTAACTAAAGTCTTCCCCATCATCTTTCTCCGAGTAACTCTTATTCTTTTTTTTTTTTTTTTAAGATTGTATTTATTTATTTGACAGAGAGATAGAGAGCACAAGTAGGCAGAGAGGCAGGCAGAGGCAGAGGGGAAAGCAGGCTCTCCGCTGAGCAGGGAGCTGGATGCGGGCCTCGATCCCAGGACCCTGGGATCATGACCTGAGCTGGAGGCAGATGGTTAACCAACTAAGCCACCCAGGCATCCCTGGGTAACTCTTATTCTTCAAGATTAAGCTTGACTGTTAGTTCATCTAAGAAGCTCTCTCTGGGTTCCCTGGCTGGGCCGTGTCCCTCACTGATTGCCCTGGCCTCCAGGGCTTACCTCTGTCGCTGGTTTTACAGATCTTTATTGTGATAGAATGGAATAAAAGCTAAACCTACCTGTGGATTCTTTTTTTTTTTTTAAAGGTTTTATTTATTTATTTGAGAGAGAGAGAGAGAGAGAGCATGAGAGGAGAGAGGTCAGCGGGAGAAGCAGACTCCCTGCTGAGCAGGGAGCCCGATGTGGGACTCGATCCGGGGACTCCAGGATCATGACCTGAGCTGAAGGCAGTCGCTCAACCAACTGCGCCACCCAGGCGCCCCCCTACCTGTGGATTCTTAACACAAGGGAGTCCAAATGGTCAAATGTCTTGCTCTTGCAGCAGGAATTCTGGGGGTGTCGGCCTCTTGAGTAGAGGGGGACAGCCTAGGAACCACTAGGTATGGCACAGAATGGGCGTGAGTCTTCTTCCTCTATTGGGCAGTAGAATGGCTGTATTGAGGACTGATGTTGAGTCAGTGGGGAGGGCAGGGAGTCTGCTAGGTCCCTTCACAGACCCTCAATCCTTAAACCAGGGGACCCAGGCAACCAGGACTCTACATCTCTACTCGGGCCTGAAACTTCTGGGGCTGAGAAATTATTCTTTTCCCCTCGCAAGACGACTTCTCCCTCCTTCAGGGACAGGATCTGGAGGAGTTGACCTGTGTTCTAACTCCTCCCCAAGATTTGTACCTGAGCTCCTAAGTATTTGCGGCTACTCACTGGCCTGTGAAGAGAAGAGGAAACTGGAGAAAGGGAGGAGCAGGGCCAGTGTGCACAGTGGAAGGGACCAAGCCTGGAAGGGGCCTGGGAGCTGGCTGTCTGAATCTTCCAGAACATCTGGGCTGGCTGGATTTCCCCTGGAGAAGCCTCAGGCACTGGTTTCACTTGTGCTATTAAATTCAGTGGTGTTTTTGTTTCTGTTTTTGAGTGACTGATCTGTAGCTCTCCATCTAATTAATTCTCTTACTCTTTTTCTGGAGATGGAAGGAAAGACTTGGGAGCCAGGAATAATTTTTGTCCTATTCCACGACCAGCTTTATTTAAGAGAGTAGGTAAAGGGGACACCTGACTAAACACTGGTTTAGTCAGTTAAGCATCTGCCTTTGGCTCAGGTCATGGTTTCAGGGTCCTGGGATCAAGTCCCACATTGGGCTCCTTGCTTAACAGGGAGCCTACTTCTTCTTCTGCCTGCTGCTCCCTCTGCTTGTGCTCTCTCTCTATATATATGACAAATAAATAAATAAAATCTTAAAAAATAAAAATAAAGTGGAATGATTTCAAGGAAATGCACCATTTCCAACCTCTTATCCAACAATTTCACTCATCAAAGATGCATTAAAATTAAGAACTAAGCACCCTATTAAGTAGGAATGGCCTGGGGGCATCTGGGTGGCTCAGTCAGTTAAGTATCTGCCCTCAGCTCAGGTCATGACATGATCTCAGGAATCCTGGGATCGAGCCCCTTGCCCAACTCCCTGCTCAGCAGGGAGCCTGCTTCTCCTTCCTCTGCTGCTCCCCCTACTTGTGCACAAGCTCTCTCTCTCTCTCTCTGACAAATAAAAAAATAAAATCTTTAAAAAAAAAAAGGAGGAATGGCCAGTCTGTCATACCTTTTCCTGTGTCTGCTCAGACTGCTTTCCCAGCAGGGCAGTGACAGTAGAGTGGGCGTTGTGGCTGGAAGCTTGAGAGCATTGAGCAGTGTGGGTGGAGGGAGGGCCTGGATGGGCCTCACACTGGGGGACTTTGAACAGACGGCAGAAGCTCCTGAAGTGCAGGGGAACAACAGTTACACAGTAAGAAAGAGAGGGGAATGCAACCTACATGGCTTTCATCTCGCCGGCTTTACCTTCTCTTTCTGTAAGTCAGGATGGCTACCGCTAGGTTCTCAGTAAGCCCCTTGCCCACATCGTCGTCCTCCCCAGACGCCGGGTGAGCAAGCAGCCTGAAGTGCTAAAGGCTGGAGAGAACCCATGAGCAGCTGGAGGGGGCTGGGGATGTCCAGTGCCACGTGCCCTCTCGGATGGCACTGCGGACCCAGGGGGGCAGAGCGCAGGACGTGAGCCAGACCTGGGAGGAGGCGGTTGGGCCCTGTCTCCCTTGGTCAGGGGCATAGGAGCAGGCTCTCTTTGCTGAGCAAGGAGCACTTCCTCACGACAAGTCATTGCCCTTGGGACACTGCTGACACGAGGACCCTCTCTTGGGGCCTGATGGGCAGAGCAAGCGCGATGGAGCTTCTTCCCCACGAGGCTCATCACTGAAGCTTTGGGAGTTTTCCTGTGAGATTGCAGGAGCACAGATCCTCCCCTCAACCTGATCCTCAGATGGACGCGTGTCCTGGCAATGTGTAGACACGAGAGAATGTTCTCTTATAAGAACTCAGTGAGATGGAGCATGGAAACAGTATGTTGGAGTCTCCCCCTCCTTACGCACACGCACATGCGTACATACGTGTACACACGGCACTCTTGAGTTTGTGGCTGGGAGGAAGGACTGCTTTTACATACTTAGGAGCCTGACTGTGCTGGGGATGTGCTCGGCTTTGGGTCCATTCAGCTACTTCCGGTGGGTTGGTGCTGTACAAGGGGTTGAAGCCCCCAGTTGTCTCTCTCCATGCAGTTGGGGTGAGCTTGACATGGGCTAAAGCGTGTCTAAATGTTTCTCATGGAGTGTCTGAAGTAGAGCAGACAGTAGGACCCCCATGTTGACCAAAAGGAGGAGATAGGCTGGGGAGGGAGCTGCTTTGGGACAGGAGCTGGTATGGATTTGGCACTCACCCACTCACCCAGTCTAGTCTAGCCTTTGACCGCTGGGGCTTAAGAAACTTGCAAGGAAGAGTAAGTACTCAGTTGTCCGCTGATACAGTGGAGGGTGTAGGTTGCGGCCTTGGATGGAAGAGCAAAGCAAAAATCCTTGGACTTCTGGAGCGCTTGATGCTATCAGAGCCCCTTGGTACCCCCATTTCATTTCATTACCCCGTGAGCCCTGGAGGGTTGGCTCTTTTTGCCAGCCTGGAGTCACTCAGTGCTTGGGTAGAATCAGAGCCTTCTCCCAGGCCCCTCGGAGCTGGAGACAAAAATCCCGGGGCTCCCACATCAGGTCTCGCCGATGGGTTTCCCTCTGCTGAATTCCCTTGACCCTCCTCCGTGTCTCTGCCCCTGAGCTGCAGACGCAGCCTGAGCTTGGGGGGATGACCGTCAGAGCGGGGCGCCGTGCAGACCTCATGTCACAAGCCTTCTGCATGAGCCCACTGAGCCTGTGTCTGTCCTTGCAGGCAGATTCCACAGGCGACGGCTTCCATGAAGGACGGCAAATGGGAACGGAAGAAGGTGAGCGGCCAGCCTTGCCTCGTCCCTCCCGGCTCAGTGGCCGAGGTCCCACTCGTGGTGCTTACTTCGGCCGCTTTGCCTTTTGCTTCTCTGGTTGCAGTTCATGGGAACAGAGCTAAATGGAAAGATCCTGGGAATTCTTGGCCTGGGCAGAATCGGGAGAGAGGTGGCAACCCGGATGCAGTCCTTTGGGATGAAGGTAAGAGGTTGGTGAACCCTTCGACGTGGGGCTTCCTCGGGAGGGGCAGCTTTGCTTGAGAGAAGGTGAAGGCTTTTTCCTCAGAGGGTCTGACCCTCCTTCAGAGTCACTGATGAGGTCGGCGTGGGCGCTGGGGAGGGGAGTGTTGGCTGCCGTTCTGGACACCTGAACTCAAAGTCTGGGCGCGCTTGGTGGAGGCTCCTCAGCTCAGTGGGGTCACGCATCCTGTCCATCTTTTCCCCACCTGCCACAAGGGCTCTTTGTTTGCCTGTGTCTGTTGCCTGTATAATTCAGAGAAGCAGGAACAAATGTGCAGCCTTCTGGCAGAGCAGTCGTTCATCTTCTAGCTCCGCGCCACAGGGCGCCGGACAGAGCGGTGATGGTGTGAATGCTGTGAGTTGGTGTCAAGGTGTGGTGGCTCGATCACCTCACCTATTGCTCAGAAATCCTCCCTGACCTGTTTCCTCCTAGGACCCGGTTTCATCCTGTTCTGGGAACTCCGTGGTTCTTCTGGTTGAGGGAGGGTTGTCATCCCCTGAGGCCCATTCAGGAGACCTTGCAAAGGGGGAGGCCGTAGAGCCACAGGAGACAACCCGTTGGGGCTGGTGAGGGGGTGGCCAGGAGTGACTGTGGACGTCTCCTTGTTCTCTCCTGGTTCACTGTTCGCTGTTGGGAGGATGGTGTGTTCCTTGTTCAAACTGCCGCTGGGAAGGCTTTCGTGAAACAGAAAGGAGAACAGTTTTGACAGCCAGATCATTTCTAGAAAAATTGACATAGAGCTGCAATGGCATTTTCCCTTTCTCCCCTTCTTCCTCCCTTTCTCCGTGTCGCCCCAGCTTCATAGAGTTCAAAGGAACCTTAGAGATTAATCCTTAATTTTATATTGGTGTCTGGAGTTGGTCTGTTTTTGCGCAGGCCTCCAGCAAATGGAAGGTAGACAAGAGCCCAGATAGGCTTCCCGTGATACCGCACTGAACATCTTCCTCCTCCTCGTGTCCCTGCTCCCCCACCACATTTATTTACGCTGGCCAGACCACTTTCCTAAGCCTCAGCACATTTTTCTAGATCCCTGGAAGAGGGGGAGGCGGCCCCGCAGGATCCACTGATCATAAGGACAAACCAAAGCCATGCCCTCCTGTGCAGGGCTGGCCAGGTGCCATATGCCACAAGAAGCGCTTTCCCTTCCTCTTTTGTGAGGGATTAAGGGAAAGGCTTAGCTCACAGAGAATTCTGATCCTCAAAAAGCAGGGGCCTGCTGTTAAGTATGACTCCGAGTGCAGTAGACAAATGGGAGCGCCTTGCTGATGACACAGAGACTTTGGGGAAGACTTGGCTCCCTTTTCCCCATGGCCTCTGCTGGCTCACTGGGAGCCTTCGTTCTCAGGGACTTGAAACTTTGGGCCAGTGACTTACCCAGACAGAAAGCCTCGCCTCATTTCCTGAGTCATGGAGGTGACTGGTCACCTTCTCTGCTCATCTGGCCCCGTTCAGCAACTCAGCAGCTGCCGTGCTTCTGAGTGGCCCAAGGAGGGAAGCGGGTCCTCAGCCCTGGGGCATGTGTTCAATTCAGAGAGGTCTGGCGCCTGCTCCTGAATGTGAATCCTGGTGTCTGGGCAGACCAGGTACCACCCAACCACATTCCCGGCACGGCTTTGAGGGTGTGGGTGGTTTTGTCTGTCGCAGCACCTCGCTGCTCCCCTGCAGGTTCTTCTGTCCAGATGTCTCCGGGGGGGTCACTGTAGGCTGTCTTGCTTCTGGGATGTGATCTTTGTAAAGCGGGGAAACATGCCTTGGAATGGTCACCACCACCCCCTGCCCCCACTCCCCCACCCCCACCCCCCCCCTCCGACCCTGCCAGCAGTCCTTGTCATTTCGGAGTGGCCCAGGTGGCACTTTGACTGAGCTCCCTAACCTTTCCGGGTCCAGATGAATTTTGCCTCGGGGCAGACAGGTGACTGAACGACATCATCCAGAGCTCCTCCGTTGATATTTGAGCTGTTGGGGAAGAGCAAGGTTTTCTAAAGGGCAAGGGAGGAAGATTCTTGAACAAGCTGTGAAAGAGATGGTTTATTAGCATCCAGGCAGGAAACAGTGATAAGTGTTTGCTAAGCACAGATTGTTTTAAATTGCCCTTGTTCTCTCTTTGGAAACCAATTTTAAATTGATTGATCAGGGTCCCAGCTCAGTGGGGAGTCTCCTTCTCCCTCTGATCTTACTCCCTCTTGTGTACTCTCTGAAATAAATAAATAACGTCTTTCAGATTGTATTTTAGTTACATAAGAGGTGAATAAATCCTCACAAAAATTGAAATATAGATTCTTATCTCCTTGATTACCACCCCAGTCCCGGTCTCACAGGTATCATCAGTTTGGTGTGTATCATCTGACTTTTTTCTCTGCGTTTACATGGAATGCATACAGTTCTTTGCCTCTAGAGCGATCCTATGCCTATAGAAAACAGAATATTGTACGTGGTGTTAAGATAAAAGTGTATGTCTTAGAACAAATAAATTTACTGTATTTGTAAACTATTGCATGGAATTCTGTTGTGTGGGCAAATTGCTTTTTATTTGGCCATTTCCTCAAGAATGGACATTTACATTGTTTGGAAATTCAGACTTGAATAAGACATTGGTGAGCTCTTTTATGATACCCTTGAGGTTAAGATGGAGACTATGAGCTTGGTGCTAAAGGTTTAGTAACTGGCTGAAGGATAGCTCTGTCTCAATCCAGAGGGAGATGGTATAGGACGGTGCAGGGCTCTGCCTTCTCCACTGTTCTCATCAATGTCCTGGGGGGCAGGAAGCAGGCAGAAGTGGGTAATTCTTAATAGTGTGGGATCAGGGGCGCCTGGGTGGCTCAGTGGGTTAAAGCCGCTGCCTTCGGCTCAGGTCATGATCTCAGGGTCCTGGGATCGAGCCCCGCATCGGGCTCTCTGCTCAGCAGGGAGCCTGCTTCCTCCCTTCTCTCTCTGCCTGCCTCTCTGCCTACTTGTGATCTGTCTGTCAAATAAATAAAATCTTTAGAAAAAAAATAGTGTGGAATCAGATCCTAAGAGATAAGAAGGCTAGAATGGTTGGCCATCCTAATAGGAAATTCAGCTAGAATCCCCATAAGTGCCGTGAAATGAACCCCAACAGCAACT
This sequence comes from Martes martes, assembly GCF_963455335.1. NCBI lineage: Eukaryota > Metazoa > Chordata > Mammalia > Carnivora > Mustelidae > Martes > Martes martes. The sequence goes on along the minus strand of NC_137891.1, from coordinate 90,353,563 downwards.
AAACACATATTGGATGTAGAGGTGTTGTTAAAAAGTTTTTCTAGGGCAGGAGACCTTCGGTTGACAAAAATGCAGTGTGGTTAATTGTGGCATGGCTGATAGAAAAGGTAATGTGACTTTTGGCCACATTAAAAGAAGTATGGCTTCCAGAACAAGGAAGGTGACCTTCCTCACGCTCTGTACATGTCAGACTCTCATATGCTCTGTGAGACTGCAAGCTCCGGAGATGGAAGGTGGTGGTGAGAAGCTCATGTCTGTACTTCCTAAGGAAGGTTGAAGGCACTGGGGTCACTGAAGCCCCATCATGACTTGGGAGGCCATCAGATAGCTAACGGGCAGTCTGTAGAAGAGTCATGCCATCTGAGGAGTGGATCCAAGGAGGACCAGCAGGTATAAGCCAGAGGGGGCAGAGCTGCAGCCAGAGCTGGCCCCAGATGGAACGGAGAGAGTGAGTGTCCCACTACTACAGATACACACCCGAGCCTGGTTAAACACTTGGCCAGCATGTGAGGAAGAGCGGCGAGCATTGGCAGAGAGGAAGAAGCAGGTGGCTTGAAAGCTCTGATGTCTCCGAGCACCCATCATTGCCTGTGGGCTACGGGTTTCTTTATCTGTGAAATGATCTTTAGCAGCGAGTTCTCCGTGTGGTCATAGGAAATAGAGCAAAATTATTAAGGACTGTGGTTTGTTACAGAAACTTGAGAGAACCCTGTAATTAAAGAGAGTGTGGACCAGGTGGCATAGGGAACCCTGAGTAGTTCCGGCTCAGGGATTGCTGCAAAACATGTGAAGATCATCTGTATTACCCCCTTCCCTCCCTGGCCCTGGGGTCTTTCCCAGGCTGTCACCCAGGCTGTTAATCACTAATAAGGCTGTTAATGGATGACTGACATCTGACCCCTTCCAGAGTATTGTGATTTAAGGATGGATCCCTTTGTGCCACAGAAGCGATCGGCAGAGACACTTTTGTGCTCAGATGTTGGGGATGCACTGCCCCCTGTCCTTTCTTTGTCACTATCCGGTCCCTCAGGGGTAATTCAGGGAATTACCCCCCCGCTCAGGGAAGCGGGAATCCTAGGCCTTAGCTCTGCTAGGGAGCTTAGCCACCCGGCTCCGCAGCGGAATCTGGCGTGTGCATGGTGGTGTTGGTTGGAGGAGGGCCTACCGAGGCTGCCCCTCCCAACCGGCACAGGCCTGGAAAGGAACCTTCACAGGCCATCTGAGAGCACCTGCTGGTGTGCTCTGAGCCACATGGCCCAGATGTGGGTTTTAGGAGGATTCTGGCAGTCAGTAGCCTGCTGGTGGTCTGAGTCATCCGAGTCTGAGGCATGATGGCGTTCCTTCTGCCTGAAGCTTTTTCTTAATCATGTTGCTGAAGAACAGGTTCTACACTTTGGAGACACAGCTCATGCATGCTGGCATGGCCCCTAGAATGTGTTGGCCTAAGCTAACAGGCCCAAGCCAGCCAGGAGCTGAGCCTTGTGTTCTCTTTCGAAGGTCTTCTGTGAGGAGCAGGCCAGCATTTCTTACCAGTTTCTTGGAGGCCAGTGTTGTGATGAATCCAAAGTTAGCCCAGAGGGATGGACATTGAACCCGAGATGCCAGGTGTCCCTGATTCTTTCAGGCCCAGCTAATGTTTACTGAGGTCTGCTGTGTCAGTTACTGTGCTCACAATGACCCTTGCGGGGTCAGTATCCTTACCCCAGGCTTACAGATAAGGAAACTGAGGCCCAGGACGCTTTTACTATAGATTCAAGATAATAGGACTGGTAAATGATGGAGTCCAGCTTAAAGTCTGGGTCTCCCGACCTCCAGTCTGGTACCCTTTGTCCTGCATCACCACCACCGTCTTTGTTCCTGATCCATGTTGGTTAAACGGTCACTGTGCTCAGCCTTACTCAGGATAGTAGCTCCCCAGGATGGCAGCTCCTATCACCTAGTCTGGTAACTAGAATGCCTACTGCCCTAGAGTACTGATTTTTTTTTTTTTTTTAAGAGCCTCAAGTTCTAGAAAGTACCTTAGGGACATAGGGAGGGAACCCTAGAGAAAGATAGTAGGTGGTGGAGCTTCTGGGCCTTCACCTCTGCCTCTCTGGTCAGTTTTTAGATTGGGTTTCCATTTAAGATTTCAGTGTGTGAGGGGAAGAGAGTTTGAATCCTAAGCCGAAAGACTTGGCCAGAGGTAGTAAGAGGGTGTGATAGTTAGGCTCTGTTGTTGGAGCCTCCTTACCATGAAGGCCCCCTCTTTCTCCAGCATCTACTGCCAAGCCAGAGGGCCCAGGGCAGCTGTGGTCAGCCTCTCAAGGCTGCCTTCTACGATTCCAACTAGGAGGTGGCTCTGGAGTACCTCTGGAAAAGCTAGGGTTCCCCTGCTGCCCAGCATCAGGAGTCTGTCCTGAGGCTGGGGTTCAAGTGGGGAACCCCTCCGTGGGTTTTCCTAAGGCTCCTCTATAAGAATAGTTTTCGGATGATACATATCTGGAATTGTTCCACCTTCCGTGGATCAGGACTTCCGACCCTTTCCAGGACACGTCAGGACCCTACTCAGACACTGGTCTCCCGGGCCCAATGTTACTCTTTCCAGTCTCCGCAACATGGTCTCCTGGTGTGAGAATCCCAGCTCCTGGCGGTGTTCAGCTCCCATCTGCTCAGGGTATCTCCAGTGAAAGATGAAAACAATTTCCTCAGTCGAATTCTTCCCTGCAGTTCTCTGCGGGTGAGCAAGAGAAAGCAAGCCGAGTCACAGCCTGTTGACCACTGTGGGAGATGCGTGTCTCCTCCTGGCCGATGTGCTCCCTATTAGCTGCAGGCACCCGCCACTGGGCCACTGGGCCCGGCTCGGCCCTCGGGACGCTTCCTCTCCGTGGCTCCATGTTGTTTCTTGGCTCCCGAGAGCCTGAAAGACCCAGAGTTGGGTGGACTCGCCTCCGTCGGGCTCGGCTTTGTGACCTCTGCTGGTATCCCCCCTCCTCTTCCCGCTCACATGAACAAAGTACATCTGGATTAGAGATGAACGGGGCCATTGTTCCGGGTGGCCTCCAAGCCGGTGGCCAAAGACGACATGGAGGAGTCCGGGCAGGGATCCTGGGATCCTCTCTCCTCGCCTGGATGCTTCATTGTCCCGGCCGAAATGAGTAGGTTACAGCTGAGGAGAACGGCCATGGGGACTGTGGTGGTCATGAGCTTGAGATCCTACAGCCTCTCCCCTATGATCTGAAAGCTATACCTCATTCATAACCACATCTGCTTCTTTTCTGGAAGGGCTGAATTTTACATAGAAATTCCTCTTTGCCTTTATTTTCTAAGATGACTTTTCTCTTCCCCCGCAAAGAGATTCAGGATGAGCAGGGGCAACGTTGCAAAGCCCAGGAAAGCCTAAGGGAGGAAAAAAAAAAAATGAATTCCACCACATAGAGATGACCATGGTCAGAGTATCCTGCTTTCTGTGGGGTTGGTTTGTTCTTGTTCAATCCCCGGCCACCTCTGAACATTCTAGGATTCACCTGTAACCTTTTAGAGTTAAGGGAACTGCCTTTTCTAGGAACACTGAGTTGTTGAGTGTTGGAGCAGGGGATGACTCTGAAATCACCCAGCCAGCTCCTTTACTTTTCGGACTGAGGACTCAGGTCTGGGCCTCCTGGTTCAGCGTCCGTACCTTGGCGCCTGTAGTTCTGTCCGGGTCAGTTGGCTGTCCTGCCTTCTTGAGAAGAGTGATGCCTTTGAGATTGTAGTGGCTCCCCTACCTCTGTCCCCGCAGTCAGTGGGGCTGATGTGGACCCAGCTGATGGAGAGAGCCCTGGGGGGGCCTCCCCAGTAGACCACACAGGAAGTGGATTAAGTGTTTGCGGTAACGAGAGGTACAGATACTTCCTGGCTGGTTATGGATTCTTCCCAGCTGCTGGTGTGGACGTGGTCATCCCTAATGCCTTGTCCTTGCTGGGGAGATGTGTGACCGGCAAGACTGTTGCTATCTACAGCACCCCTGTTTTCTCAGGTGGGGTTGGGCGCCTCCTGACCTCGCCCCACATTTGAGGGATGGGCACTCGCCGTGCAGGCTCTCGGATCCAAACGGTGGTTCTTGTCCCCTCTTGACCATCTCTCAGCTTTGCGACCTTGGCTGAATCTTTTCACGTCTCTGCCTTAGTTTCCTCAACTGTAAAACGGGGAAGTCCTAGTGCCTAATCCATTGGGTCTGAGTTGAAAGCCCCTAACACACAGTAAACGCTAAAAGAATGTTTGCCATTAATAGCTACGACTACGTGACCTTTCTTCTGAGCTTTGGCTTCCCGATTTTCCTTCTTGCCCTCACCTGTATCTGATGACCTTTGGCAAGTTTCGTGAGGCTGATGTAGTTTGTACCCCCAGAGTTCCCCCTGCCTCACTTGCTCCCTCCCTTCTCCGCAGCGTTAGAGAGGTCCCTCCTCCCCTGCCAGCCCAGAAGAAGGTTCTTTCTGGGTCCTTCCCCATCCATGGTGCTTTTATGCCTCGCTTTTCCCTCTTCTTAATGTGCTTGCTCCCTGTCCCCGTCAAACCTGCTTTATTGAAAAGATCTGTCCTTAGTCCTTTAGATCTCCACGTGGCTAGTCCCCAGGTTAGGCCTTCCAAGACTGGATGCATTTGAATGAAGCCTTTTTAAAAGGAACGTCAAGAGGGGACCAGACTCTGCCTGCTGTTGCGTCAGCATGCCCCCTCCCCAGGGACCGGGCTTGGTCTCCTTGATAACCCTGCTCTGCACCCCCGCCCCTTCCTGTTTCTTTCTCATTCTGTGAAAAAATTCAGGGGCCCTGCCTGCTTTTTGGCCCAGAGTGTCCTCAGCTGTGGCCAGCCTGTCCTCCCCTGCCCGGTCGTACCCTATGAGCATGTCGCTGCTCCCCATGTGGCTGTCCTGCCTCTCCTGGGCTCCCTGCTTGCTAAGGGTTTCTGAGCTCCACCTTATCCAACCACACACGTGTACACGTGCACACATGCACACACATGTGCACGCACACACTTGCTCCTCATGCATCTGTTCGTGGTTAAGAGCTTAGAGGTAAACAAACTTCCCTTCGCACTCCGGGCCTGCCCCTCCTGATGCGTGAGCCCAACTTTCCTCATCTCTAAAGCAGAATGGTAGCAACCCTTACTGTGAGCGGTAAACTGGCATTTGGAAAGGCTTAGCAGTAGTGCTTGGTAGATGCTCAAATAATGGCCACCGTTATTAATAATACCAGTACTAATCGGGGCAGCGACATTCACTTGTGCTTTGGTCTCTCTCTTGCTTCTGGCCAGACTGTAGGGTACGACCCCATCATTGCGCCAGAGGTCTCGGCCTCCTTTGGAGTCCAGCAGCTGCCCCTGGAGGAGATCTGGCCTCTCTGTGACTTTATCACTGTGCATACGCCTCTCCTGCCTTCCACCACAGGTAGGTGTGTCCCTGCTTGTAGGTCAGCCACAGAAACCACTGCCCAGGTAAGGGTGGGCCCTCGGTCTGCGCCTTCCGCACACCCTGGGGACTAGGTCCGTCGAGCACGGAGGGATGCTTTGCTGGCTTTACCTGCCCCACACGGAGGAAGGATGAGCTAGCTGGAAACACATGAGCGGGATGGATGTGCACGAACGGTGACCCCATGGTTTTTCCTGGGGCCACTGCTTCCCTCCCTGGTTCCAGGACCTACTCAAAGCACTCACAGCTCAGGGACGTTTAGGATGTTTCTAAACAGGGTTTGGTCTAAATCCAGAACAGTTGAGAAGGGAGAGGTGAGGCCAGAGAGGCTGTGGGCCCGTGGGGAAGGAGAAGAGGCGAGGCACCCGGGCTGTAGGAGAGCTCTTCCCTCCTTGCAGGCCTGCTGAATGACAGCACCTTCGCCCAGTGCAAGAAGGGCGTGCGCGTGGTGAACTGCGCTCGGGGAGGGATCGTGGATGAGGGGGCCCTGCTGCGGGCCCTGCAGTCTGGTCAGTGTGCTGGTGCCGCGCTGGACGTCTTTACAGAGGTGAGTGCCTGCAGGAGGGAGGGGGCGCTGAGCAGAGGGGCCCAGGACTCAGGAGACCCAGTGTGTACAGAGGGCTCCGGCTTAAGGGCAGTGGCATCCATAGCAAACTGGAGAAATTCTGTTGCCAAAAATAACGCCGTTGTGGTTTCGGAAGCCCTGGCGGGGCATAGCGTGGAGGTAGCCATGTTGCCTTTTGGCAAAGCCAGATTTTAAATAGGACCCAGTTTCCCGTCTCGGGCTCCCTGGACTGAATTCCATGTGGGAATTCCACAGAGGAGGTGAAGCAAATCCGTTCTGAGGTTGAGGATTTGGGGCAGGATTTAATGCGTTGATACAGGTCTTTGATGAAATGAATCCTGTTGCCAAGAAGACATCCCACCCAGCAGCCGCTGGCTTTCCCCGCCTTCCTCTCTTGTGGGAAGGCAGCCTGAGGACAATGGCTAGAAGCGCTCTCCTGTGTCCTGTGTGGGCTGCTGTCCCTGCCTCCGTGTCGGAGCCAGAGATTCCGTCTTTGCTCCCTGTCTCCCTGCCTGCTCTTTTGCTTACACCAAAGGGAATGATGGACAGTGCATGCCCACTCAAATCCTCTTGGCCTCTCTTCAAAGTCCTGCCACCAGCATAACAGATCCAAGGGAAAGAGTTCCCTGGCTCAGCCCCTCCCTTGCCATCCCTGGCCTTCCTGTGGCCCCCAGTACTGTGTGGACAGCACTCATAGGCCCAGGTGGCCAGAGAAGGGGCCTGAGTGACCCTCCCAAGGGCAGTACGTGGTGCCCAGTAAGCAGAAGGGATGGAGAGGACCCTGGAGGGTGGGCAGAGGTGCTCAGGGGGCCCACCTGTCATGGTGAGAGCCAGGTTGGGACAGCTGTGCAGAGGGTCTGTGAAGTCTGACGCCGTGAGGAGCTGTAAGTGCTGGCAGGATTCAGGGGTGAGGGGAAACTGGAGGGAAAAACCAGTAGCAGAAACAGTAGCTTCCACTGGCTGAGAACCTTCTGTTCTTACACATATCACAGTGTGCACAAAGTGATACGAGATGAGTAGTATTAACCCATTTTATAGATGGGGAAGTTGAGGCACAGAGAGGTGCAATTTACCCAAGGGCACATAGGTATAAGTGGGGAGCTGAGAGGCGACTCCCATCCCTAGCTCTGTCCACTGGGCTGTGGAGGGACACTGACAAGGAAGCCAGTTGCTCAAAACCCGTGACGTCTCTGGCAAAACCGAAATGGAAGGCGTCCTCCCCCTGCCGGCGTCCTCTCCAACTTCCCCTGATAGCCAACGGAGAAGTGTCTCTTCCTGGGCAGGAGCCACCACGGGACCGAGCCTTGGTGGACCACGAGAGTGTCATCAGCTGCCCCCACCTGGGCGCCAGCACCAAGGAGGCCCAGAGCCGCTGCGGGGAGGAGATCGCCATCCAGTTTGTGGACATGGTGAAGGGGAAATCTCTAGCGGGTGTGGTAAGTATGGCCAAGTGAGGCTGGGGCCCCGAGGGCAGAGGGAGGAGCAGGGTAGGGGAGGGCATTTGGTTTTGGTGAACGGTGACAGCTCCGGAAGCACTGGTGTGCTGACCAGATTCAGCCCTGGGAGCAGGAGATAAGCGCTCCTCTGGAGCCAGCCCTCTGGGTTGGCTAACGGTGGTGGTGGGGGGGTGGGGAGCAGCAGGGAGCGGCCTGGCCCTGCTATATTGTCGCTTTGCTGCCGAGATTGTGGCTTTTCCCAGGGTCCAGGCTTCAGAGAAAGGCTCCTTTGTTCTCCACATGCCTTGGGAGTGAAGGAGTGTGGCTTGGGTGATGCCGGATGCGGTGGAGCGGCGGGTGGAGGGCTGGGCTCTGGAGAAGCCTGTCGGGGCCCTCTCTCACCTCACTGAACGTTCCTTTTACGGTACCCATCCTAGAACTCTTGGCAGGGCGAGTCCCAGCCCCCAGAATGAACCCTCCAGGCCCTCTTTCTGTCCTCAGATCATGGCCTAATGTTCTTACTTTTTGTCTCAGCTCACACTGCGCCCTTCCTGGCATGTTTCTCCCCTAAGCTTAACCTGACCTACACTTTCAGTCCTGTCTCCTCCATTCAGTCCTTGGATGTTCCTTAAGCCCCAGAGGGTAGCCCTTCGGGGGACACAGATGAGCAAGGCAAGCTCTCCTTCAGGGGCTTGCCTCCCCTTCACCAAGACTTGCTTGGCTTTCCCAGCCGCCTCCACCCTTTTGCAATGAACCACATTCTCTCTTATTAAGATTTCCTGAGTTTGTATCTTTAAATTCTGAATTCTCTGAGGACAAAAAAAGCCCAGGATGTAAGCTTCTCTGCAGCTGTGTGGCTTTCTAGGAGAGAGGCAGGGAACGAGGCGGGAGCAGGGCTGAGACTGGTGAGCGAGCTTCCTGGCTGACCCTCCGCTGGGGGTTTTCATTTCTGAGGACAGAACCACAGCAGGAGAGACACAGCATGCTTTGTTCAATCTGCCAGCCCTGGTGTGATGGCCCAGCTCCCCGGGCCACCATGCCTTCTAAACTACTCCCCCCACCAGGGAGAGTAAGGGAGCCAGCTCTTCCCCTGAAGGACCCCTCAGGGCCAGCCTGGTGGCAGCTACAGGATGGTGGTCAATGACGATGATGACAACGACGCTTGACCTGCCCATCTTTGTGCCTCTCCCCTCTCTGGTCCGCGTCTCTTGGCTCCTCAGAGCATGGGACACTTTTTCATTCCCTTTGCCCGTATCACTTCTGAGCCACTCTCCCCAGGTGACGTGCTGAGACCAAGGCTGAGGCTTGGGTTGTGGCCAGTGCCAGCCAGTCAGGGCTGGGCCTTTCCCTCCAAGGCCCTTTGCCAGGCAGGCCTCTGCCCTCACTGTTGCAGCCCTTGGGAGTCACTGTGATGGGTGGCACGTGAAGGGGATTCCTTGCCACCAGCTCCGCCAGATGGAACTAGACTGTTTCTATCCTCTAGCAGTGGTAAAATCTCTCAAAGTCATGAAGCTTGGACAGATTTCGATCTCCGGCCAAAGTGGCTGGTTGTCCTACAGTAGGCTTTTAGAAAGAAAGACATTTGTGTCACATGGGAAATCTCTCATTCTCTGTGTCCTCTCTGGTTCGGTTTTGTCAGAACCTTAGATGCAGATGAACATAGTATCAAAGGCGCTCAAGGGCGCCTGGCTCTTGGAGCCCTTCGGCTGGCTCTCCAGACCTGACATGAGCATCCTCAGTGCGGGTTCCATGGGGGCTATCTGGAGGTCACTTCCCTCCACCTGCTGTAGCCTCAGCCCAGCCCACTGGCACACGGGCCTGCATCTCTGCTCCCAGCAGCTGGCCTGCCCTTATCCCACCTCCTGGTTCACTGCTGGTCTTTTCTGTGTCCTTCTGGAGAGGAGCAAGGGGAGACCCACTGCGGGAACCCTCGAGCGAGGCGGCCAGCCGCACAGAAGGGTCTGCTGGGAAGCCCTGCCCCCTTGACCGTTTTCAACATGGGCAGCCTGTTTGATTTGTATCAAACCCTGCGTTTCGAATTAAATCCTTAGATCTTTTGGTTCTCTTTACACACTGACTCACAGAAGTGGCCAATGCTTAATTCGAAGCCAGACCATCATGAACCACAAAATGGAATTGCGGTTTTGACCTGTTGGCTTTGTTACCAAGCCCCTGGTGGGGATCCAGCTGTCCAGAACCTAGAGTTACAACTTCAGAAGGACATGTGGCTTTTGTCCCCGTCAGCTGCCCAGCATGCCTCCTGGTGGACTTCCCGTGGGCCAGTGTTTGAAGAGTGATAGGGTCGTTGAGGATATGTGAATCCAGCTTTATAAATTGTGCTGTTTGGCCAAAGTGATTAATGACAGTGTGAACACATACTCTCTTTTTTTAGTTGACATATAAATAAAAAGGAAGGCATCTTGGAGAGACCTAGCCTAGGTCCCATTAATCCGTGACTCAATATCCCTCTTATGTCAGAGACCCACCTTCCTATTGTGCTGTCCAGACCTTTCCCAGCACCGGAAAAACCAGTCTCCTGTGGAGGGCGTGAAGCAGGCACAGTTCAGTGGGTGAGAGAAATGCCTTTTCCCTGCTTCTGGCAATCTGGAATGGTTTTAGCCTTTTGTGTTCTTTCCTTGCTCTACAGCTCTCCCAAGCTAAAGGCACAAGTCATTGTCTCGTTGGTGCCTGATGGAAGTTGTCTCCACATTCCCCAACCCCAGGCACCTGAAACAAGGGTGGCCCTGTGCCTTCTCCTCTCCAGGTAGAGCTCTGCCAGCCTCTTCCTGACCTCAGCTCTGTTCCCCTTTTCTGTGCAGGTGAATGCCCAGGCCCTCACGAGTGCCTTTTCTCCACATACCAAGCCTTGGATTGGTCTGGCAGAAGCTCTAGGGACCCTGATGCGAGCTTGGGCTGGATCCCCCAAAGGGACCATCCAGGTGGTAACACAGGGTGAGTAGGGGACACTGCAGAGGGAGGGGAATAGGGTTGTGTCTGCAGCAGGTCACAGTGAGGGGCTGGCAAGTGACTTGACCCTGGGCCTTGTGATTCCCATGTTCTGTCTATATGCTGTTCACTTGCTACCCAGTGGGTTCACAGGGAAGGGTACAGAAAATCACTGGGAAATATGTGATTTTCATAAATCACATTTAAATAGTGTTTTAAGATAGACATGTGCTGGGTGCAAAAAGAAACTTCCACGAGAGACAGTTTTCATGGGAGAGGCAGCAGGTGGGTGGAGGGAGTCCCAGATAAGCGATGAGACCTTTGATTCTGGGTCTGACCCTGTTGCTTACCTGCCATGTGACTTTCCCTTCTCTGACTTTGGGCTCTTTGTGTCTAAAGTGAGAGTTGGGATGGCTGTGCTAGACCGACTGTGGGACAGTTTGTACTCTGTGACGTAGTGAAGCGGGTCCTCGAGCAAGTGGGTGGTCCTCGGGAGCCTCTGCTCAGCTGACCAGCGGGAATGAGGACAGCGCCCTAGATGTCTGACCTGAGGGTCTGGGTGGGCTCCCGCCACTTTCACAGTGGCTCCAGCCTGTGCAGATGTAGTTGAGAGACTGGGGAAGGCTCTAGTTCCCTAAACCCTGTGGAAGCTTGTCCTCTCTATGGTCTGTAGGGCATCTGAGCTCAGGGATGGTAAGACCCTGGGCATTGCCAGTGACAGGACAAGTCAGAGCTGGGGGATCCCCAGAGGAAACACGGCAGGGAACGGGGCACAGTCACTGTCTGTCTGCCTTCCAGAGGGAAGCAGGACAGCCTCGGCCAGTTGGCCTTGGCGCCCCCAAGGCAGTGAGGAGTCCTTGACCTGAAGCTAGGTGATGGTGATCTGCCGGCTCCAGCGTTGCTTAACCAACAGCGAACTCACGGTAGTTTCTCTGTCCCCAGGAACATCCCTGAAGAATGCTGGCAACTGTCTAAGCCCCGCGGTCATTGTCGGCCTCCTGAAAGACACTGCCGATCAGGCGGATGTGAACTTGGTGAACGCCAAGCTGCTGGTGAAAGAGGCCGGCCTCAATGTGCGTGTCCCCCTGCCCCCTTGCCTCTCCTGTTGCGCTGTCCTTCTCTCCCTGCCTTTTCAGAGCACGCTCCCAGCCCTGCTCGTGGACCGGGAGCCCTGGGCGCAGCTCCTGCTGTTGACATGGTCCACCTGGGCCGGGCAGCTCGGATTTCTCCATCTGCCAAGGAGACCCACGGCCTTGCTCTGAGCCTTGCTAGAGTGAACTGAATGCTCGTGAAAGCGCTTTGTGCACAAGTGCCCTGTGTGTGCGAGGCGGTGGCAGCAGAGGCCCTTTATAGCTGGGGAGCGTGAGGAGCCGCCCTGTCTCTGGTGGGAAGCTGGGGGGTGGCCCAGCGGGCAGTGTCTGACCCCATGCAGGGCTCTGTTTCCCACCGCCCCCAGGCCCCTGATAAGCTTGTCGCCTCGGAAGCCAGCAGTGTGTCCTCTTAGCCTCTGCTGCCCTCACACTGACCCTTAGGTGTCTTCCCCTCTGGTTACCTTTATAGATCGCAGGCTGCATCCCTCAGCCTGTGGGAGCTGGCAGGAACTGTGGGCAGCAGAGCCCTCACGTCTCCCCTCCTCTACTCCCCCCCTCCACTAGGCCACTGACTCTGTTCAGGAAGCAGTGAGGTGGAGGGGCCCGGCTGTGTCGGCCTCTGGGACAGGCCTGCCTCCTTTCCACCTCCTTCCCAGCTCCCAGCCTTCACCTGTACCTGGCAGATCCCTCCTGGCCTTCCCTTGAGGGAGGCAATGCACTGTCCCAGGAAGCTAATGCTCAGGACCACCAGGCTTGGCCCATTTGCCCTCTTTTCTGGCCCTGAATTGCTGAGCATGTTGGCCCAGCTGCAGCCCTACCACTTGGCTGCTGGGTGGATGCAGAGGGTGGGTGCCATACAGCTGGGAGGACTGACCGTGGCTCCTTTTCTTCTCCCTGCAGGTCACCACCTCCCACAACCCTGCGGGGCCAGGGGAGCAGGGCTCTGGGGAAGGCCTCTTGACCGTGGCCCTGGCAGGTGCTCCCTACCAGGCTGTGGGCTTGGTCCAGGGCACCACGCCTGTGCTGCAGGCGCTCAACGGAGCCGTCTTCAGACCGGAAGTGCCTCTCCGCAGGGGTCTGCCCCTGCTCCTGTTCCGGGCCCAGCCGTCTAACCCTGTGATGCTACCCACCATGATCGGTGAGGAGGGCTCTGTGGGGCTTGCCTGCATCCTTGAAGCGGGGGCAAGTGTGTGTGCATGTGTGGGTGTGTGTGACAGAGGGTTTCTCTCCTGGGATTGGACTCCATGGGCCTTGGCCTCCTTTAGCTCCGTCTCTCAGGGTATTTCTGGATCTGCAGCATACAGAGGGTCTGTCAAGTCAGTTTCCAGAACATCTGGGAAGGGGATACAGAGTTCAGAGGTAGCAGAGCCACGTGGCAGGGGTAGAACCCCAGAGCCCCTGTTAATCGTCCTGCTCACCATCGTGAAGCTCACAGTGCAGACCTGCCTGCAGGGCTGTGTCCCAGGAACTCTGAGCCTTTGAGTGCAGGTTTCCTGCTTCCGACCGCAGGCCCTGGGGGCCAGCCTGACTGCCACGTCAGGGCGTCCACTCCAGCAGTCCGCGGACATCGTGGACCTGCCCCAGGACCCTGGCTCTGGGGCCCTGGGCATTTTGGAGCACTTCCAGGTGTGGAAGAATGTGTCCACAGACCTCAAAAGCCCTAATTTCACCATCCTTGCCAGTTGACCAGAGGAACTGTCCCCTGCTTTGCTCCTTCGCTCTTGGTCTGGATGAAACTGATGACCGGCGAGTCAGGAGATTGCTGTAACTCTAAGCAGTTTGTGGCTGGATCATTCCTTCCCTGCTGACCTGATGGTCAGGGTGTTCCTACAGAGTCTCTGCATAGTGAACAGGCTGGGCAGGTGCCCTCTTGTTCCATCTCTTTGCTCTCTGATTCTGAGACCATCACTCCCCACCCCTCATTGCAAATTTGCTCACAGGGGTCCAAGGCTTCCAGCCCCGCTCCCAGCCTCTTGCTTCTCCTTCCCCCGTGCCCTGTGCCAACCAGCAGTTTTCTTCTCTACTTCCAGGCCTCCTGGCAGAAGCAGGCGTGCAGCTGCTGTCCTACCAGACCTCGGTGGTGTCAGATGGGGAGACCTGGCACGTCATGGGCATCTCCTCCCTGCTGCCCAGCCTGGAAACATGGAAGCAGCATGTGACTGAGGCTTTCCAGTTCCACTTCTAAGCTTTGGGGAGCTTTTCTGAAGAAACCTGCCCACTGTGATCAACAGAGAAGATCCACATTCCTGAGGCCGACAGCTGCTTACTCTGCAGACCTTGGCTGACCTCCATAATGCAGCAATAACCACCTAATAAAGAGCCTGCCCCAAATGTCCCTGCGTCTCTCTGTTATTACCCTGCAGATCCACCAGAGGGCAGCCGTGGGCTGTTGCAGCAGGTTCCCTGGCAGGAGGGTTGGGGATGTGGGGGGAGATGGGGGTGGGCAAAGAGCACGCTTAGGTGTGTGCTCAGAAGAGGGATCTCTCTCTTGCCTGTCTCAGGTTGTTCAGAGGCATCTTTATGGGAACACAACTCAGTATCTCCGATTCCTGTGGTGTTTCGGATCCCTTCCTTCTGGGGGTGTACACGCATGTTAATAAATGTATCAGCAAAGAGGCACAGCCCTTCATGCCAGACGATGGGCTGGGTTAATTGTCCCAGAGGAGGGTTAAAGCCCAGACCATTCCCAGCGAAGTCTCCGTTCGCTGGGAGGGACAGCACACGGAGGCCCCTGGGTGTGGTGGGGTGGGTGTGAATTCTGTTGAGTCCAGGGGAGTGATTTGAGCAGAGGGTGGTGTCTGAGATGTTGGGAGGGTTTCATAAGGGAGAGAAAGTGCATTAAGGTATGAAGCATGAGAATATTTGCCTATCTCACAAAGCCAGCTCAGTATAGGTTGGACAGGTATATTACTTGACATTAAAAAAAAGTGATTTTTCTGAAACACAGCAGAATAGCACTCCTGAACCTAAGGACGTCAGCTTTTAAGGGTCTCCCCCCCCATTAGTAGGGGATGATCCATCCCCATCTTGGGCTGAATGGCATCTGCTTTTGAGGCTCCCGACTGGACGGAGAAGGTTGGACCAAGGCAGCTGATGGACACGGCGGGTGCAAACCCACCACTTTGGCCTCTTTGTTCTGGCCTGGCTGTAGCAGACCTGGAGGGGGGGAGGGTGGCCTTCAAAGAATATTTACTTCTCCTACACCTTTGTTTTCTCATCTGTAAGAGGGATGGGGTGCCTCAGAGCTCCAGTGACAAAGGGATTAAAACGTTTCATCCCTTTGAAGATGGACAGCACGTCTCCCTCAGTCTCTCATTGAGCCCCTCGCACTAAGGAGACCTTCTCTTGAGGCCACTGATCCTAGAAAAACAGGCTGACTGATGGAGTTAGAAAATCTGTTAAAATTTGAGCTCAATATTCAATCTCTTGGCCTTGTTTTCCGAAATTCCCTGGACACAGCATACTTGGGGCTCAGAGGTGGTCAGAACCAGTTCTGGGGGCTCAAATTACTTGAGCATCTCCAAACAGCCTCCTAGCCCTGGGTGGCACGGGCAGGCCTGGGACAGTTAACTTGCATCCCTCCTGTCCCGTGGCTGTCCACATAACTCCCAGATTGAAAAGGGCAAGATTCTCCCAATCCAGCTGGCGCCCCACGGTGGGGGGGGGGGGGGGCGTTTCCTTGGTGTTGCTCTGTGGTCTGTGACATTGCCGCCCTACCTCACTTTAGAGTGCCGTGTCATTCCACGTACCTCGGCTAGGAAGCAGAGCTGTGACAGAAATGGTGGGCTGGCCATTCTTCACGTCCGGTTTAATAGGACATGTGATACACTCTCTCGTGGCTCAGTGCCTTTAGCTGGTGATCCCTTCCTCCTCTTCCCAGCCCCAAGTCAGCCAGGGCGATTTCTTGCCTCTGCAGGGACATTTTTTTTTTAAACACTTTATTTATTTGAGAGAGAGAGAGCACGAGTGGCGTGAGGAGCAGAGGGAGAAGCAGACTCCCTGCTGAGCAGGGAGCCTGATGTGGGGCTCTATCCCAGGACCCTGAGATCATGACCTGGCTCAAGGCAGACGCTTAACGACTGACCCACCCGGACGCCCTTGCAGGGAGAGTCTTTGCCTGCCAGTGTTATCTGGACAAGGAATCAAATGGTAGGAGCAGACCCAAGGGTGAGCACGGGACAGGACGACTGGAAATCCTTCCCTCCTGTGTTGACCTTACATGGAGGGGAGGGCTTTGTTCAGCAGCCAGCAGGCATCCATTTCACTGAAGTGCTCCCAGAACTGCCATCGGAAGGCCCAGGGCTCAGTACCAAAGCTGGCGAAGAAGCGGCCAGGAATCTCAGTCTGCGGGGTGGAGGCAATGACCGATGGCGTCCTGAGTGCCTGGAGTTGAACCAGGGCTGATAATCACCTGGTGTGCCTGGGGCACGGGCAGCATCCGTTCCACCGGTCAGCAGCCTGACATCCTCATTGTCAGATCTTATTCTCACTCCCACATCGTGTCCAAAGGACTCCTGAGTGGAGGCACCGGGTGACATGAAGGGCCTGGTTGCTAAGGCCCCCCACTGAGCTCCGTAGGGATAGACGGCAAGGCCCAGAGACTTTTATCGTGAGTAGGGGCTTTGGCCCGTGACTCCGACGCCACGCCATTGATCTTAGGGAAGGCATATGCTGTCTTGTGGGACTGTCATCTAGACTAAGGGCCTCCAGGCAGCTCGCAGGGGAGGAGCTACGGCTGGCAGAGAGGGGCAGTTGGGGGAACAGGAGGAGTTCAGCACGCACCTGGAGAGAGGGCTGGGGAAGTCAGCTGAACTCCTCCTGAGTTCTGAACTCAAATCGGGTTTATCTTGGATTTTCTGGTGCGTGTGGGGATGTGAACAGCCTTGGGCCGGCTGTGAAGTGGGCGGGCTCAGCATCTCATTCCCTTCTGCCCCGTGCCCCCTTGTCTCTGGCAACCCCCCTCCTAGCCAGCCCTGTTTCCCACCAAAGGAAGCCAGCTTCTCTTCTACAAAACGGGGCAGCCGAGGAAGCTTTTTAAAAGACCTGGTATCCTTCCTCCCCCTCCCAGACCCCCTCCCCAGCTCAATGCCCACTGCCATGGACCCTTGCTACTTTATAAGAGGGTCCTGGAAAAAGCAGTGGCCTAACTCAAGGGAGACAAATCAATCTCTAGCAGAAGAATTCCCTGCTAGGTATCAAAATGCAATTTTTTTTTTTGGCTGGAGGAGTCAAGAGCATGCCGCATTAACCTCTGCTTGGTGTGTATTTGCCCAGAGAACACTGGCAAGGCTTGGGCAAGGAGCTGCAGCCGCCCTTGAGGGCATTTCTGGCCCGGTCTACAGGTGGCGTCTTTAGATCAGGGAAGGAAGCTGGGCGCAGAGGCTGTATGTCCCCACCTTTGTTCTCCTGTGCTTCTTGGATAATGGAATGGAATGGGGACGGGGTGTGTGAGGTGAGCACTCAGTGGTGGGGGCAGGTGGGGGTCACGGAGAGTGGGACCCTCAGAGCCGGGGTGTCCGGCAGTCTCCTCGGCATGTCAGCTGGTGCCTGTTTTGAGCCCTGGTTTTTCCAAACAATGCAGTGAGGGACTGCCTCCTTCTCTAACTTTTGCATTGTGTTGTATGGGCTTAGTACCAGCTGCAACATCTAGAAACTGATGGAAAAACTTAAGAAATGAGAAAAGATACAACAGCACAGAAATCTAGTAATGATAATAATGGCCACAAGGGAACATGACAGGCAAAGTTATCTGGATTTTTTCCCCAGTTCCAGAGGGCAAGGTTTCTGGGCTAGGCTTTCTTCGCATTCCTTCTTCCACGGAAGACCCCTGTGCCACCATTAGCCCAGAGAAAGGCAGAAAAGATTGCTAAGGACAGCCCTTCACTCTCCAAGGCTGCTGCTTCTGGGGACTATGGTGTCCAATCTAATTCATTTCCATCTAAGAGTGGGCTTTTAAAAGTAGGATCCATGAGCACAAACTCTGCTACTGTAGATTTTCCAGGAACCGCGGTCTGTAGAAATTAAAGAGACAAAAGAAGGACATTCAGTGTGAGCCTCATCCCAGGCATCCCTCCGGCCTTGCTCCCAGTATCTGTGTCTTGTCTGAGGTAAGACAATGCCAAGGCATCTCCTGCCTGCATCATGAGGTCTGGGGGGCTCTGCTGCCGGCCCAGCTCCATGCCTGGACACCTGAGCCACCTGTGTCCAACGCCACAGGAGCCAAGGGAGAGGGGCAGGGACCCTGTGACACATTCTACCTAATGGAAGAGAGGGCTGGACAAGCTGGATGGTGAAGAGACACCTCCACAGAGTGGCACACTGACAGAAAATCTTTCATTCGCTTAAAATTTCATTGTTGTGAGGTCCTTGCTTGTGTGAGCCATCAGCATGAGACAAGGACCAGAGTCCCAACTTTCCTCCTCAGAGGTACGATGCTTGAGGACCATGAGAGGGAGGGAGCCTGATTTAGAAACTTGCCCTTGAAAATCCCAAATTTTTCTCTCTCTCCTTCTGATGACTGAACTAGCCATTGACACATCTAATTGCCCCCTCTTCGCCACTGACTTGCCCTTAAGAATCCTATTACAAGCCAGCAGGCACACATATGACTTAGGGGCCGTGTCCAAGTCTGTAGCCCTGGATACTGAGCTTGGAGTCCGACAACATCTGCAGCCCCGGCCGGTCAGGCCCCTTGTCCACCCTGCTGAGCACTTAACATCACATTAGAGGAGGCCATGGGCACCGAACCAAGGGCATCCCGTCTACTCCGTGGTTTTCTTGCTTTGTCTATGTATCTCCTTTACCTGTGGACTTCCTCCTCCTCCCCAGCTCCGTATCCCGCCCTCGGCAAAACTTCTTCTACCCTTCACCTACCAGAGAAGGGAAACAATAAACACACACACACACATATAAAGGGAGTATTTGGGGACTGTATTTGTTGAGATTTATGGGTTGTTGAAGAAATGGCTTCTCACACCTCCATTCTACTTGTTTTAGCAACTTGGAAGATAAACTGAAGGTAGATGTCTGGGTCCATGAACTATATGATTCTAACCCTTCTCCCCACCTTTTTTTTTTTTTTTAAAGATTTTATTTATTTATTTGACAGAGAGAGAGAGAGAGAGAGAGCACAAACAGAGGGAGTGGCTGAGGGAGAAGGAGAAGCAGGCACCCTGCCGGAACAAGGAACCTGACATGGGACTTGATTCCAGGACTCCAAGATCATGACCTGAGCTGACGGCAGACACTTAAACCACTGAGTCACCCAGACACCCCCAAGATTCTCCTTCTAAATACTTGATTCTCCTTTAACAAGTATCCCAACAGGTCTTCCATCTCCCCTTCAGGCAGTCCTCTTTTAAGAAACCCTTCTTTCCTTCCACCTCCAATCCCCCCATCCACTGATTTTCCAAACCTCACTGCTTTTACCCAGGTGAGGCTCCCTCCTCCCAAGGCTTCTGGCCCCAACAGAATCCCCAACACTGTGTTTCTTCATGAATATGTAGGAACCTTTTCTGAAGTCACTCATCTTTGTTCCTACCTTACCCCTTTTGAGGAATGGGTTCTGAAGATTTCCCTAACAGATGCCACTTTGGTTTCTATCACATTTCTAGGGGAGCTTCTGATCCTGAGCAGATCAGGTAAACAAGTTGACTTTTCCCTGCATTCCAGAGTTTAAAATGTGCCCCTCCCCCAGCTTTTGTCTTTCCAGGGCAAAGAGCCCCACCGGTTCTGGGTGGTCCTCATGGTACAAACTCCCCACCCCCGATCATTTCCGAGCTATAGACCTTGTCTGGCCTGGTTACACTATTGGAACTGAATCTGTTACCCAGAGGACAAACTTGATATCACCAACCCTACAGAATGTCGCTCACCACTTTTAGACTGGTCGCCGGGCATACTTGCGACGATGCAGCTCATCTACTCGCTCCAGGTACCACGTGCCGGGGAAAAGACTGCTCGTGTCGCCAGGTGGTGAGAAATTCACTGTGGCATGAGGAGAAGCAATACTTACTGAGGGATACATGAGGCTGGGAGGAGGAAAGAGTGCCAGGGATGCCTTCACCATGAAGCTCTTCTGGCTGCGAGGCTGGCCACCTGTCCCAGCCCCAGCAGACCTCTGGACCAGCCCAAGAACCAGAGGCAGTCATCTTGGATCTAGTACATAAGCCTCAGTTATGAGCAATTTTACTGTAGGAGTATGACGTGTTCCTACAGTAAATATGACCTTCCTCTCTTGAAATCCTCACCACGCTCTCTTGCCAGGGATACCTGCCTTGAGGTATGTATACCTCAGAGCTTCCTGTCTTCTAATAGACACTTCTTTCTTAGCCCTAAGTTCTCTGGCTCTGATTCACTGTCCTATTTCTGTTCTTTGTTCAACAAAGTTCATCTCAGAAGTCCTATTTTTACTTTAATTGTTTTTCCTCTTTGACCTAAGATGTCCCTGTTCCAGAGAAGATGGATGACTACTAGGCCTAGGTTTTCTGGAACATTCCCAGTTCCATGTATTCTGTCTCCCTTTCAGATCCCATTGCAAGCCACGTGTCTGAAGTCTTGCTTGAGAAAATATGCTTTGTTTTGGTATTAAAACCACCATCTGGTCTCTCCAGTCATAACTGTCATTTTGTCTCCTTTTCCTTTGTTGCTTTTCTGGGCAATATTTTTTTTTTTAAGATTTTATTTATTCGAGAGAGAGAGAGAGAGAGAGAGCACAAGCAGGGGAGAGGGAGAAGGAGAAGTGGGTTCCCTGCTGAGCAGGGAGCATGATGCGGGGCTCGATCCCAGGTCTCTGAGATCATGACCTGAGTCAAAGGCAGATGCTTAACTGACTGAGGCACCCAGGTGCCCCATTGGGCAATATTTTGTTTTTATGTTTGGTAGGGTAAGGGGGGCAGGTGCACAGAGACAGTAATATCTGTCGATAATAGAACTTTTTAATGTACATTAACTCATTTAATCTGCGTGGCAGTCTTGCAAAGTTGGTATGATTTTAGAAATAAGACAACTGAGAAAAATCAATGATTTCCCCAAGAGCTACCGGGGATCACAGGTCGGTTTAGGTTTGAATATCTAGCTCCAAAGTCCGTCTACTTCAACGGTTGCATAGAGAGCAGTTTTAAAGACCACCTGCCAGAAGTCCTTGGGACTGCGTTTTCCAGGATCCTGTTTTGAGCGGTTAGCTACGATCTATCCTGGGAAGCTGCATGCTACTGCCCACTTCTTCTCCACTCGGCCTCCTGCTTTCCCACCCAATTCTTGCCCCTTTGGGCCTGACAGATTTTCTCCCAATCATATTGTATAGACATCTTCGCCCTGGCTCACTGTAGTCCAGACTTCGGGTAAATCCCCGGCTCTCTGCCACCAGCATGGAATCTTAGAAAATTGCCATCTCCTCTCTTCTCATCCTTTTTCTTACCCTTATGGTAGAATTGTTCTCTTTGGTCCATTATTTCTGTGAATTCCTGAGGAGACATACGCTTCCGGGAGGCGAGGCGTTTTGGAAGGTCCGACATACTAGACACCAACTTCTCCAGGGGGGATCCTGGGAAACAAAGGCAAAATCGTTATATCTGCTTCACTGTCATCGTCACTGCTGCCAATCATGAGTTTAATAGAGAGCCAGGTTCTGTGGGGGCTCCAACCCTGGAGGACAGTGTTGTGTGTAGCTTGGAATGTCGAGAAATGATAAAGGTCATCAAACATAATGTTAGCGAAACCTACTGGCAGACACACTCTTTTAGTCAAGGAATGTCCCGCAGGGTGTTTAGGTACACACCCGCAATTATATCTCACAGAAAATAATCAACATATATTTACTGAAAATTTCAAATCCATAAACTTCCCTTGAACTAATTGCAACCAAACAGCCATGAATTACCTCCTGCCTGAACTGTTTGCTGGAACAATCTGACTGGTTTCCCACTTCCGCCTTCGTTTCTCTTCAATCTAGTTCCAAGTCATAGCCTGCCAAATGCTTCAACTCCATAAATGAGATAAACTTACTCCATTGCTTAAATCCCTTCTTGGAGTTCCTCTGTTCTTAATCACAACATAATTCTGCCCAGATGGGAGCCTCAGTAGTGGGGAGGAAGAGAGTGGTTTCTTTGACCAGATGAATCACACCAGCAGGGCCTAATAAAAAGACAGGACTCACCTGGAGTAGCGTCCTTGGACACTCGAAATGAAAAAAAACTTGCTGCCAAACCAGAGCCATAAGAAAAGGCCCCAATCCTAGAGCCTGCCAGGTCTTGGGCAGAGTACCTTTAGGGAAAGAAAGCAAAATCCAAGAAGCACGTTGGCATTATTCTGCCCTTCAAATAAGCTACCAACCTATCGCCCCAATCTAGTCAACCTCTTGCAAGTAGAAATGGGCTCCAGGCACCCTGCACAAAGAGGGGCTTTTGGAAGACCCTGGGGATAGACCCAGAAAGAAGAAAACTTGCCAGGAGGAGAGTGGCTAAAATCCAAGATACAGAAGACCCATTGAGCATAACAGAATTTGGAGCTTCTTGTCACATATGGGGACAAGATGAATTCAGTGAACTCTGGTGTTTGGAGGTCAGACCACTTCAAGGCTCCCATGTTCTCTGGTAATGTTTCAGCAGTTGTATCCTCATCAGTAATCGTTTGATTGAGTTCATGTATATCTATCTCCTATGTTATGTGCAGGTACTATAGTACAAGTATTTCCTATAAACCCCAGAAAATAGAGTATCAATAGAAATAACAACCAGTATCTGAGCACTTGCTGAGCTCTAGTGTTTTAGTTCCTTTACCCACTGAGCGCTCATCAAAATGCTAGGAGGGACGTATTATTAGTGCATATGTTTTATAGATGGGGAAAGTGAAGCACATAGAGATGAAGCGTTTTTCCAAGATCAAAGCTAATAAGTGGTATTGAAACCCCAGCTGTGGGTTCTAAAGCTAGACTCTCTTAACCACTGTGCTTTACTAAGGCCAGAGATTTCAAATGGATGAGCTAAAACTATGCATCGAAGTTCTGTTACGTGCTTGCTGCATCCAAGCACACCTTACACATTCCTTGATGTCATACATCGTCACTTTGGAGACCATTACTTAATTCTGATAGTAGAGCTGCCTACACATGTCCCTTTGAAAGAAGTTTCTTTCATTATCTTTCCTTCCTTAAGAATTTCTGAACCGGAAGAGGAACCAAATTTGGTTGAGCCCTCTGACCTTGACCATGGGGTTGGGGGTAGTACTCACTGGGACAGAAGAGAGGCCAGACACCCATACAGGGATGAGGTGTACGTATTCCCATTGTGAGTGGAGAGGTAAAGGGAGGCCTTGGTCTTCTTGTTGAACATGTCCAGGGAAGCCTTTTGAAGTGCCTTATCCATGTCCTTGTTGGTGTAGGTTTCTTCCAGCGCTAGCCCCCTGGGAGGCAAGCAGAGGCATGGGCCAGGTGAGAGACCACAGAAGGGGAGGGAGGCAGCAAGGGGGAAAAGTAAGAGCTCCTGGACAGACTTTTAGGCACATGTTTTGTTTTGTTTTGTTTGTATGTTTGTTTATTTTTTACAGAATATTTGGAAATACAGACCAGCACAAAAAACAAAAAAACAAAACAAAACAAAAAACCAATGTCACTAACAGTCGTACCATTCAGAGAGAGCCCTTAGGTCAGTTGTTTTTGTGGAATCTATCCCTGCCCTCAGAGGTTAACCAGAAAATAAAATCATGCTATATATTCCATTCGACATGCTTCCCTAATTAATTTTCTACCAATCTCCCCATCCTGTCCTCACCAGTTAAAACTCTGCCTCTTCCCTCTTACACATGGAGTTGCTGAACCAAAAAGTGTGCACGTCTTTAAGGCTTTTGCTCTGTGTTTTCCTACTCCTTCCCAAAGTCCTTGTGTCAATTCACACATCCACTGTTGTCCATTTTCTTAGAGCCTCCTCAATTCTGAGTATTCAGATCTTTAAAAAGGCTATGTAAGGGGCGCCTGGTGGCTCAGTGGGTTAAAGCCTCTGCCTTCGGCTCAGGTCATGATACCAGGGTCCTGGGATTGAGCCCCGCATCAGGCTCTCTGCTCAGCAGGGAGCCTGCTTCCCTTCCTCTCTCTGCCTGTCTCTCTGCCTACTTGTGATCTCTGGCTGTCAAATAAATAAATAAATAATCTTTAGGGGAAAAAAAAGGCTATGTAAGAAAAATGGTCGCTTCTTTAAATTTTTTTACTAATGGGCAAGCATATTTGCAAATGGGATAATGTGCATTTCTTCTTTGAGGAAATTTCTGGGGCATATCTTTAGCTTGTTTTCCTATTAGAGTGTCTGTTATTGATGAGACTTCCATGTGTTAAAGATGTTAAGCTATTATCTTTGGCATATATTAGAATTTTCTTTCACGGGGCAGGTCTCGTAATAGCGTTTGTGCTCACTTTGGTGTTTTAGGTAGTGGCAGGGTTAGTAGTAATTAGTAATGGGGGCAGATGTTGGTAGAATACCCCAAAACTTGAACTAAACAGGTACCATGCCAAAAGGGAATATTTTCTTCCCATTGGGAACTGTGTATTAAAGATTCTTCTATTCTTAATGTCTTAGAGTAATTCCTCAATAAACAGTATTCTTCTAAGGGGGGAGGAGCTGGACTATCTCTGTTTCATAGATGGGGGAAATTAAGGCAACAGGCAAGACATTAATTCAACAATGGCAAGTGAGAATGAGACTTGATGCTCCCAAGTTGCCATCCTGTATTGCGATTATTTACTTCTAGGTATTTCTGTCTATACAGACTGGGATATCACGGAGTCATATTTATTTTGGTGTCCCTAGAGTTGAGTATGAAGCCTGACATATAGTTGATGTTCATAAAATGTTTGCTGACTGAATGTTTTAGCCACACTCCATTTCCCTTTTTTCTTATTCTCTGAAGCTTCTGATAGCCAGCCACTTGATCTAGAGGTGCTGGCAAACTCCCCGTGTTCCCTGAGATAAAAGGTGGGGGGACCCCATGTAGACCATAACCCAGTAGGTCATGTATGAACTTGGTGTCCTTTCTATTGTGTTGGAAGATTGTCCTTTTCTCACCCCCACGGTTGGCTGGTGACTCAAGGAGTAAGGAAACCTTCTCCTTCCCCAGCCCTCAAGAACCTCCAGGGTTCCCCGAAGAGGACCCACCTGAAGGCCTCAAGACCCTTATAGAGGTTGGTCTGCGTGTCGCTGCTGGCTGACAAGAAGTCATTGAACATCAGGCGAGCCAGGGATTTCTGGACCATCTTGCAGAAGGGCGTGTGAAAGATCATGAACTGTAAGTCATCAAGAGTGAAAGCCCGATTGATGCCAGCTGGAAGAGGAAGTGTGAAAACAAGGATATGCCATGGCCAATGAGCCACTTAGACCTACAGTCCAAGACTGAAGTGTTCCGAGGGACTTGAGGCGTCCCAGGGAACCTTCAGCAAACACATGTAAGTTGTTCATTCACTTTACAAGCATTTCACTAAGCACTCTACTTATGAAGAAAGAAGCTAAACAAACAAGCATTTTCTTCCTGTCTACTATTGCCAACCTTTATGACAGATAATTCCTCCAAATCAAACTAGTGTTGTGTTACTTTCTCTGTTTTTCAGAGGAGGAAACAGAGTCTCTAAAATATGAAGCTAGGTCATGTGTCCAAGTTTACTCAGCTTGAAAATGGCTGGCTTTGGATTTAGGTTCTGATGTTTCTGACTCTATAGACATCCCAGACTGTCTCTTAGAGCTGAGGGCCAAAGCAGCAACCATCAAATTCCACATAAGGTTAGGGAGCAAAATGAGAATGCTGAAAGAATACAGAGCTGGTGAGAGCAGTTAGCCAAGAGCAAGTTTACAGTGGATGGAAGGTAGGGAAGTCCAAGTCCACTGGCTACCTGTAGAGGCCAGCCGTGGTGGCTGGCAGCCCTCTCAGAGCAGTGGAAAGGGGCAAGAAGTGGCTCCTCAGGTCCCTCCCTAAAGCATCCATGCTCTGACACTTCCACATATGCCTTTTTCCACACTGAAAACTGCCTGTCACAGATGCCCTTCTGGTCATAATAAGAACCCTTTGATTTTTTTAGAGTGCTCTGAACTTTTAAAAGAAAGTTTATTTCCTTTCTGATTATGAAAGCAGCACATATTTTCTTAGCGGGAGAACTCAGAAACTAAAGGTGAAAATAAAATTAACTTGTAACATTATCATCCAAAGAAAAATCAGGAACACTTAACTATTCTGAAAATAGAGATAAGATTTCTCAACATCGGCCAGGCTTTAAAAGGCAGCAAACTACAAATGGTGAGTTAAATCACTCCTGACTTCAACAGAAACAAATCTTAGCCCCAGTAGGATGTGGTTACAGTGACTCACCACAGTACCTCCCCAGGTAGCTGACAGTCACTGGTTTCCTACTGGTGGCTTTGGTCCTAGATTGTTTAATCTCTTGCATTCAGCTCAAGAGGCAGCTTCATACTTGAATTGGAAGCTTCTAGATGGACTTTTTTTAGCATAGACCCATGGAAGGATGTAAGAGGAAGGGGACATGAAGCCATGCTCTTGAGATCATTTTTGAAGGAGAGAAGAAACCTTGTCTTAAGCTTTTAGGACCAACTCTTTGTCCCCTAGTAATAGAGTCCCCACTTTCTGCTCTCCTCCATACCTTGTTTCCACTGGTTCTGGATTTTTTGACGATATAATGTGTAGCATCTGTCCAAGGCCCGTAGGTAGCACTGGATGGAGAGCTTCCCATCCACTATTGGGTACTCTGTAGCCGCATCTGGTTTGTAGAAGTCGTAAACGTTCTCCATGTGGGTTCCTCTAAGCCCTGGCAAGGCACGCAGGGGGATTCAGGACTGTATGATGCAGTCCCCATGGAACAGAGAGGATAAGGAGACATCTACTAACATTTCCCTGGTTTTTCTCTGCCTGAGACCACTCAACATCCCTCCCACGTTCAAAGGGAATCTAATAGATGGTTGCTTTTATATAAATGAGACCTATTATTTCCCTTTCCATACCTTTATGGCTTTAACAAAATCTGGAATAGATGCCAAAAGTCTCAAAGGAGAACCTTTCTCCTTATACCCAATTATCTTCTTTCATCTTCAATTGCCAGTCTAGCACCTTAAAGGTCCTGGTCTGCAGCAACAATGTTACTCATTCTATGCATCATGATCCCAATATGTGATGGTGCAGAAGAGGAAACCTTGATGATCCCTCTGTTCCCTTCCTCCCTGCTCTTTGCTCCCCAGTCCAGCCTTCTGAAGGCATGTGATGTCATCCTCAAATCCACACTTCAGCCCTATGTAGGGGGTATGCCAACTTGGGATCGGGAGCTATGCATTAGCTGTGCACAGTCTCTTGGTACCACATTTCCACAGTTTACCACAGACCTCTCTCAAGAGCCAGAGGGGCCTTGGGCCCAACCAGCATAGCCACAGCTCCAGCCCCACCTGTGGGGCGAGCGTTACCACTGGGATAGACAGCAATGTCTCCGCAGACCACCATTGCATAGCGACCTGTAATGAGAGACAAGAAGTAATTATCTCTACTTGAGATCACAACCGAAACCTCGAGTAGACAGAGTGCTTCCTGTGAGCCAGGCACAATTTTAGGTACTGAAGATAGACCAGTGAACAAAGTAAAAATCCTTTCCCTCATGATCAACCTATATATCAGGCACAGTTATTCTCTCTTTATGGACAAAAAAAATGGAGGCCCAAAGATCTTAAGTCACTTGGCCCAAGCCACCCAGCTAATAGATGGTATGATGGTATGATAAGGATTCAGAGTCAGGATTCCAACACAAATTCACTGAAACTCAAGAACCTTCTTTTAAATATTGTAACAACTCCAACTCCAACAAAAAATATTGTTGTATATATATATATATATATATAGATAGATATGAAATCTATCTATCTATATATAGTTTGGAAACAATAGAAACTATAGAAAAGTATACATATATATACTATATATATAGTATATATATATAGTTTGGAAACTATATATACTATAGAAAAGTATTTAGAAGCTGTTAAAGAAAAGATTAGCAAATTTGACTATCTAAAAATTCAAACTTTTTACAGAAACAAACTCAGACAAACTGGGGAAGTATTTACAATAGTTACAACCAACAAAAAGCTATTTTCCTTCATTTATAAAAGTCTCATAAAAAAAACCCAAAGTATGTAATGGGAAAATGGCCAATGAACATCCTAAAAAATACTGAAGCTTTTTTATAATGAAAAAAGGGCAAATCCTTATTTTTTCATATTAAATTGACAAAGATTAGAAAGCTTAACAATACTTATTGTAGGGATATACTTTAGTACAACATCTTGAGGGACAATTTGGCACATTCTTTTTTTAAAGATTTTTATTTATTTATTTGAGAAAGAGAGAGAGAGCTCAAGCATGAGCAATCAGGGAGGGACAGAGGGAGAAGTAGATTCCCTGCTGAGCAGGTGTTCCCAATGTGGGGCTCCATCCCAGGATGCTGGGATCACTACCTGAGCCAAAGGCAGACACAACTAACTGAGCCATGCAGGTGCCCTAATTTGGCACATTCTATCAAACTTTTATATCAACATATCTGGCAATTCCTTTTCTAGGAATCTATTCTTACAACATATTACCACAAACATGTAAAGCTATTATGCAATGTTCATTAAAACATTTTTTTATAATTGCAAAAAATATACAAAACCTAAATATCCATCAACATGGAACTAATTAAATAAACTTTGGCATATTCATCAAAAAATATTGTAAGGCTTTTAAAAGATGAGATAGACTTTATATATATTGGTATGGAATGACCTCTAAGACATCATGGAGGTGAGGAAAAATATGTACAATGTTAAAAACCAAAACTGAATAGCTATATATGTGCATACTTGCAAGAACAAAGAAAAATTCTGGAAGAATACATAGAAACCATTAGTGTGAAATTCTGGAAAGTGGTAATGGGGGGTCAAAAGAGAACTTTTTCTTTGCTTTACACTCATTTGTGTATATGTATTTATTTCAACTATACATTTCAGTTACTTTTACTAAAAAAAAAAAAAAAAAGACAAGAAAAGTGAAGTCTTCTGGACAATCTGAGGCTGTGCCACTTTTTCCTTTCCTCAAAACCTGCTGTCTCTATGGGGTGATTTGGAACTTCCTGGTGAGTCCCAAAACCACCTTTGCTCATCCGAGAAATCCCAGCTGGATGGTTGGTCAGATCAAAGCAGACATCCCATCTACACTGGCTTTGCTTGGTCTTGGTGGTTGCCATTAGGTTCAAGCTTAAATATGCTTTTTGTTTTGGTACAGACTAATGAATCACATCGCAATAGTTTATTTTTTTCTCCCTCTGACCAAGACATCCTGTTAAAGAAGGAATACCCTGCCACTCAGCAGAATCTACTCATTGGAACTGACATAATTAAAGCTGATGATGTTCCCAAACAAGGTTCTGATTTTTGGTTAAAGGCTGGTGACTATCTCTTGCCCTTCATTTCTACTGCCCAACTAATTGCATGGTTGGAAATATTGGTGGTGATGGCAGTAGGGGTTACCAAATAGGAAAAATGCTCTAAGAACAGATTTGATGATGTAGAGACTAGAACATCCCAAATCAATGGAACTGTTGATGGTGGGGCTATTCAAGGCATTCCAAAACAATACTGAATGAATTGGAGTATGTGGGTGGCTCAGTTGGTTGAGCATCTGACTCTTGATCTCAGCTCAGGTCTCTGTCTCAGGATCCTGAATTCTGGCCCCTCATTGGGCTCCACACTGTGTGTGGAGCCCCCTTTAAAAAAAAATACTGAACAGGTGTGTGGAATTGCACTGCACAGCAAACTGTCCAACTTTTCATGGCTTCTCTTTGAAATAAAGAATATTGAATTAGATAATCTCCAAGGTTTCTGCCAACATTAAGATTTTATAATTAATGTTAATTATTATTATTTATTATATATTATTATAAATATATATTATTTTATATATAATATATAAATATATATTTATTTATATTTATTTATAAATTTATTTATTTATAAATATATAAAAATATATAAATTTGTTAATTATATTTATTTATATATTATAAATATATATTTATTGTATTTATTATTATAATTATTAATTATAATTAAATAATGTTAATTATTAATTATCTACAGTTTAAATTCCAGTTTCCACTTAGCATACTAAGTGCCTTGACGGCCCAGATGATCTCTGTGGATCTCTTGTACAGTCCTTTTACCAGCCCTGCTGGTAAAAAATATACAAATTATTAGGTTGCCTAATAAGAACTATGAGGCTCAAAGTGGTTAAGGGACTTGTCAGCAGTTATCAACAGAGCTAGATTTTGAACTCTCAACTTGTACTGTTTCCCTTGGATCTTTTCTTGCTATCACAACAGGGGGTTCTTCCTCCAGTATAACATCCAGAGAAGATGTAAGTAAGAAACAAGATAATGTTAATATATTAAGCAAAAAACATGGGGTGCCCAGGTGGCTCAGTGGGTTAAGTGGTCTGACTCTTGATTTCAGCTCAGGTCATGATCTCAGAATTGTGAGATCAAGCCCAGCATCAGGCTGCATGCTCAGCACAGAGTCTGCTTATCCCTTGCCCTCTACTCCTCTGCCCTTAAAATAAATAAATAAATAAATAAATAAGATCTTTTTATTTATTTATTTGTTAAGCAAATAACAATTTTTATTTATTTATATGTTAAGCAAAAAGCAATTTCCTAGCAAGTAGGCAAGGGAGTAGGAGAATAAATACTCTGTGTAATAGTCTATCCTGTGATTCTTTTTTGTTTTGTTTTGTTTTTTTATCCTGTGATTCTTTGGGTCTCCTCCTACCAGCATGTTTTCCCCTTAATACCTAAATTTGTTTAACTCTCTCTCAGAGGCTTAGGAGAACCTTATGAGAAATAGGAATATATTGGATTTGGTTTGGCGTCTCACCCCTGCCAAACACTGTGTAAGATATCAGATCCCCCATTTTCTCATGTGTAAATCAGGCATAACACCCACTTTCTAGGCTGTTGGAAGGACTAAATGAATCATGTGCCCATGCTACCTAGTTAACAGTATACAGTTACACAAGTCTAAGCAGTAATCATCATTGTGGTTGTTGATGATAAGAATAGCTGTGTAAGTTGTCCTTTCCTCCCTGATGAAACCGCTGGGGAAATGGAGAAACAAAACTGAGGATTCAGCCTCTAACCCAGTTCCTTTCTTACATAAGGTTTTGGGAAGCACATACCATCCCAGGAGCTGGACTCTATCCAGTTGGCAGCATTGAAGAGGGAGGCAGTGCCACCGTAGCAGGCATTGGTGGTATCTATGCCCTCAATGTCAGTGTTCCCCGAATCCTGGAAGAGCTCCATGAGCACTGTTTTTACAGCCTTGGACTTGTCAATGATGGTCTCAGTGCCCACTTCCAGCCGTCCCACAGAGTCCCATGGGAGCTGTGTGCGCTCCATCAGCCGCTGCACCACCGTCAGGCACAGGGAGTTGATGTCCTCCTGGACTGAGCAGAAGCCCATATGGGTTTGGCCCAAGCCCACCGTGTACCTCCCTGCTTCCACATTGTTAAACTTCTCCAGGTCTGTTTGGTCCACATACTGGGCTGGGAAATAGACCTCCAGGGCAAGGATGCCCACATCCTTTGGCCAAGTATCTGTTTTGGCCAAGGGAACAGCAGGGATGGTTGAAAACCTGTAATGGAGATAACAATCAAAACCCTATTAATGGTCTCCAGCCAGTCTCCTCAAAATACAATACAGCAATAATCTCATTCATTTTTCGTATATTTTGAAGCTATATTATCAGATGAATGTAAATGTGGGGTGGTTATCTTTCTGTTGAATTAGCACTTTTAACCTTATTAAATGTCCCTCTTTAATTCATCTTTGTGATAGTCCTGTCACAAAATCTACTTTTCCTGATATTAAGAAAGCTGCCTTAGTTTTTATTATTATTATTATTACTGTTTGCATAATGTATCTTTTGTTGTCCTTTTATACTTTTAATCTCTCAGGGTCTTTATATTTAACACATATCTCTTCTAAACAGCACATAGTTGAGTCTTTTTTGTTTTTTAACAAGTCTTACAGTATTGGTGCTTTAATTGGAGTAACTAGTCCAATTATATTTATTGTAATGACTAATATAGATGGGATTAAATCTACCGTCTCACTCTTTATTTCCATCTGTCTCACATGTCCTTTGTTTATTTCTTCTTTCCTGCATTCTTTTGGATTAAACAAGTATTTATTATTCTATTTTATCTCCTCTTTTTCTTTTAGTAATGATCTCAGAGATTACAATATGCATGCTTGGTTTATTGTGATCTAACTTACATTAATACTTCTACTGTTTTCTGAACAGTGAAAAACCATACTTTAACTCCCTTTATCCTTTCCATCCCTTTGAGCTATTACTGTTATGTGGTTTACTTCTACACATGTTATAAACCTCATAGGACATAACTTGAAAAATCTCATTCAGTTTTAAAGTACCCCTTTCAAAAAAAATAATAAAGTGTCCCTCTCATCACCCCTTTTCTCCTTTTTTCTTCTTACTACACAAGAACACACCTATTGTTTTTCTACTTTTTAAGGAAGCTTCCTGCTTGAGTCCATCCTCTCTGCCTTTTCTGATTGGGCCTCTGAATATTTATGGAGCACATCCAACACAGTGGTGGGTTCCAGATGCACAGTAGAGAAGAAGGCATCCTTTGTGGCCACCAAGAGAGCATAGTCTAATGGAACAGGCAGATGTTCAAGAGCTAAATACATAGTATAACAAGCAAAGGCTGTGAGAATATAGAAGACATAACAATTCTACATGGCAGCACAGAGAAAATGGGGAAGGGGTAAGTGGAAGAGGGAAAAGATAATTTGTTTCTTTCCTGGACCTACCCACCTCTCTTCTAATACCTGACTCCCAATACCCCTGGTGAAAATCTGGAGTTTCTCCATCCAGCTGTAAGTACAGAAATCACCAGGTCCACCTCCAACTGTTCCCACATGAAAATACCTGAAATCTGGTTACTTTACTGATACTCTTCATTTTGCAGATGGTGAAAAAAATCAAGGCAAGCATTGGTGAAGTGTTGCGCTCAGAGTACCTTCATGGTTACTCATGTGTTAGAAATATCCTGTCCTTTCACCACCTTGGGGCCACCAAAGCACTTGTGAGTGCCACCAGAGTCCTTTGACTCATACCTAGCTATAGAATTCCTGACCATTGTGAGTGACAGGATGGTTCCACAGGCTTACGCATTTAGCTCTATGCCACAGGAACTGTAGCTCAGATTGAGTGTGTCTGTCAGTCACCCTGAGGATTCTGGACTTCTGGTAAATCCCAGTTCTCCCATCAGAAAGGTCGCTGAGGTAAAGTGTATCACAAGATCATAAGACAATGAGGCAAAGTATAAATGTTCACCCATATCTGATAAGAGAGGTTTGGAATTTAGTTATCTGCCCTATTTATTTGGTGTTCCCCAAATAATTGGAGTTTGTACTCTCAAATATTTGTGGAGAATCTTACCCAGTATGTCGGAGCTAATGGTTAGCCAGCAGAGGTCCTGCACTTGGTTGGCTTTCCCCTCAGCCTCATTATCATTCTGTCTTCTCATTCTCATTCTGCATTCTCATTCTCTCTCCTTTCCTCTCTTTCCAGTTAGAATTCTAAGCTTTCAAGGAGAGGTTCCAAGAATCAGCCACCTGTTAACTTTTGAAACTGTCTTAATAGGGGGCTATTTCTGGAAAAGGGTTCCAGAGCCTTGAAGAAGAGTTAGCATGTAGAGGCTTCCAGAAAGATCAGACCACTGAAGTTAAGAGTGCTCTTCTTATCTGTATATTTTCTCTAGGAAACTTTATTTAATCTAAAATTGGTTTTGTTCTGAGGTTGCTTGGTTTAAGAATATGCATTAAGCTTTTCTTTCTTTATTCCAATTCTCCTCCTTCTGTTTCAAAATTCACCATTACATGTCAGGCACCATGCTAGTGATAGGCTACCGAGGTGGAGAGAGTTGACAAAGAAAAGAGGAGGTTAAAGTTCTAAGGACTTCCTTGACCAATGGGAGTAATAAATGGGCACATACATGCATACCCCAGCTAGGAGGCAGAATGTGATAAGGACCTCAAGAGGGATATAGGCAAAATCACACCGGAGTTTGGAGGAAGCAAGATTTCCTGCGGTTGGTAGGCTCAGAAAAATCTTCATGGAAGAGGCTACATTTGAGACTGACTTTGATGGATGAGCGGAACTTCTGCTGATAAAGAACTAGAGAGGGGTGGAGGAGGCGGTGGTCACAGTGGGAGATGACTGAGCAAGTAAGGGCACCTGGTAGAGTGGAGAGTGAAGGTGATTAGGGACACAGCACATGAGAAAAGCAGGTGGGGACCACCAACCGGAGGGCACCACTCTTTGTTAACCTGCAGGGAAGCATAAGCTGCAACGGGAGCAGTTCTTGGGTTGGATTGAGAGCCGAGGCAGGTTGCAGAAGAGGAGACAGATATACAGAGAAAGAGAGACTCATAGGAAAGATCCTTAATACTCTTTCAAACCACAGAAAACAGGATGAGCTGGAAAAAGGGAAATGTGTGAACCAAGGATGCCTGAAGGAGGGGCAGGTTGGATGAGTTCTGAGGTTTGTCTCTTGCTGGGCAGCCCACTGTTACTTACTGAAACAAGCAAACCCATGTCAGTCCCTTCCTCTCAGA
The DNA here is from genome assembly GCF_963455335.1 of Martes martes. Lineage (NCBI taxonomy): Eukaryota > Metazoa > Chordata > Mammalia > Carnivora > Mustelidae > Martes > Martes martes. The sequence continues at coordinate 90,319,392 of NC_137891.1, read as the reverse complement.
TGCAAGAACAAGTCAAATGCTGAGCTGGGACATTTGGCCTGTCTAAAGAGGGTGAAGGAGGGTATGAACAATGGCAGAGAGTGAGGAAGAAAATAAGAAGGCTAAGGAGCGTCATCCCCTACTCCACACATTCATGCAGCCAGGTCTGGATCCCAGGCAAGGGAAGACACTGAGTCAAAGTCATTTTTCTAAGTCGTCATAGAGTGCAGTGTGGAAGTGGGAGAAGTGGCTAGTTTCAGGGTACAGCGCATGGTTCGGATATTGAAGGCCTTAGCTACAGCTATTACCATCGGTGTTGGGAGGATCCAAGCACATGGGCCAAGCTGGGGAGTGCTTACAAATACAAGGCATGCATGTGTGCTTCTGTGCACAACACATCACACACAGACATATACTCTTGTATTAACATCCCATTCCCCCCTTTCACAAAATCAGAGGGCAGAGAAACAGGCTTCTGACCCCAGGCCATTTGGAATCTTGCTGCAGTGATTTGAAGCAGCTGGTTTGACTAACACTGCGGTTGGCACAGAGTGCTACGGGTCTCGGCAGGAGCTGGAGGTAAAGGGGGGAATGGTGGTGGAAAGAAGAACGCTGGGGGCCCTGGAACCGATATTTCCACTGTTTCATGCCTCTGGGGCAGTGAAGGATATCACCGTCGATGAACAGCAGGTATCAGAGATTTGGGATCCTGGAATTCTAGCTGAGAGGGACTGTCTGTGTAGAGAGGAGGTAACTGAGACCCTAACAGGTTAACTTGCTCATCTAAGGCTGCGCACAAGCCTCGCCAACTTTTCACTGGGATTCTAGAGAGCTTTTCCTTATGGCAGGATTTCTATCTACCTATCTTTTACTGGTTCTATGACACTTCTCACAGTCCCTGCGAATATGACTCACCTTTGGTGGGCTGTGGGAAGATGGCTAGCAGGTGAGACGAAGACTTCCTGCATTGCTGTCTTCACTTGCAAGACCCGCTTCACTGAAGTCAACAGCCGTTGCATTTCCAAAGGAATGAGCACAAAGCCAACAGTTCACAGCCCTTGGGAGAGTTGCCCAGCTGGGCCCCATTGGGCTTTATAGAGCTCTGAGACTCCTGCCCCTGGAAGCCCCGCCCCTGCTTATCGAGGCTCAGATGACTTCTAAAACTGGGCCAAAGTTCTCACTCAGAACATGGGCAAGTGGAAGGAAAACATCATCCCTCCAACTTGTACACAGCTGCCCTGATCCTGGGCACATGAGGGAATGGATGGCTCTGATTCCTTCTTTCTCAGGCTCTTGTGGTAACTTTTCCTACGGCCAACCAGCTTGCACGGCTATGATGTTCCCTGTTGTCACACATCCTGGGGTAACCCCATTTGGCCTGTCTTGGACCCTAGCTCCTCATCGGGGTTACTCTTGCTTGCTGTTCCAGAATGCTCTCTGTGGGGTTGCCTGTTATTATTTTAACACATTATGCATAATATGGAACATCTTTCAAAACTGAAAGGATGAATGTTTTAATAGCAGTCTTTTATGTAGTTAGGAGTAGATATTGACAACAGGCAAAGGCACGCGGGTAGAGGGATGTGGCGCACACTGTACCTCTCCTCTCTTTATTGCCACTCTTACACATGTATAGCTGTACACAACCTCCTAGTGAGCTGTACAGGAGTCGCAAAGGGGTAACCAGGACTCTCCTGAGGAGGAAAGGTCCACTTTACAGATGAGGCCAGTGATATGTAGTCAGACGACATGACTTTCCCAAAGACCTAAGGGACTGTCTTTTGACTCCAGATTCTGGTCTTTCCACTCTGCTCTTCTACATCTTTGTGAAAAGTTTCCTGCCATCTGATCTGCTAGTGAATTTCTCCCTCCACCCCTCTCTCACAGTACTAGTCTTCCTCTGTCTTTTATGAGGGCCATGCACTTACTCACTGGTTCACTCAGTGAAACTCCCCTTCTAATGTGACTCTTTGGAAGGCATGGAGAAGAACCAGAGTGTTTCTTGCTTTAGGGGAATCAGAGGTGACTTCATTTTCCTGCATACAGAGACCTTCTAGGTTCCCCCAGAAGTCCAAGTCTCCTGGGTCTTCCAACGCATTTAGGTTCTTTTCTCCATACACCTTGGTGCGTTACTGCTCTAACCCAATCTCCCAGCTCTCTCTGCCACCCATGCTCTACCACCGAGGCTTTTGCAAAATTCTGTCATCAATTTTAAGTTCTTTATTTCCAATTCCTTTTCTGAAAATGACATTTGTTTCTTGCTCTGTCTCAACCTACAGCTTTCAAATCGTGGTTGGGCTCTCTGCCAGCCCCACAAAATCTACCCCCTGGACATAAGACATAAGAACTCAGTATAAGGCACATATAAGACATTGATACTGCTAGAGAATTTTTCCTCTTCCTTCTGTCAAAGGCCGAACTCTCTTCAAGCCCTTGCCATCACTCTGAGCCACCCAATGCCCTTCATTCTTTTTTTTTTTTTTAAAGATTTTATTTATTTATTTGTCAGAGAAAGAGGGAGCGAGAGCGAGTGAGCAGAGGCAGACAGAGTGGCAGGCAGAGGCAGAGGGAGAAGCAGGCTCTCTGCTGAGCAAGGAGCCCGATGTGGGACTCGATCCCAGGACGCTGGGATCATGACCTGAGCCGAAGGCAGCCGCTTAACCAACTGAGCCACCCAGGCGCCCCCCCCCCTTTTTTAAAGATTTTATTCAATGCCCTTCATTCTTGAGGTCAACTGACAGTCTTGCTCTGCTCCCCTTGTTCATGAGGACTGTAGCACGTGAATCACTGCCTTCCTCTCCACATCAATTCTCTCAGCATTCATGAAGATTAATCTCCACATAGATAATTCATCTACTCTAGCCTTTCACTTCAGTTCCCACTTCCATGATCTTGTCCTCCACAGGACTTTAGCCTCCCACTCTAAACCCATACTCTTGACCTTATCAGTATAGTGTCTATACCACCTTCTAAATTTTAATTTCATACAATTTAATTTCTAATAACCTCTATCTTTCCTACTCACTTTAAAAGAACCCCACCTTTTTCTCCCATTGGGACCACCATTGGCTCCTCTACTTTTTTGCCATTTATCATACCTCTAAATGACCTCTTTTCTCTCTTTATGCAGCTCAGATTACCCATAGTGCATCATCATAAAGAGTCTCTTACACACACCTTGCCATATACTCTCTCTGTCAGACTGGCCAAGCAAGCCATTGACTTTGGTGAAAGCCACTCTTGGTCTACTCTGTGCTTATATCTGAACAGCTGAGCATGGCTGAAGAAAAACACAGTACTGTACTGACTTGTTAGCTTTCAACTTATCACCACACATTTCAAATGGACTCCCAGCATAGCCTGAAAACCCTACTATATTTTCCTAGTCCATTGGCTCTTTCAGTCCCAACAGAGCCAATCATATTTTCTCTTCTCATAATTGCTCATTCTTAGCTGCTTACTTTGACTACTGTTTCACTAAGAATACAGAAATAATCAGAAGAGAACTACCTGTCTCTCATTAGCAAATTCAGGAAAGTGCCTGCCTTTACACCCCACACTCTGCCTTTCCACCTCTTATCTAGAGGGACAGTCCTTGTTAGATTGAAGGCCAAGGTTACTTCCTGTGCACTGATTGTGTCACCTCTGGTCTACATGAGGACGGTGGTCCTGCAGGTATTCCCTCTCTTCCTGATCAATTTCCCTCTTTACTAGGTTGTTCTTGTAAGTATATAGTCCCATTTTTAAAAACTCCTTCTTGACCCTAAATGTCTTACTGAGTGAATCACCAAATCTATGCTCTATACTATAGCAAAAGCCATTAAAAATATTGTCTGCTTTCAATGTTTTACATCCTTACCCCTCATTCTTTTTTTCCCATTCTTCTTCTTTTTGCTAGGACCAACTTGACCAATGCCTGAGACTCAGGTGCTACTGGAAATTGGGAGACCAGAACCTCCCACAGGGTATGTGACCTGGTGCTCTCTGTAGGAGTGCCTCAGTGAGTCTTGGGGATGGGATTGATGCTTATATGACCAGCAGTTGGCCAGAGACAATCGCTCAGCTACTAGCTCCCTCAGTGTGTGTTATAGGATTACAGGCCCCGCAGCAGGGGCACATGGAAACTATGGGTCTCATTGATGATGGTGAAAGTGACTTCCACATATGAATGGAAGCTCTCCTACCTCCTCTTCTTCCAGTAGCCCTTGGTGTCAAAGGTCAGCCTGTAGATGCCTGCCTTCATTGGGCCTGGTGCCAGGGGACTCCAAGTTGGAGTAGTTTTTCCTCAGCTCTGTCCACTACTGCCCATGGTCCTCGAACCTGGATAGGTAGAGGTGGAGGCCCTGGGCTGGGAGCCCTGAGGCCGTGTCCAGCATGTGCATGGTTAGTGGGCTGCTTACTAGCTCCATGTCTTTGCCCTGAGCCTTGAGAGAGAGATAGGAATGAGTGCATGGGCCCAGCCTTGTGTCCACATTGGCTTGGAGACAGCAGCCTTAGAGTAAACAGCCCTGGAGTACAGAGCCCCAAGTGCTCCTGGACCCTGGAGGTGGTGGTGATGGGAGGGTCTTATTCTATCTTTAATCAATCCATTTAGGCTTTTGTTCCCAGCATCCCATTGAAGTTCCTTTTGTCAAGGTCATTAATGACTTTGTCATCGCCAAATCCAATGGTTGATCCTAAACTTTCAGCTTACTAGACCTCTCAGGAGTGTATGGCAAGGCTCCTCACTCCCTCTTTCCTGAAATATCCTATTCATTTGCCTTATAGGACCTGACATTCCCATGTTTTTCTCCATACCACCTACCACTCCTCCCTGCTGCTTTTCCTCTGAATGTTGGAGTGCTTCAGATGGTTCCCGTACACTCCTCATTTCACTGCGAAAATAGATGGAAATAATAGGAACATTAGGCTCGGAGACCAATATGCAAATATTCACACAGGATTATGGACACATAATAAGCCATTCTGATAACATGGAAGACCAAAACCAGTCAATCTAGTATAAACTTCGTTTGCGATATACAACAAACCAGGCACTGTGCTAAGCATTGGGAATACAAGTGGAAAGATCAAACTTACTCCTTTCTGTTGTTGAAGTCAGCATGTACTAAGAAATTGCTGTGAGTGGGGTTGTGGACTTTGGGGAGGGTATGTGCTATGGTAAGTGCTGTGAAGTGTGTAAACCTGGCAATTCACAGACCTGTACCCCTGGGCTAATAATACATTATATGTTTATAAAAATAAATAAATAAATAAATTTTTAAAAATTGCCATGTGTCAGGTACTGTGCTAAGTACTTTTGTGCACTCTCTCATTTAATCTTCACAAATGAGACTGATAATATTACAGCACCCATTATACAGATGAGGAAACTGAGATCTAGAAGAAATATATAACCACCTGTGGCTTTAGACCTAGGAAGTGGCTGAAATGGGCTTTGAATCTAGGCTATCTGGACCTACACATAATCTGAGCCAGTCTTCAAACCAGTTTTGACCTGAAAAAGTACTTTTGTGTGGTTCAAACTAATATTAAGTTGTTCCTTTGGAATAAGGGAAAATTGTAAGTCTAGGAAGTAGTGGGAATACAATTATGAAAGTATAAATTGGAGGACAAGTGAACAAAACACCACCAGGTCATAGCTTTCCACTGTGAAGGGAATTTAGTGGACTTAATCAAGTAATTGTACTTAAGCACAATCAAGTAACTGGCTTTTTCTATTAGTTGCCTCATGTTTTGAAGGAAATAGATGACAAAACCTAGCTGTTTTATTTAAAGAAGTTACCTCTCAAACACTTAAATGAAGTGTCCCATTCTGATACTTCCTAAATGAAAACAGACACTTAGATTTTTCCTTTGAGATTTTCAGCTCCTGGGCTGCAGCTGAAAAAGCTGAGTGTTGATTAATCAAAAATGAGTGTCATGAGCTAGGTGAGCGTTAAGAATCAGAGAAATTGATTATCGTAGATTAAAAAAAAGTTTAGATATCCAGGGGAAAGTCTTACAAAAACAAAGTTTGCTTTTTACGTAATTCTGCCAAGAGTGCTGGTTTAGGAGAGCAAATTATAAACAATGTTCCCAGGTAAATTTACCCTTCTAGCCATATCATCTCTTGTCTACCTTAGAAACTCACGATTCTCAACAAACGTGTGGAAAATGCATTTACCCTAGGTTCCAGTGACTGATAAATTGAAGTGGAGATTTGCACTTTTTATCTCAACCTAAAGAAAGGATGCTTTCAGGATTTTAGGCAAATTATTTCTATGGACAGTCCAGGGCTAGAGAAATGTCTTTATGTTTTGGGAAATTAACCATGTTTATTTCTTAGTAACAGTAATAAATACAAACATACCTGGTTCTTTATCTGTTTTGAAGTGCTTTCCCATGCAATCTGTACTCACAACAGTTCTACAAAGTTGATTGGGTCATGGGGACTTGGAGAGACGAAGTGCCCTGGCTGGTGGGTATATGATTAGTTTGTGGTAATAGCTAGGAGTAGAAATCAATGCTGAGCTCCACTTCTAGGGCTCTCTCATTGCATCTACTTGGGGATTCTGCTGTGGGAGAGGAGGAGCCAATACTGCTTGTGATTGTGTTACTGGTTAGCCAATCTCTTACTTGCCAGGGCTTGCCTTTTATGATCGCAGAGAGTGACATTCAGACCTTTGATTCCAAAGCTTCTGAGTCTCGAGTTTCATGAAGGAGGAGCACCGAAGCTTGAAGTTGGTCTGTATAGATTCCTATCTAATTAGGTGAGAGGTCTGGAGAAAAATAGGGGGAAGGGCATGGAGTCTGATGAGATTTCCCAGAAAAACACTGAGTGTTGGTGTTTTGTTGTTTCTGGAGTTTTACCCTACCAGGTGTTACCTTGCATTTGTCATATCACCAAGGGAAGAAACCTAGCAAGAAGATGTGTAGCCGCAAGTGGGGAAGATTCAATATCTGCGTGAGTGAGACACAGTGTAGTGATGGCACAGTTGCCCATGATTCTCAGTGAGCCAGACCCGAGCATCAGCTGTCATCACTTCTTTGGGTTTATTGTCAAACCTCTATCTTCACAGACACTTAAGCAGTTTTTTAAAAAAAATTACGTTCCCACGGTCATTTTGTGTCAATGACCGGTAATATGTCACAAAATAACCTATCAATATAAGAAATCTTTTCTTTTTCTGAGCTCTCAGAATTTTGACAATTATCAAGTATTTGTCTTAATTAGCCTATTTTATGTTTGCATAGCATTTTATGTTGAAACTTTTTCTATTTGGCAACATGGCAAACTGTCATAGACCAACCCGGAAAGCACTAGCAAAGTGAGTAAAAGCATGAACCTGAAGAACAGTTTCATAAAACGCTGTGAGCAACCACTGAGGAGTCTGAAGAATGCCAGATGGGTGTTGGGGATGGGGGTTAGGAGTGGAGACAAGGGATGGGGGGTAGGAATGAAGGCAGGGATGAGTTTGGGAGCAGGCTGAAGCCTGGGGTGGAATATGGCTGGAGGCGGCAGTAGGAAGAGGTACATCACAAAAGCCCTATCCTGGTGCCCAGTTCTTGAAAAGAGTTGCAGACTGACCATCATGCTCTGACAATCCCTCTGACAAAAGCTCCATTCTCAAACCCCCAAGCTGGCGGCCCAGTGATATTTTCTCCTGGTGCCATTGTTTCCTAACAGCTTAAATGTGAAACCTTAGTCAGGGGAGTCTCCTGGTGAAGTGGCAGCAAGCAGGGATTTCACTAGTGGTTCTGTGATGTCTGGGACTCTCCACTGTGGGCTTATCCCACCCCTCACCTGAAATATGTCTTGAGAAACACGGACTGGGGCCAGGACTTCTATGCCTCCCCAACACACAGAACCAGAGAGCAAACATTACCTCCAGGGCACATGAACTCAAAATAATGAGTTGTTGAGGACTATAAAAAAGACAGCACACTTAATGATACATACCACCTCAAAGAGAATTTTTGAAACAGCCAGGCCAAGAATTTAAAATAATCATATCGTGTACTTAAGAGCGGAGAGGAAGATTTTGTATTATAAGGTTCTAATAAGGAATTGCACAGGAGGAAAAATGATTTTCCCTTTACCTGTCTAGGTTCTTGGCTGAGACTCCCCTTATAATTAAAGACATAACAGGAGAAAAACAAACAGGTTTAGTAACAGGTATATAACCTGTATACATGGGAGATACCCAAAAAAGCTGAGTAAAACTCCCCAAAATGATATTCTCAAAACCTATAAGTAAAGGAGAAACATTAATTTAAGATCAGGAATAAGATAAGAATGATCACTACTGTTTACCTCACCATACTAGAGATTCTGGCTAATGCTATTAAGAAAGAGAAAGAAAGAATAGTTGAAAGGATTAAAGAGAAGATAGGAATAATTACTATTTGTAGATTGGTTAGAAAACTCAACTAAAATCAATGAAATATTTGAACTAAAGAAAGGATTCAACAAAGCTGTCAGAGACAACATCCATTTAAAAAATCAATAGGGTTTCGCATTAACATCACCCAACTAGGAACTATGATGAGAAAAATGAATCCAATTAACAATAGTGGCAAAAACTAAATAGGGCCTTGAAATTAATTTAAACAAGACTAGACAGGACCTCTATGGAAAAAAATGTAAAATTTGAAAAAATAACATAGAAGATCATTTGAAAAAATAGAGAAGGATCTTATGCTCTTGGATGGCACAACTTGATATTGTAATGATATTTATTCTTCCAAATTAATCCACAAATTCAATGCAACCCAATAAAAGTTTCAGGTGGATTTTTTGAAAAACTTGATATATTTTTCTGAAATATAAAAATAACAATAAAGATCCAGAAATAACCAAGTTAAACTTAAAAAATAAAAATAGTGAGGGAGACTTTGCCCAGTTGTACAAATCCTTAGTAGTAAAAACAGTGTGGGTTGGGTGCCAGAATATACCCCTGGAATAAAGTAAGCTGCTCAGCCACAGACGTGCATGTACATGGACATTTTTATGACACACACTGCACCACAAATCGATTGGAAGAGGATAGATTAGCTAATAGCAAATGGACTTTGTGGACCAAAACAAAACTGAACTCAAATGGGGAGTTGGAGATCATTTGGATGTTCATCATTGGAGGGATAATAGGCGAAATGTGGTCAGAGGTACAAAACCAAGTGCTATGAAATGGTTAGCAACAAATTAAGAATCATCTGGTTGTAAAGGAAAGAAGTTGGCAGCCTGTAACTTTGCTGGTTCCAAGATCTAGGACATCAGGGCACAATCATTATACCTGTGAGTCATATTTGGTTGTAACTTGATGAGAAAAGGGATTTTCTCTGTATGGTGAGTTGAGTTAGTCTGGCTTTTGGCTGATCTGCAAACCCAGAATAAGAGGCAGAATAAGTTTCCTCTTGTGCTCATTGGAAACTTTTTCCTTTCCTTTTTGAAATCTGTTTGTTTGGTTATGGGGAGGCAGGATCTAGAGCAAAAGTCAGGTATTAAGCCATTCAACAGAGTAAACAGGCTCAGAAAAATGAAATGCTTTGCTCAAGTGGAGGACTTTGGACTCCTACTTCTATTAAAATTCTGGTGCCTGCTTTACTGCACTTTGCCTTATGGCACTTTGCAGATATTGCATTTTTTACAAATTGAAGGTTTGTGGCAACTGTGCCAAACAAATCTATGGGCACTATTTTTCCAACAGCATTTGCTCACTTCATGTATCTGTGTCACAATTTGGTAATTCTTGAAATATTTCAAACTTATTCATTAATATTATATTCATTATGGTGATTTATGATCAGTGGTCTTTGATGTTACTATTGTAATTGTTTTGGGGTGCCATAAACCATGCCCATATAAGATGGCAAACTTAATCTATAAATAGTGTATGTTTTCTGACTACTCCACTGACTGGCTGTTTCACCATCTCTCTCCTTCTCCTCAGGCCCCCTGATTCTCTAAGACAAAACATTTTTGAAATTAGGCCAATTAAAAACCCTGAAATGGCTTTCAAGTGTTCAAGTGAAAGGAAGAGACACTTGTCTCTTCTTATAAATGAAAAGCTAGAATAATTAAGCTCAGTGAGGAAGATGTTTTGAAGCTGAGACAGGCCATAAGCTAGGCCTCTTGTATCAAGAGGTTAGCCAAGTTGCAAATGCAAAGGAAAAGCTCTTGAAGGAAATTAAAAGTGCTACAGTGAAACAAGGGATGATAAAAAAGAGAAACAGTCTTTTTTTTTTAAAATTTTTTATTTTAATAAACATATAATGTATTTTTATCCCCAGGGGTACAGGTCTGTGAATCGCCAGGTTTACACATTTCACAGCACTCATCATAGCACATACCCTCCCCAATGTCCATTTCCCCACCACCCTCTCCCGTCCCCCCTCCCCCCAGCAACCCTCAGTCTGTTTCTTGAGATTGAGTCTTTTATGGTTTGTCTCCCTCCCAATCCCATCTTTTCATTTTTTCTTTTCCTACCTCCCCCCACCCCCCCGCCTTGCATCTCCACTTCCTCATATCAAAGAGATCATATGATAGTTGTCTTTCTCCGATTGACTTATTTCGCTAAGCATGATACCCTCTAGTTCCACCCACGTCGTCGCAAATGGCAAGATTTCATGTCTTTTGATGGCTGCATAGTATTCCATTGTGTATATATACCACATCTTCTTTATCCATTCATCTGTTGATGGACATCTAGGCTCTTTCCACAGTTTGGCTATTGTGGACATTGCTGCTATAAACATTCGGGTGCACGTGCCCCTTCGGAGCACCACGTTTGTATCTTTAGGATATATACCCAGTAGTGCAATTGCTGGGTCATAGGGTAGCTCTATTTTCAGTTTTTTGAGGAACCTGCACACTGTTTCCCAGAGTGGTTGCACCAGCTTGCATTCCCACCAGCAGTGTAGGAGGGTTCCCCTCTCTCCGCATCCTCGCCAGCATCTGCCATTTCTTGACTTGTTAATTTTAGCCATTCTGACTGGTGTGAGGTTGTATCTCATTGTGGTTTTGATTTGTATTTCCCTGATGCCGAGTGATGTGGAGCATTTTTTCATGTGTCTGTTGGCCATCTGGATGTCTTCTTTGCAGAAATGTCTGTTCATGTCCTCTGCCCATTTCTTGACTGGATTATTTGTTCTTTGGGTATTGAGTTTGCTAAGCTCTTTATAGATTTTGGATACTAGCCCTTTATCTGATATGTCATTTGCAAATATCTTCTCCCATTCTGTCAGTTGTCTTTTGGTTTTGTTAACTGTTTCCTTTGCTGTGCAAAAGCTTTTGATCTTGATGAAATCCCAATAGTTCATTTTTGCCCTTGCTTCTGTTGCCTTTGGCGATGTTCCTAGGAAGAAGTTGCTGTGGTTGAGGTCAAAGAGGTTGCTGCCTGCATTCTCCTCAAGGATTTTGATAGATTCCTTTCTCACATCGAGGTCCTTCATCCATTTTGAGTCTATTTTCGTGTGTGGTGTAAGGAAATAGTCCAATTTCATTTTTCTGCATGTGGCTGTCCAATTTTCCCAGCACCATTTGTTGAAGAAGCTGTCTTTTTTCCATTGGATATTCTTTCCTGCTTTGTTGAAGATTAGTTGACCATAGAGTTGAGGGTCTATTTCTGGGCTCTCTATTCTGTTCCATTGGTCTATATGTCTGTTTTTGTGCCAGTACCATGCTGTCTTGATGATGACAGCTTTGTAATAGAGCTTGAAGTCTGGAATTGTGATGCCACCGACTTTGGCTTTCTTTTTCAATATTCCTTTGGCTATTCGAGGTCTTTTCTGCTTGAGAAACAGTCTTATTGCCAATAAGAGAAAGTTCTAGGGGTCTGGATAAGGATCAAACCAGCCACAACATTCCCTTAAGAGCCAAAGTCAAATCCAAAGTAGGCCCTTACTCTCTTCAATTCCATGAAGGCTGAGAGAAGCAAGGAAAATGCAGAAGAAAAGTCTGAAGCTAGCAGAGGTTGGTTAGTGAGGCTTAAGGAAAGAACCAGTAACATGAAAGTGGAAGGCGAAGAAGCAAGTGCTGGGGGCGCCTGGGTGGCTCAGTGGGTAAAGCCTCTGCTTTTGGCTCAGGTCATGATCTCAGGGTCCTGGGATTGAGCCCCGCATCGGGCTCTCTGCTCAGCGGGGAGCCTGCTTCCCTCCCTCTCTCTGCCTGCCTCTCTGCCTACTTGTGATCTCTGTCTGTCAAATAAATAAATGAAATCTTTAAAAAAAAAAAAAAAAGAAGAAGCAGCAGCAAGTGCTGATGTAGAAGATGCAGCAAGTGATCCAGAAGATCCAGCTCAGGTAATTAGTGAAGGTGGCTCCTCTGAAGTGTAGATGAAACAGCCTTACATCAGAAGAAGATGCCATCTAGAACTTTCATATTTAGAGAGAAGTCGATGGCTGGCTTCAAATCTTTGAAGGACAGGCTGACTTTCTTATTAGAGGCTTATGAAGCTGGTAACCTTAAGTTGAAGTCAATGCTCATTTACCATTCTAAAAATCCTGGAAGCCTTAAGAAGTATGCTAAATCTACTCTGCCTGTGCTTTCTAGATGGAACAACAAAGCCTAGATGACAGCAATGTGTCAAAACCAAAATCTCATGAACATTTGTAATAAAACTAAATGATATTGTGTCCCTAGGAGCCCCACAATACAAGCAGATGAGGATAAGCCTATACTCATAGAACCTATGGTGACATCTGCAAGGGAGGAAGCAGAGGGCGGCAATGACCTGTTGGAGGAATCTGAGAACAGGATTCTTAAACAGCCAATTAAAAATCACCGGAGAGCAGGCCAACCAATTAGACAGAAGTGGCTCAAAATGGGAGTGGCTTTGCCACTTCAGTGTCGGTGAGTGTGAAGTCTCCCAGTAAGAAGAGCTGGAATGGCATAGTCAGTGGTGTGCCATTTAACGATTTAAAAACACAATTTGCATTGTTTGCCAGTTCCCATGCTGTAAACGTTCCCATCATGGCTCACTGCATGCTACCAACATGGATACAAAGTCGGGAGGAGAGGTGCACAATCCATACATGCAAGGTGGGAGCCAACCATGAACACTGGGAAAAACCAGAGCTCTTTTCCAGGAGTGGCAGTGTACTGACTGGCAACTTGTGGAATCAAAGTTCAAAAAGACAGGGGCAACAGCAAAAAAGGGAAAGAGGCAGAGATAGAAATTGGGGAATGGAACAGAGCCAGGAAATCTCAGAGAACAAGTTGCCATATTTTTTAATACTACAGGAAAACAAGAGAAGAGGGAGCTCTGCGAAGTTAGAAAAGCTACTCTGAACCATGCTACCTTCTAAAAGTTCAGGAAAACAATCATTGCATAAAAATGAGCTATAGCTGGTCCAGCCACTCTGGAAAACAGCATGGAAGTTCCTCAAAAAGTTGAAAATAGAGCTACCCTATGACCCAGCAATTGCACTACTGGGTATTTACCCTAAAGATACAAACGTAGTGATCCGAAGGGGCACGTGCACCTGAATGTTTAAAGCAGCAGTGTCCACAATAGCCAAACTATGGATAGAACCTAGATGTCCATCAACAGATGAATGGATAAAGAAGAGGTGATATATATATATATATAACGGAATACTATGCAGCCATCAAAAGAAATGAAATCTTGTCATTTGCAATGACGTGGATGGAACTAGAGGGTATTATGCTTAGCCAAAGAAGCCAATCAGAGAAAGACAATTATCATATGATCTCCCTGATATGAGGAAGTTGAGAGGCAACGTGGGGGGTTTGGAGGGTAGGAAAAGAATAAATGAAACAAGATGGGATCAGGAGGGAGACAAACCATAAGAGACTCTTAATCTCACAGAACAAACTGAGGGTTGCTGGGGGTAGGGGGGTCGGGAGAGGGTGGTGGGGTTACGGACATTGGGTGTGTGTGTGTGTGTGCTGTGGTGAGTGCTGTGAAGTGTGTAAACCTGGCAATTCACAGACCTGTACCCCTGGGGCTAAAAATACATCATATGTTCATAAAAAAATTAAAAAAAATAATTAAAAAGAAAGAAAAGGAAAAAAATGAGCTATAGAATATCAACCATAGTCAAATAATGGAAAAAGCCCAAGTGTCCATTGACTGATAAATAGATAAAGGAGATAAATGGATAAAGATATATATATATACACACACACACATATGCAATGGAATAGTACTCAGCCATCAAAAAGACTGAGATCTCCCCATTTGCAATGACATGGATAGAGCTGGAGAGTATAATGCTAAGTGAAATAAGTCAGAGAAAGACAAATACCATATGATTCCACTTATGTGGAATTTAAGAAAAAAACAGATGAACGTTGGGGGAAGAAAAGAGAGAGGCAAACCATGAAACAGACCCTTGATGATAAAAGAACAAACTGAGGGCTGCTGGAGGGGAGGTTCAATGGGGGAATGGGTGAAATAGGTGATGGGGATTAAGGAGGGAACTTGCAGTGGGCACTGGGTGTTATATGTAAGTAACAAGTCTTAAATTCTGCACCTGAAACTAAAATAAAACTGTATATTTACTGGAATTTAAATAAAAACTTAAAAAAGAACTAAATGAGCAACAAGAAAGTATCAAGGTAATATCCAACATAAAATTATTCTAAGAAGTCATTTGACTTCAAGGTTCTCAAACCTGTTGCACATGAAAATCACCAGGGGAAATAAAACAAAAATAAAAACAGAAAACACTCTTCCTGTGCCATTTGTTCTGGAGAGGAGGCCACACAGCTGACCACCAACAATGACTTAAAACCAACCTAATCTTCTCCTATTTTGTGGAGCATAACAAATAACATGGAGGGCATGGGGAGATGGAGAGGAGAAGGGAGTTAAGGAAAATTGGAAGGGGAGGTGAACCATGAGAGACTATGGACTCTGAAAAATAATCTGAGGGTTTGAAGGGGCGGGGGATGGGAGATTGGGGGAGCCAGGTGGTGGTATTAAGGAGGACACGTATTTCATGGAGCACTGGGTGTGGTGCAAAAACAATGAATACTGTTACGCTGAAAAGAAAAAAAAAAAAAACCTAATCACTGATGTGGATAATAGCTCTCTTCAACATCCTCCTTCCACTCAGCCAAAATCATCTACCTTCACACCTTTCTCCAAGTTGCTCAGAGATTTTTACCTGGAGGGGTGTCATGTGCCCAACTGTCCCATTCTAACCCCAAAATTACCCATTCTTTTTTTCCTCTCCCAAGATTTTATTTATTTATTTAAGCGAGAGAGACATGAGCTGGGGGAGGGCCAGAGGGAGAGGGAGAAGCAGACTCCTCACTGAGCAAGGAGTCCAGTGCGGGGCTGGATCCCAGGACCCTGGGATCATGACCTGAGCAGAAGGCAGACACCTAACTGAATGAGCCACCCAGGCACCCCCAAAATTACTCATTCTGTATACTGTTTCTTTATGGATCTAAATGAGAGCTGATAAATCTATGACAACATGTTTCAGAAATTAATTTCAGCTCAGCAGAGAGTCTTTCCCCAACACTTTGATACAATAGCTCAGTTTTGCATGTTTTCACTCGCTGACTCTCAGGGATCACCAGTATGGGGACTTTGGTAGGAAAAGGGGGAGAGGCTTTTAGTCAAAGGAGCTTTAACTGTTCAGATTCTTTGGTGGCAAACAAAAGAAGCCTAAGCAGACTCAAAAGAAAGGCTGTTCATGGTCCTGAGAAGGGCAGAAACTGGGGACCATTTGGAAGTTGCTGTAGTATGGCTTCCTGGACCACCTGTTTAGGGTACACATTAGGTCACTCAATTCCAAACAAATTTTGACTCTCAAATTTTGGAGAAAGAAACTTTAAATTGTTTATATTGGGTCACATGACCATTCCCTTGATAAGTAAGTGGAATTTTTATAACTGGCAAGTCCAAACTATATGGAATTTCTCAAGAAGGAAAAAACAGAAGAAAAAGATGCAAAGATTTCCACTAGGGTTCTTCCTTTAGATCTGCCCGGGGCCAGTCAGCCTGCCTGGATGACTTGATGCACTTTGGTTGAACAAATTCTGAGTGAGTTATTCAAGATATTAAAAATAGAAACACTCAGCCTGCCTAGGGTGGCTGGTTTGGGAGTGGCCCCTGTTCCACCCTAACTACCCCTGACACCTGACCTGGAAGTTCTCTGCACTCACCTTAGAAAATCCCCTCAAATCCCACATCCTTGATGGAAGATTTTTGTGTGGAGAGAGAAGGCTGTATTGTACACCATGCAGCAAACCAATTAAAATTCTCTTAAGAAACTACCCCCAAGAAGTAACAAGTGCTGGAGAGGATGTTGGGAAAAGGGAAACCTTGTGCACTGTTGGTGGAAATGCAAATTGGTGTGGTTGCTTTGGAAAACAGTTTGAAGGTTCCTCAAAAAGTTAAAAACAGTATTGCCGTATGATCCAGCCATTCCGTTTCTGTGTACATACGTGAAGAAAATGAAAACACTAACTCCAAAAGATACGTGAGCCCCCATGTTCATTGCAGCATTATTTAGAATAGCCAGTGTATGGGAACAACCTAAGTGTCCACTGATGGGTGAATGGATAAAGAAGATGTGGTATATTCACACACGTGCTCACACACACATGCTCACACACACAATGCTCACATAATCACTCATTAAAAAATATAAGAATGAAATCTTACCATCTGAGAAAACATGGATGGAACGTGAAGCCATTGTGCTAAGCCACTGTCAGAGAAAGACAAATACTGAATGATTTCACTTACATGTGGAAACTAAAACCAAAAGCCAGTCTCATAGATACAGAACAAAGTGGTGGTTGTCAGAGGCTCAGAGAAATTGGTGAAAGGAGTCAAAAGGTACAAAGTTCCAGTTATAAAACAAGTCACAGGATATAACAGAGAGCATAATGTTTACAGTTAATAATACTGTATGGAGGGGCAACTGGGTGGCTCAGTGGGTTAAGCTTCTGCCTTTGGCTCAGGTCATGATCTCAGGGTCCTGGGATCGAGCCCCGCATCGGGCTCTCTGCTCGGCGGGGAGCCTGCTTCCCCCCCCCCGCCCCCGCCGTGCCTGCCTCTCTGTCTACTTGTGCTCTCTCTCTCTGTCAAATAAATAAAATAAAAATACTGGATGGAATATTCGAAAGTTGCTAAGAGCCTAGATCTTAAAAGTCCTCATCGCAAGAAAAAAATGTAACTATGTGTGATGATGGATGTTAACAAGACCTACTGTGGTGATCATTTCACAATACATACAAATATCAAATCGTTATACTGTACACCCCAAACTAACATAATGTTATATGTCAACTATAACTCCATAAAAATAAATAAATGAATAACTGAACGAATGAATAAATGAATAAAATGTAAAAGGTTTCTCAAATCATAAAGAAATAAACAAGCTGCCCCAATGTCCATTATCAGTAGAATGGACAAATAAAACCTTGTCTATTTGCAGAATGGGACACTACACAGCACGAGAATAAGTGAGCTGCAACTATGTAACAAAAATGGAGGACCTCACAAACACAGTGGTGAGTGAAAGACACCAGCCAAAGATGAGTACAGATGCCGCTCAAAGTCATGCTGGTGGTTGCCCTTTGCAGGAGGTGTCAGGACTGGAAGGGACGCAAGGGGCGCTCCCAGGGTGCCTGATCTGGGTCCCGGTTCTGTGGGTGTGTTCTGTTTGTGAAAGTTCACTGAGGTGTGCACTTTCCGTATGTGCCCACTGTTGTATACATATTATATCTCTCAGTAAAAGTGAAAGAAAACTTACCAGACACTCCTGCTCTTTTAAAGACCCTCCCAGGCTGCCTGGCCAAGTGGGGCCTCTCTCAGGCCTCCTCCTTCTCTCAGCTCTCCGCTGGGTCCCTGCTGCACTGCTCATGCTCAGGCATTTTAGCTCCTGCCATGGACATATGTCTGTCCTCATTTTTGCACAGCTTCATGGAAGGTCTGATCTCCGATCTATCTTCCCCTGTATCAGGGAACAGCCCTATCATACCTTCTGGCCTCCACTGGTTCTTCCATAGTTCTTGTAAATAAACTGTTCTCTGTCCTGTTACATTTTCACCTGAATAAAGCATTTGCAAATATTTACAACTTTGGATTCATAAATTCTCTCTCCAAGGGATGGGTTCGAAGAAGAGTTCTGGTATCCCATTAACTTCTAGTTCAAGCATTTCTTCATCTTCCTTCTCTCAGTTCTCCTGCTCTTGGGGAAGCAAGATGAAAGCACCAGGGGTGATCACACCTGTGACATTTGGATTGTCAAGTCACAGTCTGGGCTCTCTCCCTACCTTCTCA
Organism: Martes martes; assembly: GCF_963455335.1. Lineage (NCBI taxonomy): Eukaryota > Metazoa > Chordata > Mammalia > Carnivora > Mustelidae > Martes > Martes martes. The sequence continues at coordinate 90,301,159 of NC_137891.1, read as the reverse complement.
GGCCTCCATTTCAGTGCCTGCTCCTGGTGTATAAATGTTTCTTCTCCCTGGCCCCTCACCTATGATCTGAGTGAGGTGTGTACAGTAGGCGGGCTTCTGGAGTTCCCCAAAAGGATTAATGCTCAACTCACCCACAGTTTATAATTTGCTAACACCCCCTTTAATAGCTGCCTCCTTTCGCTGTCTCAGTTTCCCCACTCCCCTGGAGGTTTCTTAGGATCATCTCCCAAGTAGACTAGTTCCATGTGGATCTTTGTCTCAGTGTCTGAGTCTGGAGGGACACAGACCCAGAAGCATACCCATGAGCCCATGTGCCCATAAACACCTACATATACACAGTGAATTATATCAGTGTGTAGCAGTGTGTACACCCCTTGTGTACTCCTCCCCCCTTGAATGTGGATGGAACCTAGGTCTTACTTGTGACCAACAGAATAGGGCAAAAGTGACAGGATCATCACTCTTGGGCTTATGTCATGTGATAGGAGACCAGAGAGATTCTGGTGTTGGTTTTGAAGAAGCAGACAACCACATCTGTGCCGTGTGTGGGTGTCACATGGCAAGAAATTGTGGTGGCCTCTAGGATATGGGTCTTGCCTCCAGGCCATGGTCAACAGGGAAACAGGGCCCTCAGTCCTGCAACCACAAGGAGATGAATATTGTCAAAAGCCTGCAGGAGTTTGGCAGGAGATTTTCCCATATCTTTCCAGATGGGAATGTAACCCAGTGACTCCAGGATTGCAGACTCAGGAGACTCTGAGCAGGAACACCCAGCTAACCATGCACAGGCTCTTGACCCTGGGAAATTCTGAAATAATAAATATGTGTTGCTGCAAGCCCCTGAGTTTATGGTACATTTTTATGCAGCAAAAGAAAAAAAAAACTGCATTCCATCATGTGAAACCTTTTGATCCAAGATGGGGACTCATTTATCCACATTCCCTACCTACGATCTTGCAGGCAAGGATCTGGCCTCTGGTCTCCGGGCCCAAATTCGCCCTCTGATTTGTTATCTGAGGACAGCTAACTTTGTCATCCTTTCTTGCTCCTCGTGAATTGTTTTCACTAAAGGTAAATGTGTGCATGCTCTAGCAGTTGTCTGGTGAATACATGTTTCTTCAATAATGCTTCTTTTTAAATTCCTTCTGGAGGACTTGATCCAGTGGAACCAGATTTTCCCAATGTCCGGACCAGGTCAGGCCTCACAGGACCTTGTTCCATGGCTCCTCTCAAAAGTCTGTTGGGTTGCAACATGGTATTTAAAGTTCTTTTCTTCCTCCTGTGTATGTTAGCAACTTATAAAATCAGGGAATCCTTTAGAAAGCACTACAAGACTGAGACTCTCTCCTCTGCTCTCTAGGAACTTAGAGAAATTTAGCATTATTTGGCAGCTCTCTAAATTTCCAAAGACTGTTCTACAGGCCTCCAAAGACTTCCATACGGCTATGGGCTGGAACCAGCTTAGCCCTCTCTTGGACTTGCTTTCTGATTTCCACTTTATCTAGCATTTCAGTGCTGTTTCCAGGCAAGATTAAATATTTCCTCCCTTGAGACAAGGTATGGGTAGAAATGGTGGGGCAGATACTTCTGGAATTTCAGCGTTCCAGTCTGGCTGAATGGAGATTTGCCCAGGTCAGCCCCCATTTCTGTAGGTTCGTTCCAGTGTGGGCAGTAGGCACGCTCTTGTCACTCAGGCCTCTGCTGTGTTCACTGGAGGCCTGAGAAGAGGATTCATCTTTTAAGAAATTCAGAGACAAGAAGAGAATCCTCAAAAATCACTTCTAAGCTATTTATTTCCCTGCTCTATTATCACACTGGAAGTCAGAAAACTTAATATCCTCATAAAACTGTGTTCATCCTCTCTTCTCCTGTGGATAACCATGCAAACTACTTCATATTTGCCCCTATTAAAACAAAATCTTCAAGTGGGACCCCTTTGCAGTCTCATCACAGTCCACTGCTCTTCCAAAATTAGCAGGGACCCTCAGCATCTGGGGCAGTCGTGGACCTGGATCCTTTCCAGGGGAAAGGATCAAATACTCAAATACTGCTCTGCTGCTGTCACTCTTGGTCTTGCTATTGTCCTGATTATCAGAGAGTGGTCAGGCAAGTCCAGGTGACACATGTGTCCACTGCCACAGGAAAGGCACTTTTGGTCCAGGTGTTGGTGCACACTTGGGCTCTAAGCTCCCCACTGCCTCAGGCCTTCCTCCCATGCCCAACCAGTGTTCCTCCAAGAATAACCCCTGTGTTGGGAGGGCAGCTTCCAGGAGCCTGCAGAATCAGCCACAGGCTGGGCTGATGCCCACCATGCATTCTCCAGAGCTTGGCACCTTACCCCTGTGTTGATCCACCACTTTTGCCCATGACCACTTTGCTAATTGTGAATCTCAGGAACTTTAACCAAGTCTTGACACTTTCTGTTAAATCCGTATCCCAGGACATTGACTGCCTCAGGCAATATACAATTGCAATATGCTTAGAATAGCCCTTCAAGTGGGTTATTTCTTGAACTAGAAGATTTGCTGCAGGAGTCTAAGGGATATACATCACTGTGCTCCCAATTTAATACCTTCCTTAACAAACAATTTCATTAAATCTACTCAATGATCCTTAAACAAAGTCTTTTGTTTTCTTTCCATTTTACAGAGGGGAAAACAGCCTCAGAAAAACAGATTGAATTGTTCAAGGTCACACAGCTATTAATAGACAGATCAGAGACTAGAACCCACGTGCATTTGACAACAAAATACATGCTTTTTCCTTGTGTTTCTCGCACTAGAGCCGTGTGCCCCTCAGGCTCAATGGGAATAATTTAGGGAATTTGCTGGTTCTCTGAACAACTTCTCTAAAAGTGCATTTTCATTTTGATGACAGTGTTGGGGGAAATGATAATTTTCTGTATAATATGCTTAACCGGTTTCTGAGTAATGCCTTGAGATTTTTCCTGCTGCATTGACACTTAACGGCAAAATTCATTGGTACCAAGTTGTGTTACTTTAATTGCAAGCTAACGGGAGAAAACACAGACTGATTTCCCATGTAACGTGGTGTGGTGTAGAGGCCAAGTGTTGCTGCTTGGCTTGCCCACAATGAAGGCTTTGTAGTTTGGATGCAGAAAAGCCAAGTGACATTTGAGCCACAAAGTCACTGTTGAACTCCAGAAGAATCAGAACTAAAGCAAAATATCCCAGGTTCCTTTTGTAAGCCTAGTTTTGTTGCAGCAAACCAGCATTCTCTGTTAAGCCACATTAATGTGAATTTGAAGTTTATCAAATAGATAGTTTTATTTCTACTTAACATGTCATTCTTTCTTGGTTTTGTAAGAGCTACAGGCATAAAGCATATATGTCTATTTTAATGTTTAAATATATTTAATATAAGAAGATAATTTTTATTTCAGCATGGTTGACACACATTGTTACTTTAGTTTCACATGCACAACATAGCCTTCAACTCTTCTATATGTTGTTATGCTCACAAGTGTAGCTACCATTTGTCACCATTCAACACTATAACAATATCATTGACTATATTCCCCGTACTGTGCCTTTTAGTCCCATGACTTATTCCTTCCATAAGTGGAAGCTTAGACCTCCCACTCTCCTTCACCCTTTTTTCCCATTCTACCTCCCTCCCCCAGCAACCATCAGTTGTTCTCTGCATTGATAAGGCTGATTCTGCTTTTGTTTGTTTATTCATTTGGGTTTTTTTTTCAGATTTCATATATGAGTGAAATCATATGGTATTTATCTTTGTCTGTCTGACTTATTTTACTTAGCACAATACCCTCTAGGCCCATCCATGTTGTCACAAATAGCATGATCTCATTCTTTTTATGGCTGTGTAATATTCATATATATATTCATATAGTATATTCATATACATTCATATAATATTCATATGTATTCATATATATTCACAGATACACGCACATACCATGTGTATGCACCACATCTTCCTCTGCAGACCAGTGGGCTTTGTAATTTTGTGTTTACTCTTGACTCATGGCTGAATTCTAGAATTGAAGTGATAGGTTCCTCTCTCTGATTCAGGATGTATACATGTCAGAAAGACCTTTACATCTCATTATGTGAGGGTCTAATATTTTCTTATGGTTGTTGTTAACAAATTGAATTATAAATTATCTTAAATGAAAGGATCTATATTCTGATTAGCTTATTGAGATACAATAGTGCTTATATAAATTAATATTTCTAAGATTCCCAGAAAACAAGGAAATTTAACTTGTAATGTTTTCAATGTATTAGAAGTAAAAAGTATTCTTATTCAGACTAAGTAAAAAATGTTTTAAGAATTCAAGTTCACATAATTTTGGTAAATTTGCCAAATTAGCTAGTTTAGTCATTTTAATTTAATAAAAACAGCTAAGTCTTCACTGCTGTTTCAGTGTAAAGTGTAGATTTTTATTCTATGTGGGTATATTCTTCCCAAACTTATGTAGATTTACTGACCACATAGGCCAGGAATACTTCTACTTAATGTTCAAAGTTATGAAAAATATAGCTTTGTATTTTACCAAATTGATTTGTTATTCTGATAAAATGTGATTTCAACAGCAATTATGTTTTGCAGTATGTCAACTTGAAGATAATTTCCAGGATGTTTAAGTAACTAAACCTCAGACTGACATTAAGTTGAATTAAGTAATGGCTACACATTGAATACCTACCATTCTAAGTAAGATGAATACTGAAACATTAATTACTAAGCAGAATTTAACTTTATATAATTTTGCTTCTTCTTATATGCTACAGGGAGACTAGATATTCTTGAGTCTACTAATGAATGTGTTCATTTTTGTTATTTTGAGAAGTTGTAGAAAGTATGGCTATAGAAAGTTGCATTGTATTGCTGAGCTCTGAAGGACTGCAATGCAGCTGGTGTGTAAGCTCAGTTGTCCACCCCCAAGTTTTCTTTGTGAATTTGAAGTTACCTTGGTCATAAGTTAGAATGAATATATGTGATGAGGCTCTATTTAGCAGCAATAGTTTCAGAGAAATACAACTGTGTACATACTTCTATTTGTCAAGGAAATGATGAGTATTATCCTAAAGGACTATTTGCTTTACCTCCACTCTGCACTCTTGAAGCTTATTGAGGGTCCCAAGGAGCATTACTTATGGATTATAATTATTAATATTTACCATATTGAAGACTGCCTGGGCTCAGTCAGTTAAGCAACCAACTCTTAATTCAGATCTCAGCATCTTGAGTTCGAGCCATGTTGGGCTCCACATTGGGGGGTGGAACTTGCTTAAGATTCTCTCTCTTCCTCTGCCGCTACCCCTACTATACACTTTCTCTCTCAAAAAAAAAAAAAATAAAATTACCATATTGAAAATTGAAACATAATTTTTAAAATGCTTACTTATGGCTAGGGGGGAGGAACAAGATAGCAGAGGACTAGTAGACCTAAATTATGTCTGGTCCCAGCAGTTCAGCTAGATAGTTATCAAACCATTCTGAACACCTACAAACTCAACAGGAGATTGAAGAAAAGAATAGCAGCAATTCTAGGAACAGAAAAGCGGCCACTTACTGAAAGGGAGGACATGCAGAAAAGTGAATCCAAGGCTGGAGGATAGACCACAGTGGGAGGGGCAAGCTCCCAGCAAGTGGTAGAGCAATGGAGCACAAAATCAGAACTTTTAGAAGTCTGCTCTGTAGGATGTCACTCCAGAGGCTAAGCAGGTGTGGAGCCCTTGCAGGAAAAGTGTGGTCTCAGGTCCCTCGGGGTCACAGAAAGACCGGGGGTGCCTGAGTGTGGCAGAGCTCCCAGGTGTCAGAGCAGGGAAGCTGGCTGGAGAGACAGAGCTGAGGGGTGGGCTCTCAGCTCAGGGTTACCTTAAACCATGATCTGGGGCACAGTTGGCCACTGCTCTTCCAGCAGGGACCCCACAAGCAACAGATTCAGGGAGACTCACCTTCCTGCTCTGGGAGGAGCAGCACAGGAGCATGCTACAGGAATCTTCTAGGTTTGGAGACTCCAATGGGCCTCTGTGACAGAGATAGAAATGCTCAGTCAGAGGCTGGGTGAGCTTGGAGCATGGCCAGAGACCAGGGAGACCGTAGAAGTCAATCAAAAGATTGACTTATTTTCCCTGAGGGTGCATCGAGGAGTGGAGCCCCGAGCTCTCGGCTCCTCAGGGTCGGAGATTGGAAGGCCGCCATTTTCATCCCTGCCCTCCAAAGCTGTAGGGAAAGCCTTCAGGGAACAAAAGCTCCCTAGAGTGAACCCGAGCAGATTGTTTCGTATGGCCCCTGGCAAGGGTGGTGCAATTCCGCCTTGAGCAAAGATATTTGAGAATCACTGCAACAGGCCCTTACCCCAGAAGATCAGCAAGAACAACCAACAAAGACTAAGTTCACTGATCAATGAGAACCATGGAACTCCAGAGCTCTGGGAATGTAGCATATAGAATTCATGGCTTTTTCCCCATGATTCTTTAGTCTTTCAAATTTAAACTTTTTAAATTTTGTTTTTTTCTTATCCTATTTTTAAAAATTTTTTATCTTTCCTATTTTAACCTTTTTAAACTATTTTATCTTGTCAATACCTTTTTAAAAAATCTTAAAATTTTCATTGTTATAGTCATATTCTATCCCTTCATTGTATTTAACCTTATTTTTTTGTATAAATATAAGTTTTTCTTTCTTTAAAGTTTTGGGATACAGTTTCTTCTAACAGATCAAACTATACCCTAAATCTAGCATATGGCTCTGTTCTAGTCTCCAGCCTGATCACATTCTCTTTTTTTTTCCTTTTTTCTTTTTTCAACCAACCAATCTTACCAATTCCTTTTTTAGAATATTTTTCAATTTTCATCTTTACAGTCATATTCCATCCCTTCATCATGTTTACTGTTATTTTTGTGTATGTATAAGTTTTTCTTTAAAATTTGGGGAGGCAGTTTCTTCTAACAGACCAAAATACACCCAAACTCAAGTGTGTGGCTTCTAATATATACGTATATATATTTTTTTCTTCTTTTTTCTCCTTTTTATCCCCCTGGTTTCAGGTCTCTTATGATTGGGTTAGTGTATAATTTTCTGGGATAATTGTTACCCATTTAGTATTTTGTTCTCTCATTCATCTATTCTTATCTGGATAAAATGGCAAGGTGGAAAACTCACCTCAAAAAAAAAAGAATAAGAGGCAGTACTGATGGCTAGGGGCCTAGTCAATATAGACATTAGTAAGATGTCAGAACCAGAGTTGAGAATGATGATTATCAAGATGCTAGCTGGGCTTGGAAAAAGCATAGAAGAAACCAGAGAATCCCTTTCTGGAGAAATAAAAACCCTTTCTGGAGAAATAAAAGAACTAAAATCTATCCAAGTGGAAATCAAAAAAGCTATTAATGAGGTGCAATAAAAAAACAGAGGCTCTTACTGCTAGGATAAATGAGGCAGAAGAGAGAATTAGTGATATAGAAGACCAAATGATGGAGAATAAAGAATCTGAAAAAAAGAGACGTAAACAACTACTGGACCACGCGGGGAGAATATGAGAGATAAGTGATAGCATAAGATGAAAAAATACTAGAATAATTGGGATCCCAGAAGAAGAAGAAAGAGAGAGAGGAGCAGAAGGCATATTGAAGCAAATTATAGCAGAGAATTTCCCCAGTTTGGGGAAGGGAACAAACATCAAAATCCAGGAGGCACAGAGAAATCACCCCAAAATCAATAGAAATAGGTTAGCACCCTGTCATCTAATAGTAAAACTTACAAATCTCAGAGATAAAAAGAAAATCCTGAAAGCAGTTCGGGACAAGAGGTTTGTAACATACAATGGGAGAAATATTAGATTGGCAGCAGACCTAACCACAGAGACCTGGCAGGCCAGAAATGACTAGCATGGTATATTCAGAGCAATAAATGAGAAAAATATGCAACCAAGAATACTATATCCAACTAGGCCATCACTGGAAATAGAAGGAGAGATAAAAAAAGCTTCCAGGACAAACAAAAACTAAAAGAATTTGCAGACACCAAACCAGCCCTACAGGAAATATTGAAAGTGGTCCTCTAAGCAAATAGAGAGACTAAAAGTTAGAGAGCAGAAAGGAACAGAGACAATATATGTAACAGTCACCTTATAGACAATAAAATGGCACTAAATTCATGTCTTTCAATAGTTACCCTGAATGTAAATGGGCTAAATACCCCAATCAAAAGACACAGGGTATCAGAATGGATAAAAAAAAAAAAAAAAAAAAACAAGACCCGTTGATATGATGTCTGCAAAACACTCATTTTAGACCCAAAGACACCTCCAGATTTTAAGTGAAGGGTTGTTAAACAATATGCCATGCTAATGGACATTGAAATAAAGAGTGGCAATCCTTATATCAGGCAAATTAGATTTTCAGCCAAAGACTATAATAAGAGATGAGGAAGGACATTATATCATATTTAAAGCATCTATCCAACAAGAAGATCTAACAATTTTAAATATCTATGTCCCTAACATGGGATCAACCAGTTATATATACCAATTAATAACAAAATCAAAGAAATGCATCAACAATAATGCAATAATAGTAGATGACTTTAACACCCCCCCTCACTGAAATGGACAGATCATATAAGCAAAAGATCAACAAGGAAATAGAGGCTTTAAATGACACACTAGACCAGATGGACATCACAGATATATTCAGAAAATTCTATCCCAAAGCAACAGAATACACATTCTTCTCTAGTACACATGGAACATGCTCCAGAATAGATCACACCCTGCGTCACAAATCAGGTCTCAACCAGTACCAAAAGATTGGATCATTTCCTGCATATTTTCAGACCACAATGCTCTGAAACTAGAACTCAATCACAAGAGGAAAGTTGGAAAGAACTCAAATACATGGAGGCTAAAGAGCATCCTACTAAAGAATGAATGGGTCAACCAGGAAATTAAAGAAGAATTGAAAAAATTCATGTAAACAAATGAAAATGAAAATACAACTGTTCAAAATCTTTGGGATACAGCAAAGGGGGTCCTGAGAGGAAAGAATATAGCAATACAAGCCTTTCTCAAGAAACTATAAAGGTCTCAAATACACAACCTAATCCTACACCTAAAGGAGCTGAAGAAAAAATAGCAAAGAAAGCCTAAACCCAGCAGGAGAAGATAAATAATAAAGATCAGAGCAGAAATCAATGAAATAGAAACCAAAAGAACAGTAGAACAAATCAACAAAACTAGGAGCTGGTTCTTTGAAAGAATTAATAAGATTGATAAACCCCTGGCCAGACTTATCAAAAAGAAAAGAGAAAGGACCCAAACTAATAAAATCATGAATGAAAGAGGAGAGATCACAACCAACACCAAAGAAATACAAACAATTATAAGAATATATGATGAGCAACTATACACCAGTAAATTTGACAATCTGGGAGAAATGGATGCATTCATAGAGATGTAAAAACTACCACAACTAAACCAGGAAGAAATAGAAAACCTGAACAGACTCATAACCAGGAAGGATTTTGAAGCAATAATCAAAAGTCTTCCAACAAACAAGGGCCCAGGGCCAGACAGCTTCCCAGGAGAATTCTACCAAACATTTAAAGAAGAATTAATACCTATTCTCCTGAATAGGTTCCAAAAAACTGTTCCAAAAAACAGAAATGGAAGGAAAACTTCCAAGCTCATTTTATGAGGCCAGCATTACCGTGATCCCAAAACCAGACATAGACCCCATCAAAAAGGAGAATTACAGACCAATTTCCCTAATGAAGATGGATGCAAAAATTCCAGACAGAAACAGAAAAAGAGAATGTTGGAGGGGCACCTGGGGGGCTCAATCAGTTAAGTGTCTGACTCCTGGTTTTGGCTCAGGTCATGATCTCAGGGTCCTGGGATTGAGCCTCCTGCAATGCAGTTGCACTCCACATTCAGCAGGGAGTCTGGTTGAGGATTCTCTCTCCCTCTCCCCCTGCCCCTCCCCCACTCGCACAAACACTCTGTTGCTCACTAAAATGAATAAATAAACCTTAAAAAAAGAGAGAGAGAATGTTGGAGTTGGAAGGGACTGGCTTCCATGGACAAAGGTCAGTGGGCCTGCTCTGTTTGGCTCACACACAGCTGGAAAGAAATTCATGTAACTGCTAGTTTTCCAGCTCAAACTGCTTTCCACCAAGCCACTTCACTTACTCATATCTAACCAGACCCTGTAAGCATTTGAGTTTAACTGAGGACCCTCATTTTATAGACAAACTGAGGCTTAAAACAGACATGTGGCCCAGGTCACAAAGACTTACAATGGCAATGAAACTGAGAGAGGGCCATATGTTTTGGCATTTAGAGGAGGAAAAAGCCTTCTTAAACAGTCTTAGCAAAACCAGAGGAGACTCCTGAAGGGAGCAGTGGGGCATTTGGTCGGAAGCATGTGCAGACATCAGTTAGCAGATGAAGGGGCTCTAGGATATTCATGACAGAGGATCTGATATGTTTTAAGGGAAGGAGAGTGGTTAATCTCACTGGTCTCTCACTTTTCTTGGGGTCTTTGGAATGTTAACAGATAATGGGGTGAAGGGACTTGGTATTGGATTAAGAAGGTAGTAGGAATGATAAAGAGAATGAGTGATGGAATGAGGTGGAGAGAAGGGAAATAAATAATTCTGATAGAGATGAGGTTGGGAGAGGAGACTGTGGTGGGGAACATGAACATGAGGGGTTTTGTAAATAAATAGGTTTGGATTTAGGGTTTTTTCAAAGGTGACATGTTATGGGACTAACTCAGCTCTATTGCTCTGTAGAAGCAGAAAAGTCACTGAACAGGCTTTCCAGCTGATTTTTTCCCATCCCTTTTGGGAAAGTTTTTCCATAACTTTAATTCGCTTTTATTGAGGTCTAATTTATATATTTTAAATTCACCCCTTTTAAATGTATAGTGTGATGGGTGACAACTGTAGACCGTTGCGTGACCACCCCAACAACCGTGATCTGGAACATTTCTATCACCCCAAATCATTCCCCTGTGGTCCTTTGCCACCAACCACCTTCCCCACGTACAGCTGTTGGCCAGCACTGCTTTGCCCTCTATCACAAGTTTTGCCTTTTCTAGAGTTCCAGGTAAGTGGGTGGTAGCTTACAGCATGTAGTCCTTTGTGTCTGGCTTCTTTTTCATAGCAGAATGATAATTTTTGAGATCTGTCCATGTTATGTGGATCCATAGTTGGTTTCCCTTTACCACCTATCAATATTCTATTGTATGGGTATGCCTCAATTTGTTTATCTGTTCACCAGTAGATGAGTCAATACCTTTGGGTTCTTCCCCTTTTTGTGCCATTATGAATTAAACTATCATAAAATAAAATGTAATTAACAATTGCATATTGGCCTTTCTGTGGACATGTGTTCTCTTTGTTCTTAGGTAAATAGTCAGGAAAGGACTGTTGGGTCATATGGTGAGTACGTTTAACTCTATAAGAAAGTGCCCAACTGTCTTCCAAAGTGACAGTACCCTTGTGTGTTCCCACAGCTATATCTAATTGAGGGCTCTGGTCACTGTGTCTCCTCAACAGCGCTTGGTAACTATGAGTCTTTTTAATTTAGCCATTCTAGAGGATTTATTGACGCATCACATTTGGTTTTGTTGCTGATGTTTTGAACTAAATTTTGAAGTACATTTTCTCAGGGTTTTTTTCTTTTATGGTTTTTGCTTAGAGTCCCAAGACATTTAACCCAAGATCACAAAGATTGCTGCCTATATTTACCCTTAAAATAAATGGTTTCTGACTTAATCTTCATGCCCTCAGGTTACTCTCTTCTGCTTTTATTTACCTAGTGAATACAAAGCCTTTAGATATTATAGTCAGTCTGACAGAAGTGTGTATTAAGTTTTTAAATTAGTGCTTGGTGTGTCCCTCCTTCACTATTCTGTCTGTGTTGCCTCCTATGTGCTTGTTCGTGCAATGCCAGGCAGATACACAGAATTTTCTGGAATTCAAGTTCTCTCATCTATAGTTGTCCTCCCATGCTCCTGCAGAGGGCATTACTTGGTGTCCCACAGGCAGGCAGTTCATAATGACAGCTCATGTGACTTCCAGAGAGGACAGTGACATTTGTTAAGCTCTTAGGTCAGGCCCCATTCCTAACAATTTTACATATTTTAACTAACTTAATCCTCAAATCCCTGAGGAAGAAAATGAAGGCTTTAAGCTCCCTCTAATACAGCCAGTTTGTGGCAGGGTCCATGAGATCTGGAGTGGCCTAATTCCAAGCGCTTTGCTCTCCTCACTGTAGTAAACCACCCCAGGCTGTAGCTGGAGTCTTATGTGATTGACCACATCTTGGGACACAATATCCACCTGATTGCTGTCTTTCTCGAATCAGATGAGCCTTCAGTCTCAGTTCAGACATCTGATTCTAAAGTCCCATGGTGGGGCCTTGGGACAGAGTTTCCCAAAGAGCGGCCCTTAGCCCGCAGGCAGAGACCCCTGCATGTGTCAGCCAGGCCACAGAAGAAGGTGGTGTAGTTTGTGCACTGCACAAATGTACACAGCTAAGGGGGCAAGTGAAGGCTGAATTCCAGCCTGCTTTTGTCCTGTGGGGTCATGGGGCCGTGTCTTCCCAGAAGATCCTGTTAAGTTTCCACAAAAGCACTGTATCTGCTAGTAGTGGTCCTGTCCTGTCGGGGAAGCTGCCTAAGCCATGGACTCCAGGGGGAATCACGGGTGCTGTCACTGGCTAAATTAATCACCACATCACACTCTCCTGGCCATTTTGACTGGCTGAGGACTGAGAACACAACCCATGTCGGGAGATTCCTGGCCAATGAGGTTTAATCTGGAGGCTTCCCTTTGAGGGCTGTGGGTCTCTTTTTCCAAGGTGAGGACTGGAGCTGTGGCAGACGATCTTACAATTAGATGGGGATTGATAATGAGGTTCATTCCCACCAATAAGAGGTCTAAAAATGCAGAGAGAAAACCCTATTCTATAATTTTGATGAGCCCTTGGTCAGGTTCTGCCTGAAGCCCGTATCTCATCATGGACCATGAAGTAAAGTATAGTATTAAATTGCTTGTTTTGCACAGACAGTCTGGCTTGTTAGTGTCTGACCAAGAACGCACCAACTAGTCCAAACATAGTGTACCCAGGCTCGCTCTCGGACTGCTTCCTGGGTCCGTACCTCCATCACAGCGCCTGCCACCCTCTGATACGACATTATTTACTTATTTATTTAATTGAGTTTCTCCCTTTGCTCCTCCCGCCTGCTGAAGTGTATGCTCTATAACGGGAAGGGATTTATCTGGTTTGTCCACTGACGGATGCGCAGTCCCCGGAACGAGTTCTTAGCACATAGCATGCATTCAAATAACATTCTGTTGAATGATATACCTACTCGCTGAATAATTAAAGATTACTAAAATTCCATATGCACAACTGGAAACCAGCACAGCTCTAAAATTAACCAAGGACCAGCCTTCTGATAAGACACGTGGCTGCTTGTCCTTGTTTTGGAATGTCGTGAAGCGCACTCTGCACTGCACATGCGCAGCTTGTAGGCATTCCTGCATATTTCAGGGAGGGTGTTTAGTGCTATGTCACCACGAATGTTTCAGGTTGGTGATACTATTTAGTTGGAACTGTTTTAAACATATTTTAAATATTTTTAATTAATGTATTGGCAGAATGATTCTTAGAATTTACTTTGAGTTGGTATATCTGTTGTCACTTTTTGGATTTTTATTTTGTTTCTCTTTACTTTGCTATCATGAGCTCCTTTTCCTCAGGAGAGGATGAAAGAATTAAGGAACACAGGTGGTCTATGGTGTCTTTTATCTCTCGTATGTGCCGTAGTCAGGAGCCATTGAGAACTTCTACCTGTTTGGGATATTGTGATCCATGCTTCCTTTATATTCTGTTAATTCTTCCAGGAAATACCAAAGAATCTGACGCTTAATCCAACAAGTTTCTTACATGGCTCCCATCAGTCTTGCATTCCAGATTTATTGTCTATCTCTGATATAGAATCTGATACCTTCGTTTCTCCGATGGTGGCTGGACCAGAACACTCATAGGAGTCAGTAGCTGCTTTTTGCTGAAGCTAACAAGTCGAAAGAATGGCCTTTTCCATCTGCCTGTCATCTTGCCTGAGCTCCCACGATTTAGACATTAATCCTGTGGATTAATAAGCTTTTCATACTTAGAAGGAGCAACACAGGGACACCTGGGTGGCTGTTGGTTAAGTACCTCCCTTCAGCTCAGGTCATGATCCCAGGATCCTGGGATTAAGTCCAGCAACCAGCTTCCAGCTCAGCAGGGAGTCTGCTTTTCCCTCTCGCTCTGCTCCTCGCCCTGCTCATACTCTCTCTCTCTCCCTCTCAAATAGATAAGTAAAATCTTAGGAAGAAGAAGAAGAAGAAGAAGGAGGAGGAGGAGGAGGAGGAGGAGGAGGAGGAGGAGGAGGGGGAGGAGGAGGAGGAGGAGGAGGAGGAGGAGGGGGAGGAGGAGGAGGGGGAGGAGGAGGAGGAGGAGGAGGAGGAGGAGGAGGAGGAGGAGGAGAAGAAGAAGAGAGAGCAGTCCATTACTTCTGATGTCTTCCTCTGGTTACCAAAAGAGTGGCAAGGGTGTGAGGGTAGGGAGGAAGAAGTGGGGGAGTGACTGAGAGGGCCAGTGTTCTGTCTGTTCACTTCTCTTCTCCTCATTGCCTTCTCCTCTGAGCCAGCATGTGACAGCCGGCCTCAGCCTGCTACGGTTACAGGGGAGCAGGGCAGCGTTCTCAGTTTCAGGTATAAGACTCCGTGTTGACTGGTTGGCAGAGCAACATGAGGGAAGCCAATGGCCATCCACCTAGCCTGAACTGCATGGCCACACGTCCTCTCCTCTCTGGTGCTTCTAAGAAATGCAGATATGATCACACCAAAGCCACATTTTCAGTAATTGTCAAGTCCATATCATTTCTTCTTACTTGACCAAGTAGATTCCTGATTTAGGGAGTCACAAATCTGTACGAGGGAAAAATTACCTCCTGAGTATTGGAGCAGCCTCTCATAGAGGATCTCAAACCTCACCAGGCAAAGAGACTTGAGCAAGGTGACGGGGTTGTTAGTGGCTGAGGAGAGAGGCACATCAGGCCCAAGGCGGCTCCAGGGCATCAGCTGTGATTCTCGTCTTCCCTCCTCAGTTGCTGTCCTCATGCTTAAATAACCCCCACCCATTCACCCCCGTACAGAGGTTGGCCAGGCACGTGACCTCCCTCTCTCCTCTGGTCAGACCAGGGCTAGAGCTGGGGTGGGAGCAGTAGCTATTCTGAGGAAAGGCAGGGACTTTGAGGAAGGAGATGAAGAAACACATGGGCATGTTTTCTGAGTCTTATTTCACTTTTTCCTTCCCATCGCTACCGAAGTGGAACAGAGTGATCGTCTATGCAGACAGCTATTTATTAAAAGATGGCCCTGGAATTGATGGTCCACGTCAGCTTAATAGGGACCCTACCGGTAAAGATTCCCCGTGGTGAAGGGAAAACTGAGCAGGTGTCTGAGCAGGAGAACGTGGACACTAGAGAAAGGGCAGAGGGGTGCGGAAGCTGAAGGGGGCTGGAGGCTCATTCCTGAGGTTCCTCCTCCTGTCTTCAAAACTTTACCCCTGACCACCCAACTCCCGGCTACTTCGCCAGTCCCCTCCCCACTCCGAGACAACCAGATATGTGGAGGAGGAAAGCAGAGGACCATGGAGACACATCCCGGGGTGACTTCAGAGCTAGAAGCCACTGTCGTACCAGCGTTGAGGACTTGGCCCCTAATAAACCTAGAACAGTGAGTGCAACAGGGGCCCCAGCTGCTATGTTTACTCTGAGATGACGGTGAGATGCTGCCAGCAAGCACACAGGGAAGGGGACATGGGCTTGCACGATGTGGGCACAGCCTCAAAGCTCACTCTATGGCCGGTATTTGCACACGAAGTGCTGGCGGTTGCTGCATTCATTGCTCTCCCAGGTCAAAAAATCTGTAAGACAATAAACAAACAGTGAAATCCATCCGGATCTGTACTGCATGTACCCGCGTCACCTGAGGACGCGGGCCGCGTCACCTGAGGACGCGGGGAAGGTACTGCCATGGTTCATTTCATGTGTCGCCTGGGCTGGGGTGTATGCCCGGGTGTTGGGACAAACGCCAGTCTACATGTAGCTGTGAGGGATTATTTTTTTTTTTTAGCTGTGATTAGTATTTAAATTAGTCAACTTGGAGTAAAGCAGAGGACCCTCCATAACGTGGGGAATCCTCCAGTGAAAAGATGGAGTTTTCCGAAGGAGCAAAGAATTCTGTGTCCGAAGTGCCTCCGATGCAGGACCGCGACTTGAGTGGTCGTGGGGGTCTCTAGTTGCAGGGCCTGCCCTGCGCACATCAGCTTTGCCAGTCCAACGATCGCAGAAGCCACATCCTTGAAAGAAAGCTCTCCGTCTACATATGCACCCTGTAACTTCTGTCTCTCTGGAGAATCAGACAGTCCTACCGGCACTAACTTTGTTCCCAGAAAGAAGAATAATTTAAACGTCACCTACGATTGCAGAAACCCCATGCCAGCATCCCTTCTGAGGGAAGGCAGAGCTTGACATGAATCCACAAAAAGTGGGCGTCCTTTGTGTTTGAAACAGGGTGCTGTGAGGATGTGACGGTGATTTCTCCAAAGTTCACAGCTAAGGCACTAAGCAGCGCCTGTTTGAAAATCAAAGAATTGGAAGCCGCAGAACCAGTCACGGCCCACAGGCTGTCCCTTTATAGAGAAGAACCCAGAGCAAGGAGGAGGTGGTCTTTTGAAAGTGAAACGTCTTTGAGGAGCGGTCCAGCTGTGGTCACGCACAGAGTCGCTCCTCACCGCGCGGGTGTGTGCTGCACAGCGGGAGTCTGGACGTCTGCCTGCCTCTGACCTGCGGGTCCCGCCCTGGTGCCTCCTCCTTCCTCAATACCAGAGAGGCATGTGGAGGCGACCACAGCCCTCCCCTCCAGGTTGCAAGAACCATGAGCTTACCCCACACTGGGAGAAGCACCTCCTCTTGTACGTATTCAGATAATTTGTACTCTTGGTTTGCCCTTTTTATGGCGGGGCAACTGAGGCACAGAGAAGTAGGGAATCTGCTCCAGGTCACACAGCTGTATGGAGGAACTGGAATCCTACCCCAGGCATTCAGAATGCAGAGCCCATGATCTTGACCCCAACTCCAGTGGATATGAAATTTCTCTCTAAATAGCAACACCCTCGTTATCGTTACTAAATGTGTCAGAGAGGACCGGTAGAAATGTCAGAAAGCGCTGGGAAGTGCGATTTGCCAGAGTCACAAGAGAGTTCCACTGTGCTGCAGAAAGAGAGTCAGAGGGGGTGGGAGAAGAACCAACGGGACAAAATGCCCCGGAAGGGTCGTTCAAAATAGATAGAACAGAGGAACAAGTCCCATCACACATGGGATGTGTGTGTATGTGGCTATGTTTTGGTGCATTAGTCTTACATTAGTCTTTTGAGTCTTAAAGAAAATATTCAGCCCCTGATTGGTGGGGCTAAGTCTGTTACACAAATACAAAATGACACTGATGGCGCCAGGGGAAGGCTCTCTCAAATTCTCTCCTCCACCAGTTTCTCACTAATCCTTGTTTTGTTCCTCGTGCTCTTCTGGCTTGAGCACTTCTGGCAGCTCAGAGCTGGGCTGACTCTCAGGAAGAGAGTCTGAAAGATCAGTGTCCTCAGGAGGACGTCAGGTTTCCGGGTCCCACTCAAGTGGCTTCGTTCCTGGGAACTTGCCCCTGTGAACGTGGATCAATGGGAAAGACTTGTGTTTGAGAACTTGGTCCTGTTGAAATCTCAGTCAGGAGAAGGGCTCTGGAGGGCATCTGGTCCATGGCTTCCCCAAAGCTGGTCCAGCCTGCAGCCCTAGAGTTGCAGATACTGTAGGTCCAAAATGATGCCTGGAATTTGTATTTTAAAAGTGTTCCTCAATCGATTCTCCTTGCGCCTTGGAGCTTCTTTAGAAGCACTTTTAGCAGCTACAGTTGTCCACTTTCACTTGGTTAACTCTAGTGATGGGATTCTCACTACTTCCTGGGGGTAGCCCATTCGATTTTTGGGTAGTGCTAATTGTTCAAAAATTTTTCCCTTAATTTAGACAGAAATCCACATTTTGTTAGCTTCTACCTATTGGTCTCACTTGTGTTTCTTCCCTCTGGGCTGTCCTGAGTCGTTCGCAGCAGTAGTTGTGTTCTCTGCAAGTGAGAAGTTCTTCCTTCATCTGTGAGGAGACCCTCTGATCATGAAGGGTCTGGACTTGGCCTCAGAGTTTGTGCCTTCTGTCTACCATTCATCCTTTGCTATAGGAAAGTTTCCCTGCTCTTTTTTGTGCGCATAAGCTTTATTCCTCATACGAGAGTCACGCTGCCTCATGTCCCTGAATCCTCAGTCCGGGCCTTTCCCAGGCTCACTTCCTGCCTGGAGGGGTGTCCTGGTGATACCTTGGGACCTTTTAAACCCACTGGGATGTTGTCTTTGGCATCAAGTAGCCTCTTTTATCTTTGATAATCTGTTTTCTTGTTTTACAATGGAGATCTTCCATACCACTTACCTGCTGTGGTTCTCAAATACGAGTGATTTTGCCCCTAAGGGACATTTAGCAATGTCTGAAGACATTTTTGGTGGAAACAACTTGTGGTGGGGGAGGGGCGGTTCTACTGACATCTAATGGTTAGAGACCAGGGTATCCTAAACCTACAATGACAGCCTTCATTACGAAGAGTTATCCAGCCCCAAATGTCATAGGTACAAAGGCCGAAAACTCTACTTTATTTATTTTTAAAATTTGACAGAGAGAGAGAGAGATCACAAGTAGGCAGAGAGGCAGGCAGAGACAGAGGGGGAAGCAGGGTCCCTGCTGAGCAAAGAGCCTGATGCAGGGCTCGATCCCAGGACTCTGAGATCATGACCTGAGCTGAAGGCAGAGGCTTAACCCACTGAGCCACCCAGGCACCCCCAAAACTCTATTAACATAAAAAACAAGGAATGAAAGCAGACAAGAGAAAGAAGGAGACTCATATGAGTTTGCGCAGCCTGCCTCTGAGGTTCTGGGCCCTGCACTTTGGAGACAAAACTCAGGGCAACAAACAAAAGGGCAGAATTCAGGCAAAGAGGAGGTCTCCCGGGCACCCCTAACTATCAAGAAGCTGGCAAAGGGTCCTCTATTTTTGCACCTGGTAGTCTGGGTTTCCTACAGTGTGGCATCTTTCTCACTCATGGCTTGAATATAGTAGGATTTAAAAATAAATGTATTTAAGGGAAAAAGTGAGTGGATTTAAAGAACATATTAAGTAAATAACTGAACAGCTGGACCTTGGGTATGGCCAAGGTTATGAAGTGGTCACAGCTGACTGAAGGCTGGTCCACCATGTCCTCGGCAAGACCGCTGTCCTGTAGAAACAGAGTCGCTGGTGCAGGTGGTGGGACGGGGAGCAGATTCTGTTTTTGCTCTTACAGGTGAAGCACAGGAGCTGGGATTCAGGAAGAGGCAATGGGCAGTGAGGGGAGAACTTACCGGTCTTAGAGCTCAGCTCTGCACAGTACTTGTTCCCACGCTGGAATGCTCCAGACCAGCTCCGGTATGTATCCAAGGCCCCATCAATCCACTGCCACTGCTGTCTCTGCCAGTGACCAGAGATGGAAGACAGTCAGTCTGCAGGCCTCCCTGCTGGGCGCTCCCCTCCAGCCATTTGGAAAGTTGTAAAAATGTGTCACTGTAAAAACTGGGGAAGCCCAGAAATGTGCACCGGAATGGAACATGGAAAACTCACCCCACTTAATCAGTGAGAGGAAAACGCCAACATTTTGGCCTATTTCCTTCTGGTGTAAACATTTTTCTGGGTCACAGTATTTTTACGTGCTAACATATGAGATGATCTTGAAAATACCTCTTCAACGTGCATCTTGCTTTCTAAACTTTTTCAGACAGAAATGATGTACTAGAATTTGCCTTAATTCTGTTGATGATAGTTACATTGTTTCCAACTTACTCTCATTATAAAGAATACTGCCATGAACAACTTTGTTCCTGGAGCTGTTTCTGTACTTAGACTTACTTTCTTAGGATAGAAACCCGGAAGCATAATGAAGAGGTTAAAGGACATCATTTGCTGAGGGTACTGATATACATGGTCAAACTACTTTCCAAACACTTTTCAGTTGTAGGGATTTAAATCCCCATCTACTGGACAATTTCTTTATATCCCTAAAAATATTAGGCATTAAGGATAAGCTTAATAATTAATAACAATGAATAATTAAGCAAAAGCTTGGTAATCTGATAAATTACATTGCTATTTTAACTTGCATTTCTTTGATAACTAGAGACATTGCACAATTTTTTAAAGGGTTTTATGAGCTATTTACTCTCTTCAGTTATGAATGTAGAAAATTAAATTACCAAAACCAACCTGGTATAAATAGATGTAAATATTTGTCTGGACTCTGAAGGAGAGAGTTCTGATTGACAGCAATGTGAATACATAAAAATGTATAATGAATTATATAAAATACTGGCAACATCTATGGCAAAGTTTTGGCAAGAAACAGGAGATTTCTTCTTGCATTTCTGATGTCTGTTTGGGTTAATGATAGAAGCACCACGAAGAATCTGTAAACTGCATGCCCCACATAATACCTCTGCGACCAGCCCAAAGATCTCACATGCCATTCTTTACAAGGAGGTAGTGATGGAGAGTGAAACAAGGGCCCAGTGAAAAAAGTTATGGATGACATGAAAAACACAGTAACATCTAGGAAAAAGCTTGGCTGAAAGTTCCTAACTTTAACTCAAGATCTAATGGGTATTATTAAGCTGGGTCCCCTACAGGGGTGTGTGTGTGTGCATGCATGCATGTGTAATGTGTGTGTGTGTGTGTATATATGTGTGTGTGTGTGTGTGTGTGTGTGTGTGTGTATACACACATATAGGTGTATATACCTATATATACTTACAAACTTTTTTTAAGGCTCTGAAAAGCCAGTTATGGGATGTTCTAAGATTTGGAAGGAATTTATTTAGATAGAAGTTCTATAAAAAGATGTCACTGAAATAATTTCCTCCACAGAGGGACAGAAGGGAGACCCACAGCTTGAGGCTTTGGCCTCTATGGATCGGAGGCAGAGACTGAAGGAGACCCACAACCCGTGCCCCTGTCAGTAGGGCTGGAGGCCATTTCCCAGGCTAGAGGCTATCTATCCGGCTTTCTGCAGGGGGCACTTGTGGGCCAAGTCTGGCGTTACCTTTTCTGGGTCGTGCAGGCCAATCCACACGGGCTGGATTCTTTGGTAGCCAATTATGTAGTTTGCTACCATGGAGGCTTCATTTGCATTCTGGAGAGACACCAGGTGGGCTCCGTTTCCGTAGGACTGACACTCGAGCTGTGGGCCAGATGTCGAGCTAATCATCTCTGGAGTTTTAAAAGCATCATACTCACCCCGGAACCCCAGCGCACCAAGCAACAGGGAGTGCGCAGCCCCACCTGCTCCAGAAGTTGAGATCTACACCCCGTGACTCTGCTTGTCTCCAGAGGAGAAAACACAATTGCCCCAAGTGTGGGGTCTCAGAGGAAGAGGCAGCTGGAGGCAAGGTCGTGAGCTTTAGGGTCTGTGGACGTGCCTGGGGTCCTCCTGGTCTTGCCTCAAGTTACTGTATGTGACCTTGACAAGTCACATGACCTCTCTGAGGCTCACACTGCTTATCTGTAAAGTTGAAGAAATAATCACTCTGCTACACGAGGGACTTGTATAGGGATATAATGGCTATAATTAAATATTCTAATTCTGCATTTCAACAAACCTAAGAAATCACTGATTATAAAATGTGCCCTTTGTTTCATGTCCCACTAGAAAAGAAAGAGAGAAAAAAATCAGTGCCACTTTCTTTAAGGGAACACTGATTTCGGAGGTGTTTAGACGTGATCAGGATGCATCTCACAGCAGAGAGAACAGGGCAGTGCTCTTCATGGAGCACCTCCAAAATGATGACCACCTCACACACCCTACCCCTACTGAATCTTCACGCCGGTCTCAGGAAGTAGAACCCATCTGTAGTTTATGGTGGAAATGCATGATCAGAAAAGGGTGTCAGACTGAGTTGCCCAAGAACAGAGCCCAGGTCCACATAACTCCCAAGTTCATATTCCATTCTCTTTTACATTATTTATTATTTATTAAGTTATTATGAAAGGATTCTGGTCCTATCTTGCACAAGAATAGTACATTGCAAATTGTAAACAGTGTTCTGTACCTTATCTTTATTTGGTACCAGATAGGAATAGTGTGGATTGTCCAAAAATCTGTGATGCTTCCTCCAGGAGAGGGGAGACACCTCAGATGTTGGTTTAGAATTGAGGATCCCGTGTTCATGACTTTCTGATTCTAGATGAATGTGCCCGTCTGTTTGCTTTTCCTCAGCAGTAGCCACAGGATTTCATCTAGTTGGGGTTTTGAGTATCTTCATCCCAGTTAAACCAGACCGAGGGCTGGTGTGAGAGCGTGGAACTATCTTATCTCTCTGTTGCAACTTTTAAAACTCAGCTCCAGACCCAAGTTTATTTTACTGCTGTATATCTTTTTTGATCCCAAATTCTTGTTCTTCAAAGATGTTGCCTTCATTCCTATGCAAGAGAACATGATCTGGATTTTTCTTATCACTTCCTGAATGATAATCCCCTTTTGTTTCAGGTATTGGATGGAAGATGTGGCATAACCGTTCCCTAACGGGAAACTTACCGTTCAATTAAATAAGACAAATTTTACATATACCTATCTTATAGCTAGATAGAGATACCCACTTATTTCATGCTCTTTGAGATTTGTGTTACAGGAGCTGCCTACATGGTAAAACTTAATTTAATACAATTTAATTGGATAAAAACATGGCTTTGGCTGTGGTTGCTATTCCAGTGCTTCCCTTTGGTATCCTGCTCATGATGCGATGTGGTTAGAGTTGAGTGTTTGTGCCGGCCTCCCATTTGCCAACCACGTCACAACACCAGAATGCTTCTAGGCCCCTAACTTCATTCGACTTTTGAACTTGGGAGGCATGGAAGTCAGAGAACCAGTCAACATTTACTGAGAGTGCCAGTCACCAGGGATTCCTGGGACAGAAGGGGAAACGGGCTCCAGGTGGTTCAGTGAGCATTTCCTCCAAGTTCCGACTCCTGGTAGTGAGGGAATTGGGCCTGGAACCCAGGCCTCTCTGCCTCTCGTGTCCGAGATCAGATGTACCCACCATTTTCATGGTCCCCTTCATACCAGGGCTCTCGAGAACTGAGATCGACCCTCAGGACTGGCAACTAGTCAAGCTAGCAGCAGTGGCCATGGTAAAGGTTTGTCGGGTCCTTTTCCAGCACTTTCTCTGCATTCTGATCAGGAGTAACTGTTTAATTCTGCTAAGGCCCCAGATCAATCCTGTGGACTGTTTTTGTCTTGAGAACCTCAACTGAGTACTTAGCATGTGCCATAGGCTCTTTGCAAGTTATTTTAAGGAATCCTTCTGAGACTACCATGGGGTGAATTGTCATCCCCATTTTAAAATAAGAAAACCAGTCAAGTGAGGTATGACTTAACTCTGTAAGGCACAGTTATGATTAAACTCATGTCTATATTACTCCCAAGTCCCCCACGTATCTTCCCCTTTGTTTTGGCAGAATTCGTGTTGGAATCTCTAGAGACGGGCAGAATGGGTGGCCTTCCAAGATTTCTTCAAGTCGCTTTTCAAGAATTGAGGAAAAGTTCATTGCTCTCCATCAGCTTTCTTTCATTCATCGAACAGTGTCTGGGAAACCCCTTCTTCATCTAGTGTTCTCTCTCTCTCTTTCTTCCTCTCTCTCTCTCTCTCTCTTTCTCTCTCTCTCTGTAACTGTCATCCACGTAAGTCCAGAAAGCATTGCATTAGGGCTGACGTCCCTGGGTTTGTTCCACTAGTTACTCTGATCTTGGGAGAGTTAGTCATGCTCACACTGCATGGAAATGTTCTGTTTAAATACCACACAATCTTGCACTGGTCCTGCATGTGTGTTTTTTTTTTTTTTTAAAGAATTTATCCATTCATCTAACAGACAGAGATCACAAGTAGGCAGAGAGGCAGGCAGAGTGCGGGGAGGGGGGTAAGCAGGCTCCCTGTTGAGCAGAGAGCCCGATGTGGGGCTCGATCCCAGGACCCTGGGACCATGACCTGAGCTGAAGGCAGGTCCTAACCTACTGAGCCACCCAGGCACCCCAATCCTGCACTTCTTAAGGCCACAGATGACTTTGTATCCCTAATAGCTATCACTTGGTAAGTGCTCTGTCATTGCTGAGTTAGTTATATACAGAATTCTGAGGCCATTCTGGGCCCGGATCACACCACATTTCCCCATAAGGCGTCCCCAACCAGTCACATCAGTTCAACAACCAGAACCCAGAGAGACAGCAGCATGGGCTCCCCACAATCCTCTGAGGTAGAGTGGCTACTTGGGTATCTTCTAGATAAAGTCTCAGTGAAAAATAAACAGTACATTTGTTGGGTGGTATAGATAGTGAAGCCTTCCATTTGTTTAGTCTGCTTCCCTTTCTGTCAGGGGTTTCTGATGACCATGCCCCAGGCCTGTCTGCACCTTGGTCTTTCTGGTAAATCAGGTACAGCAATTCAACGATTCTTTCTAAAGGTCTTTATCTTCTCATTCTCCTGTTTGTGTATTTCTGTCCTTCCTCTGGACAGTGACCTCCTTGAGGGTAATGGCTGTTTCTTGTTCATTCTTATGTCTTGACAGCCCATCTAGGGTCTGGGCATAGAGCACAGGCCCCAGCAATGCTTTGAGAACTGAATGAGAGGAACACACCACCTCCTTCTCCCCATTTCAGCAGCCACGTGACTCCTCAGAATGTCAAGGAAGGACCCTTAATTCTGAGTCACATGAGACCAGCAGCTCTGGGTGGCCCCTGGCTTTAGAGGTACCCATCCAAGAGTGGGGCAAGATTTCTTACCTCAGCCTCAGACCAGCTCCTCAGCTTCCGGAAGTATCCGTAGCAGTTGGACATGTAGTAAAACCATCCAGGAGCACAGCTGGGTCTCATGAGGATTTCTGCAGAGACATTAAAGGGCATCACAAGTTAGGATGGCAAAAACAATCACATCCCACGCTGTGAAGTTTCCAGAATGATGGGGAGGCTGGGTGCCCTGAGGAAGGACCCTGCCACGCTCCCCAAACTTTGTGCCGTTAATCTTTCTCTCAGCCTTCTCCAAAGGGAACTATGGTCTTTATAAGGCTAAGTGTGCATTGGAGAAAAGGAGACAACTGGATTCTTTGAGGATCATTGGACACTGGTTCTGGACAGGGAGACTAATTCCAGGAGACTCAAAACATCACTGCAGTCTGTCAGAGCAGAGCTTAGGGAGGTTCAGGTGACCATGGTGTTTTAGCTAGGAGTTTGACAGCAGGCCCGGTGGGATCCCCAGCCCACCCTGTGATTCTTTCCCGGTTATGGAATGCACAATTGGAACAGACATACTCAGCAACTGGCAGAATCCTCCCTTTTGTTATCAGGTCAAACAGCCATAATTCAAGGCAGCACAGAGTGGACGAGGGGCATAAGTTGGCAGTTTTAGGCATTAGAAGGAAGGAGTGGTGTTTTGGGCCAGAGGGACACAGGACAGGTTAGATGGCAACTTGGACGGAATTGAAGATGGGTGAGCCGGGCTGTGAGTCAGTCCCAGGGGACACGTTAGGCCAAGGGAGGAATGCGGGCAGAAGCTTATAAGATGCGCAGAGCAAGAGTGAACACTGAAGTTTGCCTTAAGTAGAGGGGGTCTCTCAGACAAGCACGGTGGAAAGGAGAAGGAGAATCGTTAGGCCTGGAAGCTAAGGAAACTGACGGAGAGAAGCACAATCTCTTCCTGCTAGTTGCCTTAGTGAGGGGGCCATGTCACCGTATCTGAAGGTTCAAGAAGCAAGGAGATGACTGGCAACGCAGAGGGCCTAGATGATGAAGGGAATGCTAGGCTAGTACGTTTGGGCTTCCGGACCCTGTGGCTGCGCTCCAAGGCTAGACGTGAGTGCAGGGCTCCTCCTGCTCCTAGAGGATGTCCACAGACTCTTGTCACACAGCGAGCATTTCATCTCTCCCCACTCAAATGACACCACTGTCCCTTGTTTGCCCCATTCTCCTCTTCTATTTCATCTGTGCCTATAAATCTCTAGGGGCTAACTATGCTTTTATTTTTTTTTAAAGATTTTATTTATTTATTTGAGAGAGAGAGAGAGAGTGCGCGAGAAAGCACGAGAGAGGGGAGGGTCAGAGGGAGAAGCAGACTCCCTGCTGAGCAGGGAGCCTGATGCGAGACTCGATCCTGGGACTTCCGGATCAGGACCTGAGCCGAAGGCAGTGGCTTAACCACCTGAGCCACCCAGGCGCCCAGACTTCCTGTGCTTTTAGATAATCTCCCTACTCTGGCTAAAACGGAGGGCTCTAGTGACCTTGCCCCACAGCCCTATCCAGATGGATCTTCCTATGCAGCAACCCCAGAAAGTCTCTACAGCGGGGAGCAGCATCTATGGAGGAGCAGTGGAGTGACCGGTGGGCATGTCCTGGCTCTATCTCCTCTGAGGGACAGAAACCAGAGAGCTTTAGTGAAGTCCCAGAGTAGGGAGATTGATTTCTCACTCACAGGGTTTAGCTTGGGTGAATTTTAAGTCCCCGCAGGGCAGCCAGAACCAGAAACAACAGGGATCTAACTCTCTGGTTAGGTGCCTCCACAGGAGGGCTTGGGGGCTGCCTCTTTCATACTCTAACATGGCTCAGAGAAAGTGGCTGAATCCCCCAGGTGCCGAGCAGCCATAAAGATTGAGAGAACCATGGGCGCCTGGGTGGCTCAGTGGGTTAAAGCCTCTGCCTTCGGCTCAGGTCATGATCCCAGGGTCCTGGGATCGAGCCCCACATCGGGCTCTCTGCTCAGCGGGGAGCCTGCTTCCTCCTCTCTCTCTCTCTCTGCCTGCCTCTCTGCCTACTTGTGATCTGTCAAAAAAAAAAAAAGATTGAGAGAACCGGTGGCTGGCAGTCGGCGTGGGGTGGAGGGCAGAGAGACTTTGGGCACAAAGGGGCTAAGGCAAGGACCACAGACCTTGAGCCACGGACACCAGCATGAGGCCTGAAGAACACTGCTTCTCTTCCTTTGTCCTCCCAATGCATCTCCCCTTGGCCAAAGTATTCCCCAGGTTATATACATGCTCAGGCATGGTTACCCTCACAGGGCCACATGGGACAATGAGAGGCACCCTAGACCGGGAGCCAGAATATCACGTAATCTTGCTATGTGATCTTGGGCAAGTCCCGACTTCCTTTGGGCCCCAGCTTCTTCATAAACAGAACAAAGGCATTATACAAGATGTGCCCACATTCCATTTCTTTCCATTTCGGATGTTCTAATATGTATCTTTAACTCATGTGTATACTTTTCTTCCCGCTTTCTTCACTGGAAGATCTTAGGGTATTGATTCCCACCTTGTTGACATGTTACTTTGTACTTAATGCTGGGTCTACATGGGTGTAGGACCCATCTCTCCAGTGAGGCTCTAAGTCCCTTGCAAACCAAAATTGCTGGTATGTTCAAATGGGAAAATGATGCATGAATGTTGGGGAGCTCTAATTCTAGTTCTCGCTCACCAACTGCTAGGTGACAGGTGCTTTAAATACATTATCTCCACCCTTCACCAGAAACTTGTAAAATAATGATCATAACTGACATTGAGTTGATAATTTCCCTATGGCTCACAACCACAGGAGGTTGGATTTGTTTGATTCTACAGTCCTTGTGATTTTCCCCACATGACCTTGTCCTTCATTCCCGTCTTTGATATCTATTGCCTGCGACACCTAAACATCATGTGGGGCGAGTGGAGGGCTGAGTCGGTGTGCCCCACAAACGCTGACTGTCGGCTCACTTCCAGATGAATGACTGATGCTCACCTCCCAGGACTTCAGTGCCGGCTACACAGCTCAGCAGTAGGAACAGCCGCATGCTTTGGGGGGCCATCTTCTTCTTCTCTGGGGAAGCTAAAGTGCTTCGGAAACCTCTCCTGTAAGGGTCTCAGAGACCTCGTGAGGTTTCCCTCGAGGCTCCTGGATTTACTTGAATCTGCAATCTGAACACAGTGGGTGAGACAGACCCAGGAATTTAGATGGCAAAGCATATATAGAGGAAAAAAAATAATTTTCTGGATGAACCCAGATGATACAATCAAGGGACTCTCAAGATAACTGTAGAGATTAGGGGTATTTAATCTATGTCACCTGCAAGATCTCGGGTCCAGCGCCAGAGACCTAACTGTGTTGGGTTGAACAGTTTTGTAGTCTGGAGAAGTCATTTGGTCCACTGTGAAGAGCCCGCTCCTGCTATCCTCAGAAGGACCAGAAGAGAGCGCCTAAGGCACGCGGTCGCACAGATGGGGCAGTAATGGACTTTCTATTGAGTCAACTCAATCCAATCAAGTCAGTCCCAAGAGCGAATTTGTCTATGTTAGCATTAAAAGGGCATATATGGTCCAATAACCACATTTCACAGATGAGAGGACCTGAGGTCTATGGGTATTAAGTGGCTTGTTCCTTGTCACACAGCTACAACTAGATATCCTGACTCCAGGCAACCCTCTTTCCTTTACGCTTAGGTGATAACCACATTTTTTTTTTTTTTTAAAGAAATGACTTTATTATCTCCCCCATCAACAGACAGTACATGAACTATTAAAAGATCCGTGACAAACTGGAAAATAGGAAGTAAATTCTATCTCCCAGAGATAAACAATTTAGTGAATAGTTTATGGACATCTTTCTATGTACATATGTCTATGTGTCGGTTTGTGTAGCATTTTATATAAATCGAGTCATAGAATTCTGATACCTGGTTTCGTTTCTCAGAAACTGATCGACTGTAATGAACCTTCTTCCCCTTGCGTAGCTATTATGCAGTTTTGGTTCTCTCTTTAGTATAAATGCACGTACCCAGGGCTGTGAATTCATAGAACGTGCAAGTTGTCACACTGATACCCTTAGCTAAAATGCCTTCTGGCTGGGCTGTTCCGTACATTCCAGTAATAGCACATAGAAAGCAATGCTGGTTCCCCCAGACTTCAAGGAACACCCAATTTATCCATTTTTTTCTTGCTAATTCTGGCATAATAAGAAAAATCTCACTGGTTAGTATTTTTAAAATATTCATAATTATATTACTTAAATTAATAATTAACAATTTTTTTCAAGATATATAAAAAGTTGAAGATCTTTTTATATAATGATTGATTAGATTTTTAAATTTTTTTGTTAAATTTTTGGTTTATACCTTTGCACATTTTTCCTGTTTGACTGTTATCTTTTTTCTCAGAAATCTGTAGGGCCATTTTTGTGCATTTGTTGTCTTTCATATATTATCAATATTTTAATATTAATACTTTAATATTAATATTAATTTTAAATATTTTATGTTAAATATTTTAATATTAATACTAAAATACTTTGTATTTCTTTTTAAATTTAATTTTGTTTTTTCAGTGTTCCAAGATTCTTTTTTATATCTTTTGTCACACTGAAAATTTCAAAAATTGTCATATTTACCTTCTCCTTTAAATATTTGGACTTTATATCAGAAAAATGGGTCATTACCATCCACGTAAGATTAAAATATCTACCCATATTCTCTTTTATTTTCATCCATCTGGTGTTTATTTTAGTGTAAGCATATGATTGGGTCCAAGATTTTTTCCCTAATAATTATTAGGATGAGTGATTCATTGAATCCTCCCTTGAGCATGCTTTATGATCCAAAAATCAGAATACATATTCTAACTATCAAATAATAGATTGCTTAAGGGGAATGATGGAACATAGTGTTTAAACTTTCCTGGATAATCTGGAGATTCGATCCATACACAGGTCCATGTAAGCACTCCAACACAGTGTGAATAAAGAAGGAAACCAGGGGCACCTGGGTGGCTCAGTGGGTTAAAGCCTCTGCCTTTGGCTCAGGTCATGATCCCAGGGTCCTGGGATCGAGCCCCACATCGGGCTCTCTGCTCAGCGGGGAGCCTGCTTCTCCCTCTCTCTCTGCCTGCCTCTCTGCCTACTTGTGATCTCTGTCTGTCAAATAAATAAATGAAATCTCAAAAAAAAAAAAAGAAGGAAACCAAACGATGAAGATTATGATGGACCCCCGCTCCTAAACATTTTACATCATTGCATTAGCCCTGCGCTTCTCTAACGAACCTCCCTTCAGAAGGTGACGGAGGTATGTTCAATGTCCTCCAACCCCCTGAAGACACAAACAGCAAGGACTTCTCTGTCCAACCAACTATCTGGGGGGAAGGGAGGTAGAGCATCTTTTGGAATAATCCGTAAGTGGATCTTAACAAACTGACATTCATTGGATGCTCGCATGTCACCTAATCTAATCATAACTAGGCTGCCTTGTAGTTATCATTAACTTATTTTACACATGAAAACACACACTTCATTGAGATTAAGGAACTCTCCTGAAGTTTCACAGCTGCTAGATTTCACAACCAGGATTTAACCCGATGCTGACACCAAAGGCAACGCTCTTTACAGTAAGAGAAGAAAGAAATGCATAGTTCAAGTAAAAAAACCAGCAGCACAAAGCATGACTAACATCATTAGACCCAGAGCTTGTCATTTCTGGCCCAGTGAAAAGCTGGTAAAGAAAACAGATGTTCAAAGAAAGCCTTCTGCCCTCAAATGGGTGGAGATTACCTGGTCAGCCCTCAAGGCTTTGAGGACCCCTGCCTTCTTCGGTGTCCTGAGAGATCCCAGGCAGTTTCTTGAGTTCTTATATCTTCTTGCTTCCGGAATTATATGGCCCTTGTTTTAATCATAGAGCAATAGTACTGCTTGACGTAATAACCCATCCATAAAAGTCTTATCTGTAGTCAAAGTGAATGCGTGAGAGAAGGCTTGAGAATGAATTAAATAGGGAGAAGAACCCCTCCTTATTTGTAAATAGTCTTTCCTTTCCATCCCACCTTATCAAAACTAACGACATCCTGTAATCTGTTAGAAGACAGTCTTCTCTCCCCGTATTTACCTTTTTTCCCTCTGTCAATCTTTTTTTTTTTAAGATTTTATTTATTTATTTGACATAGAGAGAGAGAGAGCGCGCACAAGCCAGGAGAGCAGCAGGCAGAGGGGTGGGAGAAGCAGGCTTCCCACTGAGCAGGGAGCCTAACTCAGAGCTGGATCCCAGGACCCTGGGATCATGACCTGAGCCAAAGGCAGCTTCTTAACCAACTAAGCCACCCAGGCGCCCCTTCTGTCAATCTTTTTATCTCTTTCTACTGTCAATTTCCTTAATTTCTCTTTCCTTTCTATAAAGATGCCCCACTTCAACTCTGGAGAATCAGGATGTGTCTATCTTGGCAGAAATGATTTGCCACCAGGCCTGGATGTAAGTTTATGCACCCCTGGGGTGTGCTTGAGGGGTCCACACAGACTTTCCTCCTTAAGACACCAACCCATCCACCTCAGCATGCACCCCATTCCTCAAATACCTGTTTTAACTCCTTCTCCTTATTCCTCAGGAACAAGGCACTGAAATCTTGACCTAATGGAGGGCAATTATGTCAAAATAGCTTACAGTGATACAATAATTTACCATACAGTGTTTCCACCTGAGTCATTACCTGAGCTCCTAATAGAATCCCCGGGACTGACAGAGGACATATACCCCCATTTCACATGGAAGAAACTTGATGTTAAGAGAGAGTAGAGAGCCTGCTCAATCAGGATCATCATACTGGTCAGTGGTGGAGCTGGACCTTGACCTCTGGCCTTCTCTGTTTCCTGACTCACACAGTCTAATGAAGAAAATAGCCTATTTGAAAAAGGCAACACCATTTCCTTCTCTGGTGTAGGTAGCAAAAAATTAAACTACATTGAAGGTGTTGGAGATTATTCAACCTCAACGGACTAGAACGTTAAGGCTGGGAAGGATAACAGGATTTCTCAAGTCCTGGGCTTTTGCTCTACCAGTGAGGAACCTGAGGCCCAGAGAAGCCCCAGGACTGATTCAATACACACAGCTAGTTTGGAGTACAGCTGGCATCAGAAGCTGGGCATTCCTTTCTCTCAGCTCAAGGTTCTTTTTACAATACTACTCGGGCTTTGCCATTGGCCTTTTCCAACCTGTGCATACATCCATGGCAGGACAAGAGAAAGTCATGTTTCCATGGTGTACAAAGTGTACCGTAGAGAATCTCGACCATTCTGATGATGCTCTGGGGAAAGAACCCAGGGCCTGGCTTCTGGTGGATGTGGGTTCAGGTCCTACTCCTGTTACCTACTTGCTGCGGAACATTTGGCGTGCTCCTGAACCTCTCTGCGCCTCAGTTTCCTAACCGTATGTGGTAGGATACTACCAGATGAATTTTGTTCTTTACACTCCCTGTTAAACATAGCCTTTTCCCCTTTAGGCAGCTGGGTGGGAATCATCATTGCTTCCTGACACAACAAAGAACAAAGATATTAAGCCCAAGCCTTTTGAGTTCAAAAGCGCTGGTCCAGATGCAAGAGAGAAAAGTTTTGACAAAATATATACCCAAGGAGATTTCCCAACCCCCAACCCTCACTCTGCTAGCTTCATGTCATGATATAGAAATTTTAAAGTCTTGAGATGAAAGAAGGAAGAGAAGGAGATGAGACAAGAGGATTAAAGGCTCCTAGGACTTTAAGAGATCTTACACTGAATCTCCCCCATTAGTTAGCTTCAAAAGAGGGCATTGAAGGAACCCACATAAAACTTTGGAATGTAAGAACACAGAGGACTCAAGAACTATCTGAACTGAAAAGGGCCGTTAGAATGCTGAGTAGAAACATTTGGAATTTTTCTATATGTAGGCACATCATACATGAAATTTAGAGAGAACCCTAAAATGGCAAATCAGCAATTACCTCCAAAACTAGGATCAGAATAGCACCATACCAGAGTAACAAAAATGGAAGGGAAATAAAACAAACAAGCAAACAAATAAATGAAATATTTAAATAAAAATAAACAAATAAATAACATAAAAATAAATAAAAAGTGTGAAAGGGAAATAACTTTCAACCCAGAACTATATTCCCACCCAAACAATCACTGAAGGAGGGGAGCATGAAATTAAGACAAGTGAAAATAATAAAAACTTAGAAAGGATATTGCCCACACTCTGCTACTGAGATTACTGCTCAAGCATGTCTTTTGGAAAAAAATAAAACAATCCCTGAAGAAGAGAATGTGGTACAATAAAGAGATAGGTATTGATGTTAAATAAGAATTCTAATGTTTAGAATAAGATTCGGAGTGACTTTTAGTTTTTCTTCTTAATACAAGTTGGGTCTAAAATACCAGACAATGACAACAGGAATTAAGAGTTTGGAGTAAAGTTAAAATTTCATTTCTAAGGTCTGGTGCTAGTTAAATTTACTTGATTAGAAAATTTTCATTTAAGGGGCACCTGAGTGGTATGGTCAGTTAAGCCTCTGATTCTTGGTTTCTGCTCAGGTCATGATCTTAGGGTCCTGAGACTGAGCCCTGTGTCAGGGTCCAGGCTCAGTGCAGAGTCTGCTTGAGATTCCCTCTCCCTCTTACTCTGTCTGCCCCCTCAAATAAAGAAGTACATCTTTAAAGAAAAAAAAGAGAAAATCTTCATTTGAGTCTGTGTATTTCCAGAATACTATTTATACAATGCAAACTTGATGTTGTTACATTTATGAGGAAATAGTAAAATTGAGCCCTTCCTCTATCCAAATTTGTAGGACAGCAGGAAAAACCTTCCCGTCTTAGCCCCTTTTGTGACTCTAGTCTCTGGCACTGGGGCTCACTCCACTCATGTCTGACCACCATCAACACCCCATCAGTATTTCCTGGGAACCACACAAGGTCATGCCTCTATGCCTTTTTCCGTGTCGTTCCCCTTTTTTGCAGTACTCTTCTTTTTATTTGTTTGGTCATGTTTATTTGTCTTTTAATTAATTAATTCAATAAACCTTGAATGTTATTAAGTGCAAGGATCCTGAGTAGGGGGATAGGTGCTGTGGGGGAGACAAAAAGAGGTAAGAAAAAGATCACCAATCTGGTCCCCAGCTAGCTTGGTTTGGTTCCCGACTTGAAGCTTCTCCTTATTCTACTCTTGGACAGCAGAGATGCCTCTCTTGTGCTCACAGATCGCATGCTTATATTTAAATTCTATTTTCTGCCTGTCTTCCTAATCAATCTTTAAGCTACTTCGAGTCTGAGATCACACCAACTCATCTTCACAATCTTATGCTCAGAAGGTTTTAGTGCTAAACTGACCAATACCTAAGAAAGAGTAGAGGCTTCCAAACCTGCCCCTCTTCTTCTTAGGTGTTTCCTTCTAGAGGACAAGCAGACTCAATCATGTCTTTCTTTTTCGCATAAACAAAAGTTTTGTTTTTTGCTTTCTTTTTTTTTTTTTCGAAGACATTCACCTCATTCTCAGAGGGAAATGTTTTCTTTCCTCTTTTGCAAGAATTCTTACTCTACACCTGCTTGAAGCATTTTGCCTTCATCTATGAAGTGATTCTACTTTACTTCCTAAAAGACTCTTCCTAGGGAAAACACACACATTGGTGTATCTCCATAGATAGATGGTACATTTCTGAAAAGATGAGGGTGGTTAAAAATGCTTAAATCAAATTGAATTTTCTGATGGAAAATAAAAATATGACCTCTTGGCTTGTGTTCATAAATATTCAGTAAGTTCTCATCAATTCATGGCCCCCTAGTACAACTGCCCTGAAGGATGAGACATGTCCTAATCTGTGCTGTTAATGTGGCAGCCATTAAGCACATATGGCCATCAAGCACTTGGAATATGGCTGGTGTGAATGAGGAGTTGAATTTTAAATTTTATATCATTTTAAAATTAAATCTTATAATAAAATTTTAAATTTTATATACTTTTTGTCAACTACATTTAAATGTAAACACCTCATGTGATTGGTTAGTGGCTACCACCAAGTGAAACCAAGAAGACAGGAGAGGATTTCTCATAGAAACAGACTGATGTGAAAGAAGGGAGAAATTGTTCCTATTTTTGAGGAAGCTTAGAGGCAGAAAGAAACTTTGCAGAAACAAGTCCCAAGAACTTGAAGGAATTGTGGGGAGTTTGTGGAGAAAACTGTACAGCTTAGATTTGAGTCAAATTCAATTTGATCTCCAATCTGACACCTGGGTTATACTTCAGCAAATAATCCTTGTCATATCCACAGTTTTCTGACTCTAGTTTCCCTGACTGAAGCTCAGATGGCAGCGTCCCTTTGCCTTCCTCTTCAAATGACGGATGAAAGCCATTCTGAGTCAAAGAGTAGAGCTTCTCACTGCTTCTTCATCTGAAGTCAAGAATAAATCGCCTCCAGCTTTGGGATGGCAGCTTTGCCCATTTTAATTAGTGAACAGTTTCTACTTTGCTGTTGATGTCTATTGGAAGTTTTTTGAAAGGGTCAATTATTTTTTGACATCTAAACATATCAATACTATTAAGTCAGCATGAGAAATTAACCTCAGCCAGTCATGGGCAGCGGGAGCACCAAATGGGATGGTGAATGAGAGAGATCAAAGAAAAATGCTTTAGGTGAATGTGAAAAATGGAAGTCTGGTAAAGGGATTTGGAAAAAACATAAAATGACTATAACAAGAAGGCAAGTCTTGAAATTTTTTCTAATTCTAAATCTTAAGAAAACAGCATAAATTCTTATTATTTAAAAAAAAAAAAACCACTATGGAAGAGTTTCTCTTTGCCCCCTTAGGGAGCAAATTTTTAGTGTTGGACTTAATCCTTTTATACCTGACAGAGATATTGACCATGAACAGAGCTGAAGGCAAGCCCTACAACATCCTATGCTACTGGACCAGTCCTATCAACGGGAGAGAGAAAATGAGTCACTTGAGGAGGTTTTCATTAACTTTTATAGCTAGTCTGAAGAAACTCTTGTTTTGAGGATAAGTGAGTTTATGCCCACTCACTCATCTCTGATGTGGGGGACTGGTGGCATAGAGTAATCTCCCCATCTCCACATTTCCTAGGAAGTCTATCTGTATCTGTGGAAAGCTCTACCAGCTAGAAAGCATCAGCTGATTTGCTTAAAAGGTACAATGGAAGTTATGCCACAGAGACGTAAATTGAAAAATTGTACACGCGACCAGCTCTTTTCTCCATCCTTCAGTGTTTTCAACTCAGGTTTCCTCTCCTCCAGAAACCCAGCCCTAAGCCTGCCCCTTCTCTGTAATGAACATTCTCCTTTTTATGTAAAAATTATTTGTTTACAGGCCTGTTGCTCTCAACAGGGTGTCACTTCTCAAGCACATCGATGTGACTTTCTATTTCTATCTGCTTATCTTAGATATGTGCTTAGATGGTGCTTAGATAGTGCTCAAAATGTGTTTGCTGGACCAAAGTCACTATACTGGAATGCCCCGGACAGTACCTGACACAAAGAAGACACATAATGTATGCTATCTTCCATCTCCTATATTTTCTTCTAAAGATTTCCACTGACTTGATTGGGCTTATTATCTGACAACATACATACTTTACAGATGCATATATGGAGGTATGAAAAGATTGCTATACCAGGCCCTACAATTTGTTTGGGAGGTGTTGTCTTCAAAGACATTCTCTTGATAAGCAAATTGGGGTGGAAAGGAAGACCCTAAGAATATTGATTAGCAGGATGGAAGCATAAGACATATATCTAAGTAGTTCTGCTTTTGAGCAGTAAACATGAAATTTGATGACAGGGGGGCAAAAGGAGAGGTGAGGGGAGGGTGAGGGAAGAGAGAGAGGGTTAATGAGGCATCGCTGGTATGCCCAAAAGACTTAAAAACAGGTTTGTCTAATATTAAACCCATTTTTAAAATTATTATATAAACTGTTCTACATTTCACCAAGATATTTATAAATTCCATCATATTCACAAAGACCTTACCAGACTCTGGATTTGGTTTGCTTTTGTTTTATTTTTTATTAGTATTTCACTGTATAATATTAATGGAAAATTATAGTATTGTATGTAGACTGTGATCCTGTTTTTGTAAAAGAACTAAGCTACCTAGGTATTTATGTGTGTATATATTTATGTGCCTAGAAAAAGCATGCAAACCACATTTCTCTGATTACCCTGGAGAATGAGGTGGGAATAGGAAAAGGGAAGAGGTTTCAATTTTTGTGTAATTCTGCATTGTTCCTAATGGTCAATAGCATGTTATTTGGAGTCACTTTCATTTATCTTTTCATTCTGTTTTGGAATTCCGGATGGCTTCAAAACTTCCTCTTCCCTTCTTCCCTTTCTTTCCTTCCTTCCCTTCCCTTCCTTCTCTTTCCTTCCCCTTCTTCCTCAAGTCAGTTTATTTCCACTGTATTATCCACTTGTTTCTCATCTCTTGAGTCTTGCCATATCACATCTTCAAGATGTCTGGGTGAAAATGGATTCCCCTTATTGCCAAATTCCTTGATTAATTGTGTTTTGTTTTGCATTCTAAGATTTTTTTTTTAATGATGACTTTACTTCATTAGGTTTAATGTGTGCATTTTACACATTAAGCTTGAAATTTTTTGACAAATCTATACAGCTGTGTAACAATAACCCAAATAAAGATGTAGAACCTTTTCCATCCCCGGGAAATTCCCTCCTGCCCCTCCCACCTAGGTGACTTCCATCACCACAGATTAGTCTTGCCTTTTCCTTTTTAAAATTTATGTGAATAAAATATGTACTCTGTTATGTCCGGATTTTTTCACTTGACATAATGTTTTTGTGATTTTTCCACATTGTTGCCTGTATTGATAATTTGTTCTTTCTAATGCCCAGTAGCATTCCATTGCACAAATATAGCACAGGTCATTGTTATTATGATTCCTTATTCTTGGTTGATGGACATTTCAGCTATTTTCAGCTTCTGACTAAAGCTGTTACTAACATTGTTAGCCTCTTGATGGATATATGTTTCCATTCCTGGAGTAGGAGTGGGATTTCTGGCTCATGCCATGGGTGTGTAGTTAAGTTTGTCAGAAAGTAACAAACTTTCCCATTTTACACTCCCACCAGCAATGCACAAGAGTTCTAAGTGATCCACATCCTCAATAGCACTTTGGCTATTGTCAGTCTTTTAATACTTTCATCTTAAGTCAAAAAGTATGATACTATTTCCTGTGCTGTGATTTATCACAGAGTAAGGGATTAAAAACTACCCAAAGAAAATGACTCAGATCTTAATGAGAAGAGAATTCATATGTGGGAGAATCATAGTCCTTTCTGGGCCTCTTAATTATCTCCAAAATAATAACATTGGAGCAGATGATTTCTGAGGCATTTCTAACTCAGATAATGGATTTGAAAGAAGTCAAGCCAGTGTAGTGTCTGTGCATGGCCTTTGGCATCAAGATTCAGGTTCTCACCAGGCTCTGCTATCAATTAGCTGGAGGGCTTTGGGTAGAAACTTAGGCTCAAGAATACTCTATTTTTTTACTAATAAAATCAGATGTGAATTATACATCTAACATAGGAAAGTTTTGAATATTAAATGAGATAATGAATGCAAGGAGTTTTGCATAGTACACAGCAAAGACTTCATAAGTATCAGATTATAAAATCATGAACACTTTCTGTGGGCATGCTGACAACACCGACTCCATCTTGTTCTCTCCTCTCATGCACAGATGGCTCCACTTCAGATAACTCCCCTGTGCCCTTACAACCATGCCGCTTGCTTTACACAAGCCATGGCTTGAGGTCCAAATGGGGCAGAGAGTGAGCGCAGAGAATAGAATGTCTGACCGCAGGGTACCTCTGTCAGTAAGTTACCTCACATAAAACTGTAAATAATATGGAGCGGCTTGCTTCATTTTTTGGCCTTAAAGTGAGTTCTCAATTTGGAGGATACTTTACTGGCCCTCCTCTGCATTTTCACACGTTCTAAAGTTGAAAAGATGGTGTTCTAATGAACATGATTAATCCTTAGTGTGGTTGACGTGACATGATGACAATTTTCTCCTTGTGGGATCTCCAAAGACTTGAAGTACATAATCCCCTCCAGTTCCATCCATGTTGATGCACATGGTGGGTATTCATTCTTTCTAAGGGCTGAGTTATATTCCATTGTATATATGTACCACCTCTTTATCTTTTCATCTGTTGAAGGGCATCTCAGCATCACACTGAGGTGCATGTGCCCCTTCTTTTCACTATATCTGTATCTTTGGAGTAAATACCTAGTAGTGACTCCAGGAAACAAACTGAGGGTTTCAGAGGGGAGGGAGTGGAGGGGTAGCCAGGTAATGGATATTAAGGAGGGCATGTGTTATGATGAGCACTGGGTGTTATACACAACTAATGAATCATTGAACTCTACATCAAAAACTAATGATGTAGGCAAGGTTTAAAAGAGTATGTGACCACCAAGCCAGCACTATAAGAAATATTAAGGAGGTTTAATAAAAGAAGGAAAAACCCAAGAGTGACATGGAACAGAAATTTACAGAGAAAATCTCTAGAAACAAGAACTTCAGGCAACATGGTGTCAATAAAAACTTATCTTTCAATAATCACTCTCAACATGAATGGCCTAAATGCTCCCATAAAATGGCACAGGGTTGTAGACTGGATAAAATGACAGGACCCATCCATATGCTGTCCACAAGTGACACATTTGGAACCTAAGGATACATCCAGACTGAAAGTGAAGGGATGGAGAACCATCTTTCATGACAATGGGCCTCAAAAGAAAGCTGGGGTAGTGATTCTCATATCAGATAATTAGATTTTAAGTTAAAGACTGTAGTCAGAGATACAGCAGAACACCACATCATGTTTAAAGGGTCTATCCACCAAGAAGATCTAGCAATTGTAGATATTTAAGCCCCCGATATGGGAGCAGCCAACTACATAAGCCAACTGCTGGTCAAAATAAAGAGTCATAACTATCATACAATCTCCCTGATATGAGGAAGTGGAGATGCAACGTGGGGGGTTTGAGGGGTAGGAAAAGAATAAATGAAACAAGATGGGATCGGGAGGGAGACAAACCATAAGAGACTCTTACTGTCATAAAACAAACTGAGGGTGACAGGGGGAGGGAGGTAGGAAGAGGGTGCTGGGGTTATGGACATTGGGGAGGGTATGTGATACCCTGTGAGTCCTATGGAGTGTTAGTGCTGTGAAGTGTGTAAA
Organism: Martes martes; assembly: GCF_963455335.1. NCBI lineage: Eukaryota > Metazoa > Chordata > Mammalia > Carnivora > Mustelidae > Martes > Martes martes. The sequence continues at coordinate 90,260,913 of NC_137891.1, read as the reverse complement.
CCTGGCAATTCACAGACCTGTACCCCTGGGGCTAATAATAATATGTTTATAAAAAATAAAAAATACTTGAACTGAAAAAAAAAATAAAGAGTCATATTGAGGGGCGCCTGGGTGACTCAGTGGGTTAAACCTCTGCCTTTGGCTCAGGTCATGATCTCAGGGTCCTGGGATCGAGCCCTGCATTGGGCTCTCTGCTCAGCAGGGAGCCTGCTTCCTTCTCTCTCTCTGTCTGCCTCTCTGCCTACTTGTGATCTCTCTCTTCTGTCAAATAAATAAATAAATAAAAATATAATAAAAAGAAAAGTCATATTTATATGAATACATTAATTGTAGGGGATCTTAACACGATCCTCTCAGTAATAGATCATCCAAGGAGAAAATCAATAAAGAAATAAGATCTTTGAGAGGCACCTGGGTGGCTTAGTGGGTTAAGCCTCTGCCTTCAGCTCAGGTCATGATCTCAGGGTCCTGGGATCAAGCCTTGCATCGGGCTCTCTGCTCAGTGGGGCGCCTGCTTCCCACCCTCTCTCTGCCTGTCTCTCTGCCTACTTGTAATCTCTGTCTGTCAAATAAATAAATAAAATCTTGGGGAAAAAAAAGAAATAAGAGCTTTGAATGACACCTTGGACCAGATAGACCTCATAGATATATACAGAACATGCCACCCTAAAACAACAGAAGACTCATTCTTCTCGAGCACACATGGAACTTTCTCCAGAATAGACCACATACTGGGTCACAATTCAGGGCTCAACTGATACCAAAAGATTGAGATTATTCCCTGCATATTCTCAGATCACAATGTTTTGAAACTGGAATCCAACCATAAGAAAAAGTTTGGAAGGAATTTAAACACTTGGAAGCTAAAGACCAACCTCCTCAAGAATGTTTGGATCAACCAGGAAATCAAAGAGCTTAAACAATTTATGGAAACCAATGAGAATGAAGACACATTGATCCAAAACCTATGGGATATGGCAAAGGTGGTCCTAAGAGGGAAATACATAGCCATCCAAGCCTCATTCAAAAAATTTTTTAAATCCTGAATACAGCAGCTCTCTTTACACCTTAAAGAACTGGAAAATCTACAACAAATCAAGCCAACCCCACACACGAGAAGGGAAATAATCAAGATTAGAGCAGAGATCAATAAGTTAGAAACTAGAGATATGGTAGAACACATCAACATAAACTAGAAGCTGGTTCTTTGAAAGAATCAATAAGATCAATAAACCCCTGGCCAAACTAATCCAAAAGAAAAAAGAGGACTCAAATTAATAAAATTATGAATGAAAGGTGAGAGATCATGACTAACACCAAGTAAATAGAAACAATCATCAGAAATTAATATCAACAGTTATATGCCAATAAGTTAAGCAACCTGGAAGAAATGGATGCATTCAGGGAAACCTCTAAACTTCAAGACTGAAACAGGAAGAAATTGACA